>NC_071572.1:22942532-23258108 GCF_024509145.1 Vidua macroura
GTTCCACTTGCTTTCATTATTTGGTCTACTGTTCATAGCTATTAATCTGTGTAAGATACTGAACTACAGAGGGCAGAAGCTGCTGGTCTGGCTATTACTTTTATTTCTTCCTAAAGTCTATTGTGCAAGTAGACAGAAAATTAAGGTCAGAGATTCACACAGAACAGCTCTGTTAAGTTATTTAATATTGTGTGCTGTAATTATGGTTTTCCCATCTACAGATAAGGCAGTAAGAGACAAAAATTGGCGCAACTTGAGTAATTTTGAAAGCTTTGCATAAAGATATTTAATTGCTGCAGACAAAATATTTGTAAGATACATATAGTGATGGATGGAAAGAAGATAAATTTCAGTGAAGAAGTCAAAGGGAAAAATTGACAAGAGCTGGTTTTCACATTATGCATCAAATGCCATTTTCTCACTAAGAACTACTATTTTGTCTATTTGCTTGTCTTGACATTTGCTTAGTAACAAATGGATTTCTTTTTTGCAATATTTAACTCATACAGAAACACCCAGGCATTTTAAATACACAAGAAAGATTTGTCCTCTTTTACAGTGGATTACAAGTTCTCTCTAGACACTGTTACCTATTTTCAATACCTTAGTATAGCTGCAGTCCTGCCATAATACTGCTACAAGCCAATAGAAGTCTTTGCTCTGTTAAACCTGTCACTTCTGGCAGCTGTACTCTTTCTTCTGTCATATTTCTCTTCCTCAACTATCTGCTTGATGCAAAAGGAAAAAATGCCCCCTCATTCAGTATGAGAAAGACATGGACATAATGAAGTGAATACAATGAAGAGACACAGAGTAAAGGACTGGACTATCTGAGCTATGAGGAGAGGCTGAGATAGCTGAGAGATTTCAACTTGGAGAAGTGAAAGCTCAGGGGATGCTGTTCATGTGCATAAACCTTGATGGGGAAAGTAAAGAAGATTTCACATAGACTAGAGCTACTTGCCCTAGCTACCCCTTCTCTGAGCAGGAGGTTGGAAAAATATTCTCCAGATTGGCCTTCCAGCCTCAAACATTTCGGTGATTGTTTACATAAATTAATAATAAAAAGCTTATTGACATTACATATGATCACAATAAAAGGCTTAGCAATTTTAAAACTACTACAGAGGTAAATTTATGCTAATATTTGCAAAAAGGCATTTTTTTTCTAAAGTGCTAAAGTACTTATGTTAAAAGTTTATAGATGTAGGGGATTTTCTTAGAGAAGATAAATTGACCTTAATTTTGAAATACATTCCTTCAGAACTGGACCAGCTTAGTGCATAGTCCCAAACTGTAGGAAATTTAAGTATTTATTATGAGGAAACATAGGCTGAGTTTCTCTCTCTTTGGAAAAATACTAATAAGGATTCTGAAAAAGAGTATAAAATCTGTAGTATCTATATTGTTTCTTTCAACATGTACCTTGAAGAATATCTCTTTCACAAACATGGAGTGGACATCTTCACTTGTCTATGTCTAGAACACTTCCCCATGACATCTACCCTTACTAAAATAAAATTATTTTTCCATAAGAAATTGTTATCTTGTGGTTTTCAAACAAACAAAGAAACAAAATCCCTCTTTGTTTCTCTTAAACTCTTTGATTCTACCCTTTCAAGTACCTTCCTTCAAGGTTATTCTTGTCTTAATTCAGTGAAAATTACATCTCCTCCATGAACAATGATTCCTGCTGTTCCAGCTTCCATTTATCTGTGACCAATACCTGTTTCTCAAACTTTTCAATGTGTCAAATGACTGTGCAAGCCCAGCCACTACTCTCAGCTAAGATCTCAAGAGAGTCTGAAATGACTCCAAGTAGCTAAGAAGTAGAGATAATGTGCTTTTTCATGTTTGTGTATAAATCAGCAAGGCTAAACAGCAAGGCTAAATAGCTGTCAGTTGCCACACAGAGCAATAGGCAAGAAGGTAACTGCTAATCTCAGTAATGACTGAATCCTTGACTTCAGCTAGAAAAAATCTGTCAACACAGCAATGTCTTGCATAGTACAGTTGCCAAAAATGGTTTCTTCCTGACATGAAGCTTATTAGCTATTTGCAAGTGATTAATGATATCTAAAATTTTGTCACTTTGAAATGCAAAATCACAAATGAAATTTCTGATGCAGCATGTCTGTAGCCCTAATTTCATGGGTCAATGTGGAGCATTTCTGCTCTTCTTCCAGAGCTGTTTTCTCTTTGCCTTTCAATCTGAAATTACATTGTGAAAAAGTTCTTCTACTATGAGAGAGGAGACCAATTTTACTTTAAAACACCTTGATGAGGCTTCTATATTGCCATCAATTTGATTTAATCTCTAAAATAAATGTCTTTAGAAAATTTTCTTACAAAGAAAAGTATTTAAAATATATCTCACCCAGGCTAATATCATGCTGAGTAATTAAATTACATTTCTATGCAACTTTACCAGTGTTCTCTTAGGAACCTTTTCCCAGATTCACAAAAATATTCACATTTCAAAGACTTACTTGACTTTCTAAAGCTCTCCAGAAAAGTTATGGAATTACTATCTTTGTCTTGGAACTTAGGTGCATCTTTGTCTACACTTACACTTTAGCATTTATTAAAGAGAAGAAAAACACCTTTTAACATTTGTAATGATTGATGATGTTAATATATGAGAAAACAGAACCACAATAAAAGCTGAGGTAATTGCTTTAAAGAAAAAACACTTAAAATAAGGGAATAAATGGGATGTTTGCTTTAATACAATGGTTCACATACAACATGCAATTAACAGATTAAGAGTGATAAAAGTAGAGACAAGGCCAGTGAGAGCCACTGAGTGAGCTTAAGATAGAGGTCCCATATTGTGACCCACAAAATATTCAAACTTTACTAACAACCACAGAAACAGCAACAACAACAACCAAAAGAAAAAGAAATATTTTCAGTAAGGTGAGAAAATGTGGTCTTGCTCATAATACGTTATCTATTGGTATTTACTTCTTTTGAGTTGTGAAAATAAGTAAACCATTGACACACCATGGTGTTTAATAACACTTGCTCACATAAAATAAAATTTTGTGGTACAGCCAAGCAAACATGACCTAGAAAATCTTGCTAACAGCCAAAATGGTTCTCAGTTATGTTTAAGTAGAGCAGGTCTGAGGAGAAACAAAATAATTGCCTAAGTAAGCAAGGGGTGCTGCTTACAGGGAACGAACACTGACATATTTCATGTATTACTGCAAGTCAAGTATTTTTCAGGAAAGAGTTGTGTCTTACTCTTAGTCCATAACACCTTCTCTGCATGAAAGCAGGTTAATTTATCTTCTGGATTGCAGTCTTCTATAAATTTTAAAGGTCATAAAATGATAGCTTTAATCTGGATTTTGTGTGATAAATGTAGCATTACTCTCTGAGAAGTAGCCTGAGCTCAAAAAGTTGTATACTTTACTGGGTTTTTTTTCACATTCCAGTCATGGTTCCCCACATTTCAACATAGTATAACAATTATAATTCCTATAGAATAGATATAAGTCCTACCGAGATATTTTATTTTAAGGAGTTATAATGTGCATACTTTTAATAATAATTTCATACTCAACATAAACCACAAAGCCCTTTAAAACCACATTTAATTTCCCATACATATAGTTTATCTTCATCATACGTCACACGTCATACATCCTATTAATTTTTGTATTTATATCCTTACAATAAAAGGTTAATTATATTGTTTGAAGCATTTTAAATATGTCTAAGACTTATTTCCCCTTTCCTGTTTTCTTATACTTTTTGCTTGCATTGTATATCGTGCCCTTGAAAAGGGTTTGGAGTGTGTTAAGTGAAGGGGTAAGCCCTACATCGGCTTAAGCAGCTTAAGTTAAATGTGATTTTTCTGTAGGAAATATCTGTGAGATATGGATATCCAAGCTTTCCAGATGAAAATGTTCTTGCAAAGAATACTCTGAATCACATCTCTGCACAGCATTCTGCACACCATTCAGCAAACCCACCGAAATCTGAAGTTTCATTTTCCATGGTAGTGGAATCTCTTCCCTATAGTGTCAATTTTCTAGTTATTTAAGCACTGGTTTCCCTGTGGCATCAGATGCAACTGACCAATAAAAAATTGTTGGTGTTCATTTTAAGGTTGTATATTTCCATTTTTCCTGCAATCAAGATGCTATTCCAAGTGTTTTAAAATTGGAAATCTGTATGTCAAATGGGCAAAGAAAATCACAGGGTACAGAGAGACTGAAAAGACTGAAAATCAATACACCTCCTAAATTTGGAAGAAGAAAATAAATATCCCATACATAAATCAGATAACATTTTTTCCCTTTGTACTTACCATTTCCTCTTATTTTATGGCAATGCCCTACACAAGGGTATATAACACCTCCAGCCATCATGAAATTGTCAACAACAAACTGTGTCAAACCAATCTAATATCCTCCCATGACACAGGAACAGCCTTGTGGTAAGAGACAAAAAAGATGTCATGTCTTGACTCTGGTGCATTTTTTGATGCTGTCTCATATGACATTCTCTTAATGAAGTTCAGAAAACATCATCTGGTGGAAAGTGGTTGTAACATGCAAAAATATTTCCAAAAAGATAATGGCACCACTGTTTCACTGGCACAAAGAATTGATGACTAAACTGAGAACCTGTATTGGCAGCCAGAGAGTATCATCAGGTTTGATTTGATAATGCAGGTAATAGCTTATTTATTAAATTTTCAGGAGTACAAAACTGGGAAAAATTGCCAGGATTTTGGAGGAATAAGAATTTAGAGGACTCCTAATGAACTGGGAAAAAGGTTGGAAAAACAGGATGCTGTATATAAGTGTAGGAAAGAATTGCACCTCAATTTAAATATATATATGTTAAGTGAGCAATATAAGTACATAGCATACCTACAAATCAAAATTTGAAGAATATATGCAAAGTATAAAATATTTTTTTTTTAATTGGGGGAAAAAAAAAAAAGAAGAGAGAAAGGTAAATAGCCTAACTATCTTATCCATTTCAGCTGAATAAAGTGATCAGCCTCATTAGGCAGGTGGTTAGATTAGATTCCAAAAGGATAACCTAAAAGCCCATTAAAAATTACACTGATATTCTGTCCATGCACCTCTACATGCTGTATGATGTAATATTGATAGGATCATAAATAAGTGTTTGTCATGGTTTGACACTGGCGCAATGCCAGCACCCCCATGAAAATGCATCTTCCCCAAATAAATGCTGTGAGATGTTATCAGGAACAGAGCAGAGCAGGCCCAAGCTTAATAACAAAGGGAAAAAAAACTTTATTAAACTACTACTAATACAAACTAAATCCAGGATGAAGACCTTTTAAAACACCCCTCCTCTTCCCAATTCCTAAAACACCCACCATGAAACATCAGCCGGGATTCCTGATCAAATTGCCACCCTTCAGATAATCAATACTCAAGCTATCAAGGGAGAGAGAAGTCTCTCTTGCACCACAGACCCCCCCAGGAAACACAGTTGCCACCTCCTGTGTTTCCCTGTCACACATGGCAACCGCCCGGAGAAAATCTGCCAGTGTGACACTGTCCTTTCCATGTCACAGTGCTCTCACCACCGTGCATGGACAGACTGCTCATAGGGCTCCTTTAAGGATGCTTTGCCACGGACCCAAAGATACAACAGTTCAGCTTCTCATGTTGGGACCACAGTCCCCCCCCATTTTCCCCTGGGGCCAAGGGTCCAAGAACAGAAATCATCTTCTTTCCTGAAGACAGACGGCATCACCATTCCCTCCTCAGCTTTCTTCTGTTCTTGCCATTCCTGTGCTTTTAGAAGCTGAAGCAGGTCTCCTTGGGTCACCACTGCATCCCCCTAAAATGCAGTCTCTATTGCAGGAGATTTTGGTTCAGTCCATGGCTAACAAGAAAAGTCCAGCCAAAAGCTACTTCATCATCTCCTCCCACCTAAATATTTCTTCTTCTAACATGTCAGGTCCCAGACTGTCTCTCTTCCACTACAAATCAAGGAGGAGTAATATTTTAGAAAGCCCTCATTTCCTGGAAAGGGTTAAAAGTTCAGACTCCCTGGATGGCTGATATCTTGGTCCAGCGTTCCGTCTCCCACGCTGGGCACTATCCCCCCCTTCTCCTTCTCCTCTGCCAGCAAATTTCCAGGTGCCGCCAGGCTCTCTGTCACCTTCCCTCTGTGGGGCGGGGGGACAAAGGCATCTCCGCTTCTCTCCACCTTTCCGTCCACAGGAGCTGGCTCGGTTCCAGACCCTCAGCCCCTCGGCCTACCTGGACAAGGCCGCGTGGCTTCCCCTCCCCCACCCAGCCTGAGGCTGGGCAGGGGAGAGCCTGCACTCTCTGACGACCAGAACCAGAGACAGTTCTCCTGGGAGTTCTTGCTTTTAACCCCCTGTGTTCTCAGAGGCGTGTCCATACTTTCAGTGGTCACTCCAGGTGCCAATATCCAAACTTAACCACTGATTGGTTTGACCCAAATTCCTGAAAAAAAATTCACTTCCATGTCAAACCACGACAGTGTTAGGGCTATATATTATTATAAAATAATAGAGAAAGCCTTCACTTACCTCTTTTGAAGTTATCTAACATCTGGTTTTAAAAGATTTTTGCTTACAAAATAGAAAAGATCAATTATGTTAGTTATATTTCTTTCACCAGGCTTCAATTTAAGTCTGTACATTGGGGCAAAACCAGGTCTAATATGCAACTTGGGTCACTAAACCAGTCACCATCTCTATGGTTCTAGGTTAATAATGGTTATTAACCTTTTGTAATTTTTTTTCCAGGCTATCTTAAGTCATCATGGCTTCAAAGTAAAGGCATTCTCTACCCTATGTCCTCTTCAGTACCATTTCCTGGACAGTGCTGTATTCTCCTGCTCCCACAGACCAATCACCTTCTGCCTCTGCACATGCAGTAGCTGCAACCACTATGGTGAGATACAACCACAGGGTATCACAAGGAGCATAGGTATGATATAAAGTCATTACTTTATAAAATGCATATAAACCGTCTCTGACACCTGACCTTGTGAAAAGAAAATGGTCTTCGCCCCCACTCATATAAATAAATTCAAGCTGCTTAAAAAATGGCTTCAGGGACCTTTGGAAGGACACATATGAACATAGAGTGCAGTGTTGTTAAACAAAATATGATAAAACAAATTTGATTGCAGCCAAATATGGATAAAGTTCTATGCAGCATTAATTCCCCAGGTTGTAGGTTTTCCATGTACAGGCTAAGAGGAAATGAGATTGAATAAAAAAACTAAGGAAAAGGGAAATCTCATGCAGGGAAAAAGAAGTTGTCTTTTTCTGTTTTTAATCTGTCTATGAAAAGGCATTTAGGAAAAGGACTATATTGCTATATTTCAAGCTCTTTAGGCATCACTGTCAAAAGATAGTTAAATTAAGCAATATGAAAGAAAAAAGTCCTAATAAGAATGGCTACAGACCTAGCTTAAAAACTTGATTTATATGTTTGTAAATAAATTATTTCATCTATGGTAAATTCAAAATAAAAATAGCTTCTTTCTCTTGTAGCTAATATAATTTAAGTAATTTACTCCCTCTGCATGCATAAAAGCAGACCAATTTTGGAGCATCAATTAAATGTATTTATGAATAGAAAAAAGGACGCTGTTATGCTTTCTTCATCTTAAAAAAAAAACAACAAAAAAGAAAACAATTCTCAGAAGTAGAAGAAAGACAAAAATAAAACAGTAGGAAATTAAAACTTTAACGTGCTTGTCATTGCTAACATACAGTGTCAGCCTTGTTAAATCTGCAAACAGTAGACCTGAGACATAAATATTCTAGTTCCTGGTAAAGAAAACCACAAAATATCATTATCAATGGATGTACTTGTGCATTTTTCTAACATACTATGGTTTATATGTCTTCTAGAGTCCTCACCAAGACAGCATTTCTTCAATGGGATGCAAAATTACTGAGTTATAAGCTTAAAAAATTAAACCCTTGACATTACTCAAAAAGTGCAGAAATTAGACTAATTTGTCAAAATGCTTCAAGATAACTATGCCAAAACTAATATATTCTTTTAAATACTCCCTTAATGCACTCATGGACTTGTGATGAAATATCAATCCTCTGATTAAAAATCCACACCCTATGATTTAGCATAGTCAACTTGGTATAGAAACTTGCTGTCACAGAAAAAAATTTATTCAAGGAAGACAAAGCAACTAGGTGAAATAGGGTTAGTTAAATAAACTAAAACTGGTTAAATAAGTTTTCTGACTTGATTACAGTCTGCTAAAGAAACATTTCCCTCTTTAGTCTACTAAAGCTTTATGTGAGATATAAAGAGATATAATTGCGAGTATTGCAAATTCTGGGGTTATGTGTTTTATTTATGTATTTATTTGACTTTCTAAAAGACAAGGGCCAAATGTTTGGTCCTTCCTTGTACTATGAGCTTGCAGTTCAGAAAGCCGATTTTATCCTGCATCAAAAGAGATGTGGGCAGCAAGTGAAGGAGATTGTCTCACTCCACTCCTGTGAGACCCCAGCAGGAGTCCTGTGCTCACCTCCGGGGTCCCCAAAGTAGGAAGGATGGAGACCTGCTGGAGTGAGTGCAGAGGAGGGCCATGAAGATGATCAGAGGGCTGGAACACCTCCTCTGTGAAGTCAGGCTGAGAGAGTCAGGGTTATTCAAACAGGAGAAGAAGGGCTCTAGGAAGAACTTACAGCACCTTCCAGTACCTGAAGGGGCCTACAAGAAAGCTGGAGAGGGACTGTTTACAAGAACTTTTCTCTGACATTTGATGTCTCTAGAAATTGGAAAATTGCTTATTTGTCCTGTTTGCTCTGAAATTACTGCAGTGCTGCAACACTTGGCATTGCTTACCAGCCTCATGTTAAGAAATCACAAGGAACACTCAGTCCTTGAGATTAAGAAACAATAATCAACTGCTTTCATGAACTCAAACTCATAATTTCTTTTGTTTTATTGTCTTCACTAGAATGGAATAGATACATTCAGTGGTAACATATATATGTTAGCTGATTAAAACATAACCTATTGACTAGTTAGATTAATGTCAAAGTTTGGAAAAGTGTCACTGGCTGTTTCTTCCATGGCTAGGACCAGCCTAAATTTGAATAATTTAATTATTTATCTAAAAGTGTTAGTTAGTCTAATAAAACTAAAGTTGGGAGAAATTCAACAGAAAAATGAGAAAAATAGAAAATAAAAATTAACACTGGAACTATTCACCACTTTTGAATATATTTTGTGCCAGCAGGATTGAAGTACTTTGTATTTTATAAAACAGGATCTTCACACATATTGAAGTGGGAAGAAGGGAAGTATCAGCTTTTCTAATTTCTCCTTGATTCACCTTAGATACCAGCCGCAATTGAAAATATGATTATTTAAAACAGTTATTTGTCTCTCTGGGCTCAAAAATCCTTTCCCTATAACCAGGCACATACCATGAATTGCCTGAATTTAAACAAAACATTAGAAGAATGGGTCAGCACAGCAGTCACTTCCGAACTTTAAGTGCCCTTCATTTGAATCATTCTTTCATGAAAGCTCATTTCCCCTCTCTGTTTCTTGGGGTATGACATCACTAATTTACTTATCTTTGCTTGTCCTCACTATTCTCATATCTCCATGTAGCCCATCAGTTCTTGGCAGCTATGTTATGACGTTCATGATCCCAGAGTATCATCAACACTTAAACCCAGAATTCAATCAAGCAGCAAATTTACAGTCTGGATCAGACTAAGCAGATTAGGTGCCTGCTCCATAAAAACAGTATGAAGGGTTGCCACAGACAACACCAAATGCAGTTCCTGACAGTGAATTTTCATTCAAATTCTGTGTTTCTCAAACAGTAAAAGCTGACTAAACAGCATGTCTCTATTTGTATTTTGTAATGGGAATTTTAGGAATGCTTCCAATGTGTATTGTATGGGCTAAAGTACATTTCGGCTTTGTCTTCATAATCTAGGGTCAAACTGTGCAATGTAATCAGGATGCAGTATTAGTTTGAAAATTAATTCAGGGGAAGACAACTGAAGAATGTAAAATCTTTTATGAGAAGCTTTGTTACATTAATTCATCATAATTTCAGCCAAAGCATACACTACATGCTGGGTTTGTGATGGGGACAAGGGCTGGAAGAAGTTGCTGATATTAGTAAGGGATACAGTGCTGTAAGCAAAATTGGGGGTGGGGGTCGCATGCCAGGAAAAGAACAGTTTTTTTGAGGCAAATTCTGCCATGGACATCCTAGAATCATTTACCATCTGTAAAGCTATGGCAGCTCCTCACTTGCTGCATGGTGGGGCCAATGATTTTGAATTCATATACAAGAATGAGGTGGTGTTGCACAGCAAGGCATGGAATGGGTGTTTGTTATAACACTAATTTATTGTGTATTTTACAAAAGGTAGCATTTGTGGTAACTCAAATCTCTGAAAAAGGGCTGTCATTTCACTGTCTGGCTGGTGATGACAGCAGTCTTCATTACATGTTGACACTTAAGAATGTTGACTAAGTGACAAGACTTGCTGAACTGCTATTCTGGTGAGTTCTTTTAACCAGTTGGCCCATTTCAACTGTTACTACTCCAGTTTATGCATGATCTGTTTATGTTGACTGGCTTAAACTACTTGCAACCACATCCCAAATACTTCATACTCTAATTAATATATCTTAAATAACAGACTGTCCTATGTATCCATTCCTAACTATTTACATTTATTTAATCTGTGCTCAGTTTACTCAGTTCTGCAGCAGTAACAACTTTCAGAAGTCTCTGGGACAGACAGATTTCCCCCCCAGTGTTCAACATATATCTATTAATGAGTCTATTCAGAGCAGGGACTGTCTGGAGGGAATCTTCTGGGTTGACTCAAAGTCCCACCTTGAAAACTCTTACAACAGTCAAACACTTTTCTGTGGAGATGGTTAGTACTCCAGCAAGGCACATATTTCAAGTCACTTTATTGTCTCAAAGATGTTTTTAGACTACCTAAGGAAATGATGACTAAATGTATTAGATATGCAAGCAAAGATACCCCTCATTCCTTGCTACCCTATGATTGCAATCATATAGAACACTTGAATTCTGTGCTGCTATTAGAAATATGACTTAAAATGTGTAGAGACTTTGTTAAAAAGGGCATGAGAAATGAGAGATCAGGCTGTCAGGGAAGTCTTTCTTGCCTTTGCCCATAACCTGCTCCATGCAATATTTCCCTTGCACATTGCCCCTTACTACTTCCTACTCCACCAGCCAGTCATTGTCCTCCACGTTATCTCACTTTAGCTGACCAATGCTCTAACCCAGCTGAACTCGCATGGCTGTCTCATCTAAAACTCCTTGTTATTTACACACCATGAAATATTGCCTAAAAGACTCGGAGGACATAACTAAGAATAATCTGGTGTTGCTCTGAACCACACTGGTGCTGGTGCATAAAATATTGTTTGTAAATTCACCAGAATATAAAATCTATTTTGTGAGCTGTGCAAACATTCCTTCAGCTGGCTACCAAGATTTTACGTAGATTATTGCAGAGTCATAGTTTTCTATAACCTACAGGAGAGCTAGTCAAGACTTGTCCAAAAATATGGTCATTTTCCTGAAGATAACTTATTGTCAAATTAAATGTCAGTTAATTAAATCAATAGACTCACTATAGCTAGTCTGAACAAGCTCCAAATTTTGATCTCATTTCTCATGTTTACCCTAGAATACCTTTAATGGTACAGCTTGAATTTATGCAAATCTCTGAAGCTGGCTTTTAAACTGCTTCAATTTAAAGTTATCTGACTTTAACCTATCTAATCTTTGGGAATAGAAAACAGTTCCTTGTTTAATACAAATGTTATAGATATTTGTTGATATAATTCGACTTACGTTATCACATGTCTCATGAACATTTACTTTTCATCTTAAGTAGACTCCGTTTTAACTTACTAGAGAGAAATGTTACCCTACAGAATTCAGATTTAGACATCTGCCATGAGATAAAATGAACTAATTTTAAAGTGTCATTTTACTTCCTTGGCTAAAAAAATGAAGTCACTAATTAGCTCTGAGGTAAACACATACAATATAGACATATAAAGGTGCCTCAAATGTTCCACCTTTTCTGGCAAGAATATATGTAGATTGAAAACAGCTACCTTCAGAACTCAGTTAATGCAGATTAAGGTGGGTATTCCTGTACTTTTGTCTGAAAAGCTGAAAACACTTGAAAAGTTACTATTCAGCAGCATTTAGAAGAAAAAAAAAACAACAAAATGACTTGGAAAAACTAATTTTTCAAAATGAAATTACTTTTTAAGCAATTTTCATCCCTAAAGGGCCTACTTTTATTGACTTTATAATATAATATGCTCACAGAAACATTATTCTCTATAAAAAATTCTCTGTTATGAAGATGACATTTCATTCTTTGATGTTTAAAGTAAAAATAATAATAAAAAGGAAACCACAAAACTCAACAGGTATTGTGAGGATATATGAATCATTCTGTTTTAAGTAATCAGGATACTATTTCCTAAGTGTGATAAACTTATTTTGTAGGCAACAAATAAAAGGCTAGGTATTAGTGAGAATTATTCATAGACCAAGTTTCATTTTGCAACCCTGGACCATTTTACCCACAGGGTTAGTTAAAGGAAAAGGGAGGGAAAGAACTGTATAATGTAAAAATAACATTATTTTCTTTCCCCTCACCCTACTGAATAAATCAGATTAATATAAAAATCTGTCATCTACTCTTCTGACCAAAAAAAAAAAAATTTTATCCTTCAAGGTGAAAATTAGGGAAAACAGATTTAGAAAGGTGAAAAATAGGGCCAATTCATTATGAAATTTGGTACCTAATTCATAAGAAAGGGAGAAAGCTGTTATACATAAAAATCTTGTGGACAACCTTATGCACAGTACTCAAAAACTGTTTAGATTTTAGGTTCTTGAAAGGTTTTTTACCAGTGTTATGAGACTAAAAGGAATCAAATTGTTCAGATTTTTCTGTTTATCCTTGCCTGTTTAAGTGTAGTTTCAGAGAAAATTATCTGGGAACTGATGTGGTAATAAGAAGAGTAATTTCTTCATTTTCCACTCTGACCACCTACTATGAGCCAGGTTAGGAATGGATAAAACACTTGAAAGGAATAGCATAGCCAGAAAAGCAGAGCTGAGTGCAAGAAGCCAGAAGGTTGGAGAGTAACGTGATAAAAAAGACGTAGGTGTGTGGGAGACTGCTGTTCTTCAGTGTCCATCTGGGACCTTGGATGCTTCAGTCTACTACTTGGAAGTATTTAGTCACCAACACAGAGATTTCCAACAGCCACAATGTTGAGCACTAGGTCAGAAAAACAGCCAAGAGAAAATTCCAAAGAGGATTGTGCCTGAGAATCTTTCTATTCTGTATATTTACTCTCTGCACTTACTTCTCCAGAGGTATCACAAGGTACCTCTGTTAAAGTAGAAAGAGACCTGGAATGACTTTATCCAGATCTTTTGTGTTGTTGCATTTGGTTTTTATTTCCTTGAAAGCTAAGCCAGCTGAAGCTGGAGATTCTGGAACTGCCTTTTGAATGACAGTTTGCTGGCAGAAAACTTTTGGAGAAGGGGGAAAGCAAAGTTCATTCTTCTCCTTGTATTGAAGAATGCTAACACATTTCTGCTCCTCCCCTCCAGCACTCCTGCTGGAGGAGTACCCTAGCGACCAGATTTCAAACTATAAAAAGAAGATTCAGCCTTGGACAATTAAAAAAAAAAAAAAAAAAAAAAGGAAAAAAGAAAATGTAGGGAAAAAACAAACAAAACAAAACCAAACAAAAACAAAAACAACCCCCAGAAAACTAAAAATTAATAAAAGCCACAAAAGCCCTATAATCCTTTCAGGCAACCACTCCTGGAGATATTTTATTCTCTGGGTTTCTGCTGGACAGAACATCCAGATCTGGTAAGAGCTACTAAGTTATAAAAGGAAGTGGAGTTTGAAATTTTGTGGCTAAATAACTGAAAGTACTGCTGTTGCACCATTTGAGTGTTTTTTATTTATTACTTTAAAGGTTCTAACTCACCCTCTGTCTTACAACTACAGCTTGTGAATCTTGATTCCATTGCAGATAACTTTTAGGAACCACCATTCTTTACATTCTTACAAAGGCCAGAAAACTTTACTACACTAATTTCTTTTGCTCTTTCTTTTCCTTTTTTTTCAAATGAGAACATTTGGTAAAAAAAATAGAAGGATATAAGGCTTGGCATTTGGCAACACCAAACAAAAAAGAGAAAGAAACAGCAGTGTTTTAAAATACATGAGAATAATGGGTAATAAATAAACTTTTGTTTTTATTATGGATATTTACTTTGTGGTTACTTGCATGAAAATAATGCCTCAATTCACTGAAATCTTTATGAAATGAAATGTTGTCATGACTCATTCATACTTAAAGGACAATTCTTCAGCAATTATTTATACTTACTACACAATATATACAGTAATAATAATAGTAAAAATAAAGTTTAACATTTTTCTGTCCTTGTCACAATTCCAATAAAATCATGTTATGCCTGGCTCTCAGCGGCCATGGGATGGAGGTTGGCCGGCTCGCTGTCCCACTTGTGGCCGCAGGGCAGACACGCGCGTGGCCGCTCCCAAGTCTCTGCCTTGACTGTCGTGGGTGGCGGTGATTGCTGCGGTGTGGGTAGCACAGCAGAGCACAGGGCATGAGGAAACCGAGGCAAAGGAATAAGGGAGGGACACTTGTCTGAGTCTCTAAAAATTTAATCTTGAAGTAGGGCAGAGCAAGTGACAAATCCGAACCTGAATGGACTACTTTTATAGGGTAGAGGGAACACGGGGAGGACGCAACCTTTGACCAAGAGGAGGGCATTAGGGGAGGGGTGCAGGGTAAGGGCTCCCCAGTAGAAGCCAACATGGGGAGGGAGCAAACCTTACAACCCAATTCTGCTTTGAGGAAGGGATGATAGACAGGGAACACTCCAGAACCAAAGGAGTGTGCTGTCTTTGACAGACAGGGGTAAGACAAGGGAACAAGGGAGGTATGCAGGTGGATTAACATGTGGATTGAGGTACATTTTGGCAGAGAAAACTGTGGTAAAAAAACTCAGGACTGAACCATTAGGGAAACCAAATGGGGTACACAGAATGAACCATTACAAACTTATAACAAGTAATATTAAAACATACTACAGAAGAACCAACTGTAAAATAACAGACTTCCACATCATGTAATTAGAAAAAAAAAAAAAAAAGAAAATCAAGATATCACACATAATTTTGGCCTCTCTGTCAGGTGTAGCAGTAGAATACAACTAACATTATTATGTCCACAGAGTATGGCCATTAGGAAAATGGTTTGTTCAATATTTCTAGAGAGTATTTTTTTTTTTGGAAAGGCCATTTTTTAACTACAGATTCAGAAATGTGTAATTCCCTGTGTTATTTTAAATTATGCTAAAGGGTATTTCAAAACAGTAGGAAAGAATAAAAGAAGTCCCAGATCTGTGTCTGATAGGAGGTTGTTGGTTCATTTTTCTTCTAAAATGTAAAATGATAAACTGCAGCTCCTTTGTAATATTGCCTTGTGTATTTCTTTTTTTTTTTTTTTTGCCATTGTACAAATAAAATGAGAAATACTTAACTTTATAGTAGTGAATTTGAATAAATTTCTGTCAATATTTTGAATCTCAGTTTTGCATTTTTAAAAAAAGGCGTGTAAAATTTTGCTTTCAGGATTTCATCAAACAGATTTCTGCTCCACTGCCAGATAGAAATACTTCATTAAAGTTTACTGGGGTGGTATATTAAGTGACATATTAACTATCCAATTTTATTGGAGAATCAAGAAAATAATATTCCTCTCACAAAATAAAAGATCATACCTACTGAGACTGAAGGACAAAATAAGGAGAACTACAGATATTTTTTCAAAATCAGTGGTAAGACAAAATTAGGAGAAAGTGGAAATTTGGTTGACCACCTTCAAAAAAGAAAATTCTTCTGAACTTTTATTAAAAATTTAACCCCTACTATACACAATAGTCTTTTGTTTCTGCCTCGTATCTTACCTTTCCTTTCAGCTTTCCTCTAGTGTTTCAATCAGAATTTTTTGCTGCATTTCTGACAGAAAGAGACAGTATTATGAAAAGGAAAGAGATGGTATTCCTTGGAAACATTTAACTTATGATAATAATTTCAAACATACATTTATTAAAATATTGCATTAAAAAATTTAATTAATAGAAGTAGGAGTATTAGGAAACTTATTTGAAATAGAAAGGGCAGAGTACAGCAAAAGAGTAATTTGATACAAAATACCACCAAGTCAAAGTCAGAAAAAATTGAACCTTGGCTTCTGTTTTTCTACTAGTTTTAGTATGAATTGCCTCTAAACACATAATGGAAAATACTGACACTGAGCATTTCCAGTATCCAATATATCCTTAAGACATTATTGAATATGAAGACAATATTTCCGCTTATTCTGAGAACAGACAAATTTCACTATTTTGAGGAGAAGTTCAGATTCATATCTTCATATCTTGTTCAGCTTGGACAAGAATTAGATCAGTGAAAAGCTCTTGAGAGAATTCTAAACCGAGCAGTCTTAACATTCCCAGGCATTGTTAATATTGTCTGTTAACTCAACATAGCTTAACACTGTTGAGATAAAATAAGACTGAACCCTATAGCAGGTGGGAAGCTTTTGTAATCAACAGCAGAGCAGGTGCTCCTTCCTTCCTTCCTTCCTTCCTTCCTTCCTTCCTTCCTTCCTTCCTTCCTTCCTTCCTTCCTTCCTTCCTTCCTTCCTTCCTTCCTTCCTTCCTTCCTTCCTTCCTTCCTTCCTTCCTTCCTTCCTTCCTTCCTTCCTTCCTTCCTTCCTTCCTTCCTTCCTTCCTTCCTTCCTTCCTTCCTTCCTTCCTTCCGAACTGCCTTCCGAACTGCCTTCCGAACTGCCTTCCTTCCTTCCTTCCTTCCTTCCTTCCTTCCTTCCTTCCTTCCTTCCTTCCTTCCTTCCTTCCTTCCTTCCTTCCTTCCTTCCTTCCTTCCTTCCTTCCTTCCTTCCTTCCTTCCTTCCTTCCTTCCTTCCTTCCTTCCTTCCTTCCCTCCTATGAAGAGAAGTGGCAAGACTGTTATCCACCAGCTGTCTAAAAGGCTTTGAGAAACAGATGGCTTTAATATGCCCTGTCACAGGATCGTTATTGATCTATTTTGCAAATGTAAGAGAAATAATTAATAAATAAAAAATCAAACTGAGTGTAAGATGAGAGAGTGGTAAAGGGATGTAGGTTTGTAGCATAACTGTGGCAGACCTCTAGGTAGATTTTGTGCTCTTACAATGAGAGAAAATGTATTGCCTCCTTGCTAATTAGGGTAGTTTGGGCAGGATAGAGTCTATTTAATATTAGTGTAAAACCTAGATGTAAAATAAAGCACTTAAGAAAACAACTCATATGAATAAAATGCCTAAATCATGATTGAGATGGAAAAGGGGAACTGTCTCTAGAACCTCTAACAAAGTTTTTCTCTCCTAGCCTGAGCATTTGCCTCACTAGAGATGAAAATATAAAAGTCCAATTTAGTACATAAGTTGAGCAGTCCAATTCCTGTCTTGAGACTGTTATTTTTGGTAAATAAAGACTTTTAATGACATAGCTATTATGAAAACCATAACTCATTTAATTCTCCATAGCAGTAGAGGAAGTTCTTCTCCATGAAAATACAGATTTGCATTGCACTGAGCCAGGCAGATATTCTTGGGAGTTATAAAACATGGTGGGATGTAAGGATGTATAAACATTACAAAAGCTAAGAAAATTGGAAGGTAGCCTTCCATTAAGAAGGCTATATGAAGAGTAGGGCAAAATAAGAAGAAACAAAAATCAACAATCATTTCACCCAACTCCTTCATAGCATTGTGTTTCTGCAAACTGAAATATTAGGTAACATTGTTCACCTTTAAATTCTCTTTTTTGGAAACTAAAATAAGCTGTCATCATGCCATAAACTTCCAGCAGAGGTGGTGGTAAACTGCAGCTGTAGTCCTCAGCTTCTCTAGTTTTATGTTAAAAATATCAAAGCTAAAACAGGCTGTTATTTTTGTTTTCACCTTATTTTCTTTTATGCCCATTGCTAAAGGTTGTTTATAGTGTATGCACTTTTTTGCAAAGGTGGCAGAAATCAGGAATTTTTTTAAAGAAAAAAAAGATACTTGAAATTTATTCCCTTATAATTCAGCATAAATTTAAATAAAAACATTTACTGACCAAAAAGTGAAAAAGAATGGATTTTTTTTTCTAAATATAAGCAGTGAATGCTTTCTTTAAAGTTGTGAAAAGCTACATACAATGAAAAAACCCTACCCTAGATAACAGTGTTAATTAAAATTTTAATTGTATCTGTATGAATTACCAAGGGCAGAAGAAAAATCATATACAGAACATTGCTTGATGTTTAGGGTTTATTTTTTTTAATTCTTTTTTTTTTTTTTTTTTAATGACATTCCCTTCCCCCTTCTGTTCCTTTTCTGTTTCTGGGAGCTCATTCAGCTAAACTTGAGAGTACAAGAGCAACCCCTGCAGGAACATTACAGCCCACACTGATTTTCCCTTTTCTATGTTTTTTTTTTTTCTTCTGTTAATTTGTATTCATCTTGCATGGTGCACAGTAATTGTGTCTAGAGAATTAGAGAGGGATGGCTATTGCAGTGGTAATAGAATTACTATCAGTGTTCTAAGCTGGTAAAAGGATTGTGAGTTTCAGTCAGAGGATTTAAAAACACATGCTGAAAAGTATATCAGGATCTCATTTCTGCAGCACCACTTATGTATTTTTATTTAGGGTTATAAGTGGGATCATTTAGACAGCAAATGTTGCTAAAAAAGATGATATTAGAATTCTCTGAAAAAGCACCTTTAGGTTTGTACATGATAACAATATATAAATATGAAGACATTCTAAATGATCAAACTGTCTGCTTAAGTGTCCTTGAATTCAGTGAGAACTGATTCACTGGCTACAACAGTAGTTACTCATTGTTATTTTATACTACTTTTTTTTCTTCCAATATGTTCTTCCTGATTTAATTTCCCCTGCTTTATTTAAATAAAAGGGAAAAGAGAAAATTTTTCATCCTTAAATGTCAGCATATTATAGATATGACCAAAACCTCTGATTTGTGTATTGCTTTAGAGAGTGAATGTATAAAAATTAATATATGGGCAGCAATTTTCAAATCCTGCTACAAGTTCTATGGATTTTACAATATTCTGAAAGCAACAGCTTAATGACTACATATATAGTATTTTAAGTTTTAGTAATCTATTTATATTATAAAAAACAACAATAAAAGCCAGACGAATTATGTATTTTGACCTCTTGAGATGTTGATATTCTACCTATAAGAACTAAACTGTAAATCTTTAAATCTGGCTTCAGCATTAGATGGCAGAAAGAAATTTGAACTATTGCACTTTATTTTTTGCAGAAAGATGCATTCTTTCAGTTTAGCTGAAACTACAGATCCTCTGAAATTTTTGCCCATACAAACAACATGAATAAAATTAATTTGTAGGAAATGACTTCATGTCAGTTTAAGAAGGAGAAATTGATTGTTTAACTGGTTATTTTTCTCTCCCTGAATACTTTAGGAAGCCAAGGTCCCATACAGAGAAGAATTACATAGCAATGCCTGATAATGATCCGGGACTTGAAATGGAATCCAGTGAAATCTAAAAGGTTTTTTAAAATGAGAAGTAGAATAAGTACCGCAGTATTCCCTGCAGCTCTTGTTCTTTGTTCTGAGTTTTTCTCAATCCTCATTTGAAAAGCTGAAAGACACCTATTTGTACAATTTCTTATAGAAGCAGTGTTCTTTCCCTCAGAGCTGGTAGGGTACCAGTAGGGTACCAGAGAGCTGGTAGTAGGGGAAAGTCTTTCCCTTGTTCTTTTTGGATTGACTCCCTGTACAGAGATTGGAAACCCTTGTGACAGAACGGCTGTTTGATCACCCAGATCCCCATAATACACAACAAAGTGCGTATAACTCTCGTGAAGAAAAGTTTCTCGGGTTTTTTTTTCATTTAAAAAAACCTAACCATTAGTTTTCAGACTAATAGACCAGTCCTTAACAAATTTCTCCCATCACTGAAATAAGGTAATATGTAAGCAGGTCTTTGGGACATTGAGAAGTTGAGAATAGGTCCTAAACCCAATTTTAATTTTTCCTTAAATGCCTTTTTTTATACATTGCCCAACTATTTACAGATAAAATTTTCTTCAAAATTTGTCTTTGCGTTTCCTCACTAATCAGCTGGGATTTTGCACAGAATCATATTATAAACAGTAGTTTGGAGTTAAGATGGACACCTTAGTCACCAGTTGTGATCTCCAGGCAGTAGTATATCCCAATATTGGGCCAAAGAATATAATTGTTTTCCACTCAGAATTTTGTGATATTGTCACAATGGAACTTATTTCTACCATTCATTGCCGTGTCCCGTCCCAACTTCGCAAGAGCAGATCCCTTGCTAGCCCCGGCTAGCTCTTTTCGGGGCGAGAAGGGCAGCGAGAGGCACTCCCTGCTGAACCCAGCTGGGCTTTAGAGAGTGCCTTCGTGGGTCTGAAGACACTGCTGATCCCACCGGCAAGGAAGGAGGCGACACTCTTTTGGGGTAGGTCCAAGCTTTATTGAGACTCCGAGGAAAGCCCCAGAGCCCAACAGCACTCAAAGATGTCCCAGAAGAGAGCGAGCTCTGGGCCTCGAGCAGGCCCTGATATAGGGTGGGCGTGAAACCCGATCAGCCAGTGGGAGAAGACATGGGAGTGGCCCTCCGAGGGAAGGACACCCAGGATATCCACTTAGGAGGGAGCAGGGGAGGGACCCCAGGCCATTGTCCATCACCCAGCGACCCCAGCAGAAGCTTCCAGACAGAGGGGAAGGATGGACAAGTCACCTGGGCGGGGTCAAGGGTCACCTGGGCGGGGTCAAGGGTCTGAGTCAGGGTTTTTGGGATTGATGGACACACAGGTGCTAATGGTAAAACCTGGGATGAACCAAAAAGGCACAAGGGGGGTACAGAGGGATAAACCATTTTGAACATACATACAGTGGAACCTAAAAACACAACTCCACAATTCATCCTGCTACAGATTCTTTTGGATCTTCAGCCTCATTGGCAAAACACATCTAATTTCCAGATGAAATTTCTTCTCTGACAATCTGTATCCATTTGCTAATGAGTTTATGCTGTTCTTTGGACTGCAGTGTTCCATTTTCTCTATTGCCTTTTCCCCCTGATTATCTAAGAGAGAAGAAAATAAAACTACTCAAAAGCTTATTCTGTAATACATGTTTTGTTCTTTGGTCATTGTAGCATCTCTTCATTATACATTTCCATGGTGTATTTGTGGGGTTTTGTGGCTTTTTTTTTTTTTTTTAAATAAATAAATAGTCAAAACTACACACAAAACCACACTAGAACTATTTATCTCCTTAGGATTTTTCATTCCTCCCTTACTGTATATCTTTCCTTCATGTGTCCCAGTATTGCCACAAAGCAACATTATTTGATCTATGTGCTAAAAGGATTTTAAATTGTTCAACCGTAGTATGCGGACCCAAACCCAGGATGCAACACTTGCTGAATCTATTTAAATATTAGTTTGCTTATAACTGTCTCATAGGTTTTTACATTCAAAATTTAAGGTGGAATTTCCTAGCTTGCAATGCACTTTTCAGGCTTTCATATTCTATTCAATACTTACATCTTTTCCTTTTATGTTTTTTTCAGTTTTCTATTGATACAAATTCTAAAGTATGATTATGCTTTATGCTATATTAGTAGCAGAGGATTTCAGCTGTTTAAATGCAGGCGACTAGGGCTGTCTGAATGCTCTAGCATATCTGAAAGACACAGTCTATGCAGGAACCTTTCTGGCCTGGCAGCTGGAGGTCAATTGGCTTTCTTTAACATGCACACAGCAGAAACAATGTTGAGATTTAGGAGATGGCATCTCACTTCAAATTTTCTTTCTAAATGATCAGATTGTTTTAATGATCTAGTGCTGATCTAGTGCATGTTTCCAATAAGATCTTTGTCCTACATGCCTCTCTGGTAAGTGTGTCTTAAACAACTTATCAATTTGGAACTACCACTAGTTTTAAATAATGTTTAAATAAGTAATGCTACCAAGACCACCATAGGTTTTCAACTTTGTCTTGTAGACTCAGGAGTCTTCAGGTAAACCAGTAATTTTAAATTTTCAAAATATATATAAATCAGACACTCAGCAGGTCAGTTAAAAACTATATATAGCTAATAGACTCAAGGTCTATTCACATCAATAAAAAAGTAGTTGCGGCTGCCTGCATAATTCTCCCAAGTTTATTCACTTTTTGGTTGGTATATTAAAGCATTTGCCTAGAATTTGGTGTGCAGCATCACTTCAAATGTTGTTAGACTAAGATATCCACATAGATCTAGGATATATGAAACAAAGCAGAGACAAGCCCATGCTCCAGAAAGCAGTGCCTGAAAGCTATGTGGGATAATCTAGGACATCCCACACTTATGTGAATGAGATCATTCCATAGGTCTGCACACTAGAACTACAGATGTTGAGATACCTAACTCACTTGTTTTAAATTTAACTGTCAATAATCCAGGGAAAAATTCCTTGAAAACTGTTTTAAATGTTAGTTATTTACAGAAGTAATTATTACTTCTATTATTTTTTTTTAACTCTCTCTTCAATTCTTAGAAAGATATTAAGGCAAGCTTTCAAGCCTTAAAGTTCTGACCAGGTTGGAGTTGGATCCCCAAACACAATAAATTTTCTGGAAGAGACTCTCACAGCTCTGCTTCTTCCTCCTCAAGACTGGAAAAAAAAATGTCCCTACAAAAGAGAACAAAAAGACCATGCAATTCTTTGTCTTGTCTCTGGCAGTGACTGACAGCAGATGACTAGTAAAGATAAGAAAGAAAACATCAGTCTCTTCCTCAGTCTGCCCTCAGTATACTTCAGTGTTTGCAAACCATGGACCTTTTGAGCACAAAGATCTCATCTTATTCTGCAGACACTGCTACATTTTTTTCTTCAGTAGATATGATTTTGTTTTTACCTGGAAAAAAAATTAACATCTACAAAACAAGCATTTTTACAACTCTTAGCAGTAACTGCTGCAATGCTTTTCTGCAGCAGACATATTCACCAGGGAGATGGTATCTAGATATGACTGAAATTGGACAAGTTGGTAAAGTGGCAGTTTATAGGCTTTTTCTAAGCAGTTTAGCTAGAGGACCAGGTGGTGGTACCATTTTGGACAGCCTCAGAGAAAGAGCTGTATAGCTGACATTTAGAAAGGTAGATTCTGGCATGAGAGACAGGTAGTCCCAGCCATATGACAGATACAAGTTGCTGTTTCTGCAGCTCTTATAGATTACAGAGCCCTGTAACACATTAGAAATCCTGGGGTGTAATGCACCTGTTTCTAGTAGTGAATTGATGAGATTAGATACCTGTCACCCATCCAGACAATATTGTCAGTTTCAGGCCTCAAACAAGCATCTCTGTTCTGCTGAAGAAGAGACTGTTCCATGCTGAAAAACATGGCAAGCCTTTCTTTTTTCATTCTGGCAGGGATTTTCTTTGCCTTTTTTTCTTGCTTAAAAAATGCTGATGTTAAGAATCTTTAAAATGGTTTTATGGAACAAGGATTAGTGCAGGCTGGAGAAGGGGTGCTGAAATACAGTTAGATTCCTGTTTTTCAATTATTTTATTTTATAGATATCACCACTACACAAAAGGAAGCACCACCAGTAAAGAATATACCCTTTTATTTTAAGCTTCCTCTTCAATTTTGCAAAGTGGGTAAAGAAAAGCAAATAACCCAAAGACAACCCCAATGCTCGTGAACCTCCCACAAGTAAACACAGAACTCCCCCCCAACCTATTACAGAAATGGAGGTCCAAGAAATTATTTAAATTTAATTTTTGTCAATGATGTGTTTTTAATATCAATTAAGCCCATATTCTCCTGGCTCAGTTTCAAAAATATGTCTAATTTAATAATTTTCAAAAAAAAAAAAAATTGTTGCCTTGAGACTTCAGGGAGAATTACATGACTTTTAGAAGTCTTTGTGTCAGTATATTTCAGGATAACACTCTCTTAAATTCTGAGTTAGAGGATTAGCCCGGTGCAGCAACAACTGTTTTCTGTCTATCAGCTGTTAAAGTTACTGGCTAAATGCAATGTGTAACTGGCTCATAGGATAAAATGCTGATTCCTCTGTAATTCTGATGCCAACCACATTAATCAGGAAGTCACTTGGCTCCAGTGGCATTCTGTTAAATATTAAACTAGTGGAAAGACAATGCCTCCTGTAATAAAAATATCTAGTAGCAGACTGAACTAGTTTTGAATTTAATTACAGGCAGTCCAAAGAATCTATTTCTGTCATTTTGTAAACAGAAAATCTAGCGTATTTTAAAATAAATTATCAACTCTTTCTTTTTTTGTCTCTCAGTAAAATCATACTAGCTACTGACTAGGCATCTGAGTGCACAAGGAAAATATTAATTTTAAATGTTGTCTACTTGAAATCACTTTTCAAATTCCAAACACTAATACCTTGTGGAAATTAGAAAATTCAGATAGGTTATCTGGTTCAAGTAAAGCATTAGCTTTGATAGATATAGAATCCATAAAATTATACCCAATAAGAATGCAAATAAATAAATGTGTATATACACATACATGTATGTGAAATAAGGCTCTGGAATATATATGTCTTCCAGTTCCTCAACATGCTATAAGCAGCTCTCACTGTGTGTAGCCTACCAAATCTCATGTATAGAGAGCTAGCTTAGAGGACCATGTCAGATATTTGATAGCTTTTGCACTCTTGGTTGTCTCCTGCACCTTTCCTCCTACCCTTTTTTTTTTTTTTTTTCTGAGATCATAAGTGCTTCATGTTGCAACAATAAGGTAAATCAAGTTTAAGTTTCCTTCTGCTCTGGTCTCCCTCTCTTCTGCTGCTGTGTCAGAGATAATGAGAGCAAGCTGACATATTTATACACCACACTGAAATGCGTAAAATTGCTCGCTGAAATCCTTGGGAAAAGGAGACTCTTGCATTACTGTACAGCTGCATACATGTGATCAATCTTGTAAAATAATTTGTACAGTTGTACAAATAGACATCAGAGAGTTACTTTGCATCCAGTTTCCTGATCGGTTTGTTCATAATTCCTATCTGCTATATACGGCAAACTGGAATTAACATCATGCCTATCTTTGACATGATTCATTATGCAAGGTCTTAATTCATATCACCTAGACTTTAAATGTATAGACATAAAGTAGGTACTGATCATATTGGAGGTAAAGCTGCCATTTTTATTAAAGAGTGGTTGATAGAATAAGTCACCTTGTACAAAAAAAGGCATTAAAACTAAAGCATCAGTGGCACAGGGTTTTTTTGTAATCTTAATTTGATTAGTAAATTTAAAATTAGTTTCAAAAAGACTCATATTTAAATAATAATTTTAGAAAGTAATCACAACATAACTTAAAATATATTAATGTTAGTTAAATTTATCTCTCTGGTAATTTCGATTTTTAAGTTCTTGCCAGTATTAGAAAAGTGTGATGGACAGTACATCTATTCATAACAAGGTCTAGTATGGACAAAAAAATTAATTGGAGGAAATACTGGTAGTGCAAAATAACCAGCTATAAAATAGATGAAAAAGGCAAAATATTTTAAAATAATATAGGCTTTATTGACATATGTTAGACACACAACAACAGAATCATCTAGGGTATATTGAGAGATGATTAACTGATTAATCAATCGCAATATTTTTTTATGTCTAGTTCTTTATTTTCTTTATGTCTAGTTTCCCGGGTAATGTATGTGTTATGATTGTCATTGATTTATATATTATTTACCTAAGTAACCAGTCACTAGGAGCATTTCATCTGAGTTTGAGTACAGTAAATCGATATAGGTAAATGTATTTTATGTGCCTCTAATATCTGCATGTGTCATACCAAGTTTTGGGGCAGAGTAATAAGCATTTTACACAATGAAGAAAAAGATGTTACCTCTTCATGGACTACTGGGTAAATTGATAATTTTCTTTTCTTGAAATGTTTCTACTCTACAATAATCATATAATAATAGTATTATCAGCTAAACAATCTTTGCTTGATTAGTCTGTTCTAAACACCTTAAACAATTATGGAAAGTATTGCCCTCACAAGAATGCTCTTATCAAACTCCTATGTCTACTTTAATTGCTTCTTTTTAACTATTTAACTTTCCTTTGACATGTTGAAGCACTCTGTAGACAACTGTTTGAACTTAGTGGAAACTATCTTTTTTTCAAGTGTTTGTCAGGATGCTTTTATGCTGCTGATATGCAGCTGTCCTGTTCATTCTTCAAACAGTAAACATTGTATGGAAATCAAAAAGGTATGTAAAAACATTTCACTTTCTTAAAAAAGACCATATCACAGTATATCTCATTAACTACAATGGAATTAGGAATCTTTAGATTATTAAGGAACTGTTCAAATCAGGTGCAATAAGCGTGCAAGATATCTTAAGAAATTGGTTTTCTAAAGTATAAGAATGACATGTCAATGACTGTGATTTCTGAGGCTCAAAAAAGTGTAATTGTTTACAAACAAATTGCCTATGAATCCAACAGACAGCTGTCTCTAAAAGCAGACATTTTTTGTGCAAAGGCTCAAGTCTTTTAATTCTGTATTACCAAACTTATCTTCATCTTACATACTAGTTAAGGCCTTTCCTGCTAGAATTTAAAATATTACCCTTTAGATAATGCAACAGAAACCTTAAAAATATTGATTATTTTTATTAATTTTTAAAAATAAAATGTAGATAAATTGTATTAAAGAGAAACATACCTAGAAATTACATACTTTGAAATGTTAATACTTTCCTAATACCCTTGACTATTATATTAACTAAATATAATAGTAGGCAACATTATCATAGCTCCTTCTTCCCAAAATAATGTAGGTATTGCAATTAAGTAGCAGCAACTGTAATAAACTTCAGTGCACTGATTATAAAACTTTGCAGAACTATGGGTGGAATCACTTAGACATGTTAAAACAACACTCTGAAACTACTGAAACAAAATGGGAGTAAGGGAAAACAAACTTTTCTCTAGTTTTTTGTTTTGGTTTTTTTTTTTTTTTTTTTTTTAAGAAAAGGGATTTTGGTTTATCCTAACTGCAATTTACAGCACAGGCATACCTTTAATTGGTCATCTACAATAGGTTTATAACAAATGAAAAGAAATAGCCACTTTTAGGCTTTGTTTTGTCTTACCCTCATATTCAGGCCTAAAATGGGTCATATAAATTGAACACCCTTTTTTCCTTGTATTGACCACTCTCTCAGTTAGAAAATATTCGCAGGTATATGTTTATTTTATACATGTCTGAAGTCATCTTTAAGGCAGATTATTTTCATCACATGTACCTCTACTAAATATTCCCTCTGTCCCGCTCCCTCCCCCACAAAAAACAAAAATTGGTGAAATAAAACCTGTTACTTTTATGCCCATTTTTGTAGTGATGGTAAGCAATTTTCTTGACAGGCTGTGGGTAGAGAATTTTTGTAACAAGCTTACATATATTCACACAATAATGAATAAGGGACTCAAATTACATTTTGTAGTTAAAATATGTTTTTTCCAATGTAGTATTAACTACAATCTTTTAAATAAATATATAGTTCCTATGAAGAGCATATCAAATGCAGCTCAATGAAAGATTTAATTTCATTATGCTTCTTTATAATTTAGAAATTGCTGGAACACATATATTGCTTTTGTTAATGTAGTAGAAAAATACTGACTCCTCCTTCTCTCTCAGCACACCCAATTGTCCCGATTGTACAAGCCACATAGTGTCAAGTTATTTCTTATTAGCCTGATATAGAACTGGGATTCAAGTACCTGTACGTGACATGTAATCCATGTAAGCTGCTAAAAATTAAAGGACAAGTCAGAGCTGTTCTACTTTGTATAATTAACAATTGAAGCCATAGCTTCAATCTGACTCATATTTCCCAAGCAAATGTCTTAATCACTTGTGTATAGAGGCAATCACTCATTTGTTCTGGCCCAGTGAATATTTATTTATTTAAAGTGGAACAGCTCCAAGAAGAAAGGCAGAGACTGATGTAGTATGTTTTAGTAGCAGGGCAATTACATAACAGAATTTATGTTAGTCAATAAATCCCTGCAACAGGGAATCACAAGATAAAACTATTACAAAAAGTCTCAGTCATACATTTAGACAGTTGGCAGTTCTGAGAAATGGCGCTGTAGCTGAAACATAATTCTTTTTAAAAACATACTTCACCAGAAATGAAAAAATAGTTCTGTTCACACTGGTATTTTAGACACAGAAATACTGCACTGCCTCTTTCCATAATGTCTAACCCACCAAGAGATGACATAGGCTGGGACTTGGACAGTGGTAATGATATGGTGCCTAATACTGAAGGAAAAAAAAGATAACTGAACAAAAGAATTTAATTTTCTTATATTCAGTTTTTTTATCTATTACATCCCTAGCACTTGAGAACATAAGACTATCTTTTTCTCTTTCTATAGTAATAAAGTTGTGCCAGATCAATGAATATTTGTTGATGCTTTAAATACAAAGGTATCATAAATCATGTTTTTGCTAATCTACATTAGAAAAAATAATGGACTGTTATGAAACTTTACCATATTTGTAAGAATCATAGCCCTGTCCATTTAAATTGTTGACATTTATTTTAAGAGTTAAAAATTGTTAATAGAAAAATGGTAGAGAAAAAACAAATTTTGATTTATAAGCATGAATATCTGACAAATAGAGGGGTTTTATTGTGTATTCAAGTTTCCTTTTCTGCAAGCAAAATATTTTTTTTGTAAGAGAAAGGGAATAAAGTAATTCACTGTATATACTTTGTTTAACATGCAATTTCAATGTTTTTGAAAAAAAGTTTTTGAAAAATAATGCACAATTTTTATACTAAGAGCAGAATTTTCCTAGGAAAAAAAAAAAAAAAAAAAAAAAAAAGCACAACCAAAACAACATAGCAGACTTTTCTACAGTTTAGTGTTTTATAGCTAAATAAAGTATAAAGCAAAAATGGGGACAAACGCATAATAATTTCTGGTAAATCCATGGAAACATGAATTTTCATGAAATCTGTGGACAATATATATTTTTATTACTTATGTTTCTGCTTACTGCTTATTTCACATGACTTTCAAAACCTTGAACTTTTTGGTTTTGGGTTTTTTTTTGGTTCAAATTTAATATTAATTACATCCATTTATGGTAGATATTTCCTTCTACTATGCGGAATACCTGATATATATTGAGAAAGGTATCAGAAACAAAAAGTACTTAGGCTCTGGAAATCAATCCACATTGTATGATTTTCATAAATGTCTCAGTTAAACATAAAGAAATATGCAAAGAAACTTAACCTACCACGGAGAGAGCTATACAAAAACGACGAGAAAAAAATGCTTACTTTCAATGTAAGCATGCTGTTTCTTGTAAGCTACTACAGCATCTGATGATGTCAGAATGTGAGAATAAAGAAAATTATATTTGGTACATGTTTTAATGAAGCTTACGTGTATTATTGACATGTTAAAGAAAAGGTACTTGATAAACACAGGTTTATTTCCTGTTTTTTCCTATTAGCAAGCTTTTCATGTGACATAGAAGTGCATGGGTAATGCAGGAGTTTCAAGACCACAGGATGATCCAGCAATTTGTTACATAAGAGTGTAAGTTGATGGTTATGAAGAAAGCATTTAGAGATATGTCAGGTGGAGACTACATCTGTGAGCTGGAGTCAGTTAACTGAACAACAATATAACATCGAAGGAATGATGGCATGGGCAGCACAAGGCAGTATTAATGTTAGAGTAGTTCTACAATTTTGTCTTCTAATTCTTCACTAAGAGTGCAGTAGAATGTGTATTTCTGGGTATATTAACATGTTTAATGACATCACCAATGGCTTGTTTCTCCTTCTTAATGTCAAAGATGCAATTTTCTTGCTACGTACACTGACCATGGCCCAACATCTGCTCTTAACTTTTCATCGAACTTTGGCAATTGAGGACACTGACCTAGTCTGAGCGCTCAGATGCTCTTTCCATTGCTATGAGCAAGCTTTTAAGAAGCTTGATCATTTTGGACTGCAAATCAATTCAAAAGGAGGATGGAAGCTGTTGAAGACTGGAGCATTAGAGGTTGGAGTCATTTAACAGAGGTGCTTTTTAAAAAAGTTGCTGTCATTCAGACAACAGCATTTGAGGAGCTACTAACACTCACAGGTCATTCATCCAGCACACAAGTTCACCTACTAGAGCCTCTCTACACTGCTCTAGGTAGTATTTCTTTTGCCAGCTGGATTGCTCTGAAAGATTTGCATTTTCCTATCTTGTTAATTTATCACACAGTGAGCTTTCCTTTCAGTCAGTTGTCTAAAGGGAATCTTGCTAGTAGGGGGAAGTTGTGACATTCATGTGCTTATGATGAGGGAAAGAATATCACTAAAATATATACAAATTTAAAGCATTAGATTGTCAGGCTTTAGGATTGTTTTTAATCTCATTACAGGCAGTTAAATCTGGTTACACACTTCATAACTTCAGGCAACTTTATGAGAGTTGTAATTCAGAAGCAGCTTATAGAGACAAAGGAGATAAATAAGTAGTGTCAGCAGGTGAATCACACCTCTAGAGTTCTCTATACTCTGCTGCAGGTTTAAGGAAGGTAGGAAAGGACAGCCCTTACAAAGGCACATTATGTTATTCCTAGACATGTGATGAGTGTCTGGTACTTAGTTACCACAGTGAGCAAGCCACAACGTTGTGCTACATTGTATTTGGGAGGGGGAGGGCGGAAGTAGCCCTATCTTTCCGCATCTTTCTCTGCTTCTGTGAAAATTTGAAAGATTAAAGGGAAAGACTTATTAGCAACATACATAACTTTTAATCTTCTGGATTTGAGTATCCAGTACATTTGTCTTTAAAAGGTATTCTAGTATTCCTCCAGTCTGTTTCATATCATCTGACTTTTCATGAATGTCATCTGCCTGGTATTGGGTCGTGTATGAAATATGCCTATTAATATGGCATTTGACAAATGCACATTACCTTTACACACAACTTCCTCTTCACATAGTATATGATTGTATATGGCAAACACCACATCTTATACTTCTGAAAGCTTTTCTTACAAAGGAAAGGCTGAAGTAAAGAAAACATTGATTATTTTAGTTTTCACCATGTCATGTTCCAGTTGGTCCCCTTCCCCCTTCAGCAGCTGGCTCTCATTTTCCCTAGTTTTTCTTTTGCTGCTGCTGTAGCTGTAGAAGCCCACCTTGCTGACCTTCACATCTCCCAGCAGGTTTAAGTCCAGGTGAGCTTTGGCTTCCCTAACCCCATCCCTCCATGATCAGACAATGTCTTTATACTCCTCTAGGGCTGCATGTCCCTGCTTGCATATCCTGCACGCTTCCTTTTTATGTTTCAGTTTAATCAGGAGCTCCTTGCTCACCCATGCAATCCTTCTGCCACTTTTCTGTGACTTGCTACACATTGGGTTGGACGGTTCTTGAGCATGGAAGAAATGACCCTTGAAAATCAGCCATCTCTCCAGGATACCTCGGCACTCTCAGCTTATTGAATATTGTGACTAGCATCTTCCATAGGCTTAGGCAGACTAGCTCAGCACAACTGTCATGTATCAGCTATTTTGGATTACAAATCTAAAAAAATACAAGCAATCTTCAACACTTGCTTTGATAAGTCTATCATCATCCAGCTTGCACCATCATAAGTTACACATCTCTTTTTCTAGGACAAATGATCATGAAGTTGCTTTTATTTTTGTTTGCCTGTGTATTCTTTGGTTCCTTGGTTTCTGTTACTAATTACATTCTTTCTTAAAGTGTGTTCTGTCCTCCAGCTTCCAGAAATACCATAATGAAAAATACTTACTTTGTGGACTTTTATGTTCCAAACTGAGAGGATAGAGCATCCTCCACTTAGAATGAACAAAAGGAAACTTTCAAATTATATTTTGTGCCTCTTGTTGTGACCTTGAGATCGTGATATTTATGAGCAGCTACCACTATGTTAATACTTTGGAACACATCTTTTTGACAAGATGACTTGGAAAAATGTACTATATGTTGTATCCCTCCCTGCACTGTACAAGGTTAAAGACTGAACCCATTTCTTCAGTATTACACACAGTTTTATCTTAATTTAAAGCATTCATACGTTAGCCTCAAAACAGTGCATTTCAAGCACACATGTCCTTCATGTTGTCCCTTTTAATTTTTTCCCCCCTTTTATCAAGGCAAAGCAAAAACTGAAAAATGAATGTGAATAGTATCTCATCTCAATTTACTTTCATTTACATTACATTTCATGTATCAGTTTGGAAGGCATTTAAAATCAAAAAATTATAGACTAACTGACAAGTCAAGGGAAGGACATTAGCTCAGAACATGTTGACTACTTATTGCTAAAAATCAGAATGAAATTTATAGGGAGTCAGTGAAAGCTGTCTGAAGAAAGTCTCTGGTCATATACTACCGCCCATTTTACTACCTCTTGCTTTTTTCCCTCTCAAACAGTATGCTTCCACTACCATTTTCATTCCTGGTTTCAACTAACTCTTTCTCCCTTTTAAAAAAGCATCTATTTCTTTCCTGTTTCATGTCTCTCACTCTTTTTTATTAATGTGTTACCATATAAGCTAGGCAAACAAATTATTTTTCCCAGCATTCAAAATGTAATTTCTAATTAGATTGCGTGCTACCAGGCATCTAAATTTAATATTAGATAAATTAGTTAAGCACTTTGAATTACAGGAATAAAATAGTACCAAAATATATTTAATATGAATGTTCAAGAAAACCCTGAAGAAAAATTTTAATCAGCTAGCTCTGGTCATGCATGGCCAATTAAAATACTTCAAATTAACTATCTTCAGTCCTTCAAAGTGAGATGAAAACTTGGTCTTCTGAATTTTTACACATTAAATAATAAGCTTAGGATCAGTGGCCTGTAGAAAGAGACAGAAACCTGAGGACATCTACCACTGATTTTGGATAATAAATCTACTGTCACCAGAAGTGAGATTTAAACAATTTGATTCTAGAAAGTTAAACCAGTAAGGACAAAAGAAACCTTTAATTTTACTGTCTTGGGAAAAACCAGCAGTTCAAACCATTTTTTGTGTCTAAGCTTAAGATTAATCTATTTTTTTAAGAGAGTTTATTCATTTACGGAGAGAAAAAGAAGAAAGAGAGACCTAATGCAGATTTAGATTTATCCTGGGTTGTCTCTACCTGGTTGGATTTAGCCTTTACAGTTCACAGTGTTTAATATCAAAGTTCAGACTATATTTTTTCATTTCCTTTTCCAGGCAATTTAGGGGATAAGGAAAAAATAAAAAGCCTTTTAATGTTTAACAGACTCTAGGCATACAGTCATTGATAAGACACAGGCATTTCTAAAGAGCTTTTCAGCCCACCAGGATCTGAGTTGTTCCCTTAAGCCATTTATCTCTTGCCAATGCTACAAACTGAACTTTGACAAACAGATTTCTAATTTAGTCTTGTGCCTAATTCAGGTGGGATTAAGCAAGACCATTATGTTTCTTTTCATCTCCTTTGTTTTGTTCTTTGTTTGTAAGACTTTTCATTTATGCAGACTAAAGCAGTGAACTACAATGTTAGCTATGTATATGAAGAGAAAAAGGAAGGCGGCACTCCTGAGCATTTGCCTCAGATGCACACCACAAAAAAAAAAAAAAAACAACAAACAAAACCCAAAACCCAAAACCCAACCAAACCAAACCAAACCAAACCAAACCAAACCAAAACCAAAACAAAAACAAAAAAGCAAAAAAAAAAAAAAAAAAAAAAAAAAAAAAAAAAAAAAAAAAAAGAAAGGAAAAAAAAAAAGAAAAAGGAAGAGAGAAGAGAGTAAGACTTTCTTTTAAACCAGCTCATATCATTAATCTGGCTAAGAGCAGGTCTGTTAAATCAACAGATGTACTCAGGCACATCTCATTGCTCAATAATCTCAATCCCATTTACTGATGCTGACGTTGCACCAAGCAGTGAATGTGGTGTTACCATGGTTTTGTACGTCAGCTTCAGTCTTTGTGGTTAATTTTCATTAATATACACAGAATTCTCAGTCTGAAGGTATACTAGTATTGATGGCATTTCTTTGTATCAGACTGCTTCATTAATATTATCTCTTATATTTACTTTCTCTTTTTCACCACTATATCATTTCAATGGAGAAATTGTTCACCAATAAGGTGAAAGAGTTAAGTGACTAAGTACGCACACTAAAATAAATAACTTTGGAAAGAGACTGATTGCACCAAATGCATGCAGGGATAGATTAAATAATATATAAAATTGGTCTCATGCAAATTGCATTATAGCTTAAATAAAGTTTTCTATCTGAAAGCCTCCTGATTGATTTACACTTCATATTTAGGACAAGGTTGAGCAAGGCTACAATGATGATTATTTAATCTATCTCTTTTGTAGATAGAATAAGACACCTGCTTTTGTTGGACAAACCGTTAAGTGTAAAAAGCTGAAAATTTTTAATTATATCCTACTATTAAACAAAAAAAAATCCCTTTTTTGTACAAAACTTATTTCACTAGAGGTGTTTTCTGTAACCTTCTGAATATTATCTTAAAGAAATGTCAGTGATTAATTACATGAGAGTTTGGCAAAATCATTAAAAGCTGAGATTGTAGGAAAAACTGAAGGCTTATGCCCAGTAAATTACCATATTGTCGATCAGGTCTGTGGAACTACAGAAGCTTCCTTATTTATCAGAAAAGTTTCTCTCTGCAACTACAGTATTTTGGTAGGGACATATATCACACTGAATAAGCTTTAAACCACAAAAAAAGTTTAGTGGTTTTAACCAATATTCCTAATTTATAGAAAACAGAACAAGAAAAATGTGTTACTTGTTTGATAACTTTGCAAAATTATAGAAGAGTCAACTTTATTGAAACTTAACAGTTTCAATATAAAAGATAAATTAGCTGACATAAGACAGGTCTTCAATATACTGAGTTAGAGAGTCGCACATTTATGATTATAAGAACACACAATAATTGTTTTTTTAACTAAAGCTACCAAAAATATTAAAGGAAACATTTGTAAAAATAAAGAAATAAACATTTAAAGTGAGAGGGCTAATTCTGAAATAGTAGTAGGGCTGAAGTTATCTCTGAAACAAACTACAGAGATGAAGAAAGGCTGAATTTTCAGGCTGAGAAAGTTGTGGCTGTTCAACATGGAGAAACCTGCATGGAAATCTCATCGCATCTTTCAGTATCTGAGAGGAGCCTACAGAGAATCCAGAGAGGGACTCTTAGTCAGGAACTGTAGTAATAATTCAAAGAATAATGGTCCAAATTAATAGTGAGGTAATTCAGGTTAGATATTAGGAAGAAAGTTTTTACTGTGAGGGTGGTGAGACAGTGAAACAGGTTGCCCAGGGAGGTTGTACATTCGCCAGCCCTGACAGTGCTTAAGGCCAGGCTGGATAAGGCCTTAAGTAACTTGGTTCAGTGGTAGGTTATCCGTGCCTATGGCAGTGGGGGTTGGGACTAGATGAACTTTAAGGTCCCTTCAAAACCCCTTAACATTGTATGAGTCTATGATTTTATGAGGGATTATTAGGAATTTTTCCAATTCATTTTTTTTTTCCCTTTTTTAAAATTAACTATCTCTTTCCATGGACATGGTAGAGAGACCACAAATACATACTGTTGAGACAGAACAGTTGAAATGTGTCAAATTATCATCAAAGTCAGCAGAATTAATGCAGATCCCCTTGTGGTAGAAGTGAGATTATTTTACAAAAATTAAAAGTGTGCAAGACTGAAGCACTAGGAAATGGAACGTGGGTGTTAAAATGTGTCATAGGAAAGGCCAGGAGAGGGAGCTACACTTGGTGAATTGGAACATTTACAGTATACCCTAGTGGAGAGGTTTTGTCAGTTGAAACAGACAGTGAATTTTCAGAGTTTTGTCTGAGTTAAAAGCCATATTAAAAAAAAAAAAAAAACAACAACTGTGTAAAGAAGATAATTATTTCTTTTCTTTAAGTTTTCAAACCTTTGTATGTTGTTCAGTTGAAAGAATGATATTCTCTACTTTTTCTACAGGCAGAAAAAATTGTTTTCTGCATTCCACAAAAGGCACTGAATTAATAAAATTCTGATCCTGTTGTGCCTTATATGTTGCTCTCCCACAGAATCATGGAGTGGTTTTGCTGGAAGGCAGCTCCAGAGATCACCAGGTCAACCAGCCTGCTCAGACCAGTGTCAGCTACTGGTTGCTCAGGATCATTCCCAGTTGGAGTTTAACTATCTCTAGGGATGTAGATTCCACAAAAACCTTGCCCTGATTTGACCACTGTCACAGTAATAAAGATTTTTTTTATTTCATTTAAATAGAATTTCCTGTGTTTCAGTTGTGCCCATTACCTCTTTTCCTGTCACTGAGGGCATCACTGAGTCAGTCTTCTTGCCTTATGGACACGTTTACTTTGGCATTCACCAGGACCTGTGGCTGGCTTTGCAGAGCTCCTTTCCACCAAGTTAGCCCCAAAAAAGTCAGCATGGGTGCATGGGGTTCCTCTTCCCATCATCAACGAACTTGTGAAGGATCTGCTTGGGCCCATCATTCAGTTGACTAACGAAGATGTTAGTATTGGCTAAAGTGCCAACCTCTTCTAGGCTCCCACTAGAATTTGTGCTACTGCAATCCTTTAAGCCCAGAAGCTCAGCCAGTTTCTAGTCCCACTCCCTGTTATTCACCATTTTTACTCTGAGCACGTTTTGTCAGCCAGCATCAGGTGTCCTGTTAAAGTCAAGATAAAAAACATCCACTGCTCTCATCTCATCTTATCCTTCTAGTTAGTTGCCTCCTTCTGGAAACTTCAGATTTGTCAGGTGTAATAAAAAAAAAAAAATCACAGTGATCTTATTGTCCTGTTTATATGTGTTTGTAAACAAGCATGATGATTTGCTTGGTAACCTTCCCAGGGTGTCAAGAGGATGGATCAGGCTCTGCTTGGTGATGTTAAGCAATAGTGCAAGAGGCAATAGGCAGAAACTGATCCATAGGAAGTTCCTCTTGATCATGAGGAAGAACTTCTTTATTGTACAGGTGACTCATCCCTGGAACAGGTTGCCCAGAGTGGAGTTTCTCTCACTGGAGATATTAAAGGCCTGGACACTGCCTGGACACAATCCTGTCTAATGTGCTCTAGGATTACCTTGCTTGAGCGGGGAGGTTGGACCAGGTGACCCACTGTGGTCCCTTCGAACCTGACCCATTCTGTGATTCTGGAATTCTGTGTATTACATTATGTTATAATGAATCAAAGCAAGAAAGCTGGTATTTCTTGCAGTTTTTATGCAAATGATTTCTGATTTCAACTTATTACTTTTAAGACTATGAATATTTTGTCATAAATTACCCTTTAAACATTTGACAGCAGTTATATTTTTTATGTTCTAAAGTATTAAATATCCATGAGTCTTCTCCAATTAATACATTAGTTGGTATTCTGTGGTGAAACTGCATATTTGCTTCCTGATCTCTGCAGATCTCTTACAATGGATAGAAATAATGGGGCCAGATATAGAGTGGCTTTTGCCTACTGCATGGATGAGACAACTTAAATGGAAACATGTTCAGATCTGGAGAGTGTTGTGTATTAAAGAATCAAAATTTGAACTTTTAACCTACTTGATTCTCACGCATCCAGTTGTTCTCTTTTAACCTGCCCACCAATCCATAACATTATCTTCTGTAGGTCTTGAATTCTCTTTTCAAGAGACCCAGACCAGGGGTTCTGGGAAGAAAGTTACTGGCAAAAAATTCAATGACATACAGCTGCTTGCAGCTGTCAGTCTTGGCCATTACCAGCCAGGGTCTTCTGTCATCTTTTTCCATGTTACTTCCCCAGTGTACAAGAACTTTCTCTACTTTCATGATCTTCCCTCCAGCTAGGATGTTTGTGGTCTTCTTTTTGGGTCCCCTACGAAGACCACATTTTTTCAGCACTGGCTCTTTATAGATCCCATAGAAGCAAAGTATGCAGACTCCTGTTGTTTATATGTGGTTTCCTTTCATGTCTACTTTCTAAGTGGAGGAGTCAGGACACACCCATTTTGCTTACTCCAGATGTTATTAGAGCAGACAACCTAGCTATTGGTGTTGGGATCTCTGACTCAGGAAGAATGATGTGCAGGACTCCAATGATTTCAGAAAGCGAATTATTTATTATATTATACTATAACTATATTACACTGTATTACACTAATAAGAACTATCACTAACTAACTAACTAGAAAACTTGAGACTTTCTCTCCAAGAGTCCTGACACACACATGGATCTAATTTGTCAATGAATCTAAAACACCATCACTAGAATCTAATCAAGCAATTACCTTGGGTAAACAATCTCCATACCACATTCTACATGGGCACAAACAAAGGAACAGAGAATGAAATGAGAATTCTTTTGATTCTCTTTCCTCTGCTTCTCTCACAGCTTCTCGCAGGAGAAATCTTGAGAAAGCTAAGTCTCTCTCTGTTCAGAGGGCATGTGAATACCACATTTAGCCAATACCAGTGACAACTACAAAGTACCGGGTTTGTCCTGAGAGTTCAAAAGTTCAGTTTGGGGTATTCATCCCCACCTTCACAGGTTGCCCATTATCTGCTCCCTGTTTTCATTGACAACATGTAGACCTTTTCATCTATGACCCTGTGTGGTTCAGGGTAATCAATTTAGTTGTACATATCTACATTTCATCATTTCATCAGCTCACCCATTCATATGAATGGTGATATTCAGAACAATTGACAGGTGTTTTTTTTGTTGGTCCTTTTTTTTTTTTTTAACATAAAGGAAGCAATCTAATAGGCAATATGTAAACAAAGTCAGGTAAGTCAGGCAATTTTTGTTATTTAAAAAAAAAGGAGGCAAACAGATAAAACTGAATTTGATTTGATTCCTAGAAATAGCCTACATTTAAAAAAAAATTAAGAGGATATGATACCAGAAAAAATCTGAAAATTATGTACCTTCGTCTGTAATGCAATACAGATTCAATAGTCAAGACCTATTGGTCTTGGCTTATGTGTTTAGTCTAGGCCTAGACACCTCTTTACTTAAAGGAAATACATCTCTGAAGCCTGATTCATCCCAAGTGTCTTAGGAGGAGATAAAGGTTTTTGTGCTGGTTTTGGCTGGTTATAGTTAAGTTTCTCACAGTAGCTGATATGGAGCTGTATTTTGGATTTGAGCTGAACACAGGTTTGATAATATGAAGATGCTTTTTTATTATTGCTGAGCAGGACTTACACAGAGCCAAGGCCTTTTTTGTTTTTGTACTGCCATACTGGCCAGGAAATTGAAGGTGCATGGGAGGTTGGGAGGAGACATAGACAGGACAGGTCACCTCAACCATCCAAAGGGATATTCCAGACCATATGACATTGTGCTCAGTAAGGAGAAGAAGGAGCAAGGGGGGAACATTTGGGGTGATGCATTTTGTGTTTCCCAGTAACCATAACACATGATGGGGCCCTGGTCTCCTGGAGTTGGCTGAATATCTGCCTGCCCATGGAAGCCATGAATAAATTCTTTGTTTTCCTTTGCTTGTTGCTGCAGAGCCATAGAATGGATTGGGTTGGAAGGTGTCTTAGTTTAAGACAGTTTACAGGGCAGAAAATCCAAAATTAGTTACCTCCCTTTAGTTTTAACCACTCTCTCCAATAAAGAGAGACAGGTGCGAGAAGATATAAGTGAAAAATAACAGTTTAATAAAAACAGAAACAACCAAGATAACAGCAAAAACTGGTAGATACATAGGTGCTGAAATGCCTGGTCCCCTGGGAACAAAAAAAATAAGATGGCAGCCCATGTAGCTGCCCACATGGCCCAGATGACAAAGACAAGATGGCAGAGGAGCCCCCTACTTTGGACCACGCTGCTGAGAGAGAGGACAAAGGAAAACAGAACAGCAACAGAGCCTCTGCAGTTGTAGAAAACTTAACCCTCACCCCCTACACACACACAAATAACCAAGGACAAAACCTGGAAAATATTTTTGTTCAAAAGACTTTGATGTTGCCCAGAATATGCTGGTAGAAACTTCCCAGTAGTTACAGGATTCTACCTCTTCTAGCACAGTGCAGCTGGAAGTGGGGGCAGTGGCTGAAAAAACTTGTGAAGAAAGGGTCTGGCCTCTCCTTAGCAAATGGAAGCAGCAGCAGTGAAGGTGTTGCATAGTTCTCCAAAGTCCAGGAAGAACAAAAGTGCTTTTGCCTTGTGCCACCTCACAGCAGTTGGTAAGTGGCAGAACAAAAAGCAAATACCCAAGAAGCAAAAGTGCTGAGAAATCTGCTCAGAGGAAGTTTTGGTTAGCAAAATGAAGCTTCTCAGGTTGAGACTCAGAGACCTCGCCAAGGAAACTCCCCAGAAGCCTGGAGAGAGCACCTGTTACCTATTTTTAAAAGGACCCTATTTTAAAAGGATCACACTCTTCGTTCCATGAACTGGAGTGGAACACACAGGTTCTGCTTCTCGGGTTGCCGAGACTTAAAGTGACAGTGAAACAGACTGCATGGATTGATGTAGAAAGACTATGCAATATGTTGCACCCTGGGATTGGGTTTTAGGGGTTCTTATTTGTGTTAGCTAGCTGAGTCCTGTGTACCCCCATGTCTTTCCCCTGCCACGGTTTCTGGCCCCATGCTGCCTGCCGTTGGATTCCGCCCCCCCCCCCCCCCCCCCCGCTGCTCCTGTAACCACTCCCCCGTCCGGCCCTGGGAACGCCCATGTCCGCCGCCCCATCCCCACGATTCCACTCAGCCCGAGGCTCGGTGCCCGCTCCTGCGGGGTTCTCTTGTTGGTCGCTATCTTACGTCATCATCGCGTCACTCGCATGGATTGGGGGTGGTGTCTGCCCTCCCTATCACATCCCCTATATCATCCCGCTCCCTCCCGGGTCCTGGCGCCATTTCCCCCACGTGGAGTGGGAAGCACAGGTCGCTACCCCCCCACGGCAGCTCTCAGCGACAATAAAGCCTTCCTGCCTTCCTTCGTGGCCGATATGGACAATTCCTTCCCTCTTTACCTCGGATCCTCATGTGGGCGACTGAACCCGGCAGACCCCGACCGGCGTGCCGGTGCTGGTGGCACGCGGGAGTGAAGCAGTGGACCCAGAAGTTCAGGCGGGGGCGGTGCCGGAGGGCGCTGGAGCTGCCCCGGACCCGGGGGAAAGAGTGAATGCCGTGAACACTGCAGCAGTACATGATTTTGGGGTGACCTAGGTCACCTAGGACAGAAGAGACCTTAAAGATCATCTAGAGCCAACCCCACTGCCATGCACCTTCCACTAAACCAGGTTGTTCAAAGACCCATCCAACAAGGGGTGCTGTCCATATGTAGGGAGAGGATGGAAAAAGATGGTAAAGAGGGAGATTAAACAGCAACTACAGGAAGAAGTCTACTCAAACTTTCATGTAAACCCAGAATCAATGACCCTGTAGTAGTTCAAACTACTGGAAATGCTTGAAAATTCCTTCATATAAACTACTTAGTGAATCTGTTTCAGAGAAAAATAAAGGATACACAAAATGCCTGATGAAAGAAAAATACAAGGATTGTGTAGGGCCAAGTTAAGCTAGGTATGAAATGTTTACATAGAGAAGAAACTAAAAGGAGGAACTAAGCATGCAAATCTTCTCTGTGGAAATGGGCTGGAATGTTTAGGGAATCTTTAAAACAGAAAAGGATGGGGACACTTGGGAAAAGGACTGCGTTAACAATGTAAAATGTAGAAATGCAAGCTTCATGGCTGCATGAAATTCTTCAACCATTTAACATATTATACCCCATTTAATAAAATAACAAACCATAGTATAAACTAGTCTTAGGGTTACCTCTTTTTCATGACATAAAGCCACACTGATGTTCAGCCTGCTAGAAATGTCACAGTCTTAAAAACAAACACCAAACAAAGAGTAAACCAGCCCAACAAAGAGTAAACAAACAAATAAATTAGCTTATTTAGAAATATGTGAGAAATACATGTAAATGAAAGTAAAAATTAAAATGCATCAGACTTGCAAATAAGTCATTCATTTGGAAGGAAAATGATAAGCGGCAAATGAACTACATGAAATAAAGTTTAGGAAAGACAAGAAAACCAAAGATGCAGCAGAGGAGGAATCTAATAAAATTATATATATTAGATATATTCATTGTAAGATTTTTACTTACTTATCAATAAATGGAAATCCAAAAGATCTTTGTGAGGAAAGGTTTTAATAGCTGATAAGTAGTAAATATCCACTACTATTGTTTCACTGTTTATAAGGCTTAAAAGTATTTCCAGCAAAAGTATTAAACTGTCAGGTTGTTTTATTTACAACTGCTCCCCATTTATATAGGGCTTAGGACCAATCCTCTTAAAGAAGGCAATTTTCCTGTTTTCTTGTTCCTTCAAATGATCTGATGAGCAGGGACATATCATGCTCAGCCTCGGGAGGCAATTACAACTCAGATCCAAGGCCCTGCTGCTCCACTGTCTTCTTGCTCCAGCAGCAGGGTATTAACTCTGGCCTACAGTAGAATTCAACACCACTGCTGCTCATGACCAGCTCTGTAATTGAATCTCTGCCTTCATTTGTTTACTAAGAAAACAATCAAAAATGATTGCAACACTGACAGCTATGAAAATGGTTGGGCAGCTGTAGGTTTTGTGTAAATTGACTAATCTTACATGTGGTCATATCTGGAATGCTATGCTATATAGCTGAAATTAGGGGAGGGGGTTCTTTGGAGGTTTTTTCAAAATACTAAGTAGGAGGTGAGATACATATCTATTTCTCAAGTTATTCAAATTCGTAAGAATACAGAAAGTTAATTTTTAAAGAGCATTGTCTTCTCTGGGTATTATTTGAAACATTTATGCTATTTATTTAATAATATTATACTCACCTGTTTAGTCTCACCTGTTTAGTCTCAACTGTTTAGTCTCCTGATGTATTTTCCCTACATAGTCATAGCAGAACAATATCTTTTTTTCTCTTTCTTCATAATGTAGCTTTTTTACTTTAAGGCTTTCAGTGGTTAATGCCCAGTTAATAAATTTCTGGAGATTTCTACCCTTCTGTAAATGACATCACCAGGCTTTTTATTGTCTTCTTAGAAAACAAATCATACCTTCAGCCAGTGCTCATCTCTACTGAAACAGGATGTGCTCTGTGTCTGCAGGTTGGAGCTGTAATTCATATTCAGTTTGACAAATTTCAGAAAACATTTTTTTATTAGTACATAGAGCATATACTGTTAAGAATTAATACAAACTGTTATTCAGCAAGTCAGAAGCATTCAGTTTTTTGGGTTGAGAAGGGAGTAAAAATTCAACATTTAATCTAGGACAATGGCATATTTATCCAGATAAACAAAATAAATACCCAAACAAACCTAAACAAAATCCCACTAAAATTATTACAATTATATAATTCTATTTTAAAAAAAGCAATTAAAATAATGTGTCTACCTTACTTTGTTATAATAGGGATTATATTGCAAATTATCAAAGGACCAGTGTTTCAAAAAGATACATAGGGCAAGAAAGCATGAAGTGAAGAAAAATAAAAAATCAGAAAGAGGATGAAGATCTTTGTTAAAAAGTTCCTTCCTTTTCTGTTTACAAGATGTAACTTCATTCCTGGATTTATCACGAGACCCAGCATCCAATCCCGAAGCTAGAAAGTGCAGCAGAGCATGATAATTGAAGATAAATCATATCTCACAACAAAAGTCTCAGTCTTCCCAAGGTGCTGTTATATATAGCACTTTTGTGATTATTTTTTTCCACTGGCTCAGACAACTGAACACAACAAAATATTATTATTGTTTATAAGGAAGTATTTAATTTTTTTTTTTTTCCTAAATACAAAAGATAATACATGCTCTGGTCAATCCAGTAGCTGTAAGGTGAAGGTCCTGAAAGACAATGAAGGCCATAGTGAAATTTAGTCCCTCATGCTAGTGTACAGAAAGACAAAATCTTGAGTAGTGTCATGTCATCACATCACTAAGTGCAGAGATTTAACTGACCTAAAAGGTGCACACATTCCTGGAAAGTTTTGCAATCCACTCTGTGGTCTCTGCAGCTTTGTCTACACAGCAAGCACTGGTTGTATTAATGTCTGCTATGGTGATGAAGGAGCAAATGCAATCTATTGGTCTTGGTCCAGTTAGAGAATTTAGCTCTAAAAGCATGAACTTCTTCCCTGAAAAGGTAAAGATAGGTCTGTTACACAGACTTTATTTTAAAATGTTAGTCCCTCCATATTCTATGTAAAGTATAAAAAAATTTTTCTTCACATATTTCAAATTGTGAAACTCAGATTAAAAAATATGATACAAAAGTAGATTTAAGCAATCTGGTTTTATTTTCCATCATATTTTTATCATCATTTTTATTTTAGAGTCTAAAGGAAAAGTTGTTTACAAGAATTATATGGTAAATAGTCAATCAGTCTACATATATATATATATATATATGCTTCATAATTAAAAGTCATAAATATATTTAAATAGAAGGGGAAGGGGAAGGGGAAGGGGAAGGGAAATATGGGTAGTTCAATAAATAAATGAAAACCTCTTCTCAGAATTCTCTAATTTCCTGAAAGATATGAAATCAGCTATTTTATTACCCTTGGGATTTCATCAAGCTGCTAACATTTCATTTATGAAAAATGTTTAAATGATTTAATTCTCTCATTCTTTGCTGATCTATCTATTCTGATTATAAATTACTTGATACAAGTATGAATTCTTCCTGTGAGTGCATATCCTCACTCCTAGAGACTGCTTGGGAACCTTGAAATTATTTATTTTTATGTAAGGACAGTTGGTGTATCTAATAAGGAGCTTTAGCAAACTTAACTTTTTTTTCTCTTTAGAAGAAGGGTTTTAAAAAGTCTTGGTAAGTATAAATTCCTTGCTATGAAATTGTCCTTTTCAGTTCACTGAGATACTAAACTACTTTAGCACTTAAAAAAAATTCTCCCCTCTAAAAGGTAATATTCAAGCAGAAAAGAGTTAATATTTTGATTAATGAAAGAAATAAAGCAATTTGTTTCAGTACATGTAGTCTCTGCTGAAAATTTAATATGTACACATGAAATCTCCCACTCAGAAAATATCAAAATTTAACAAATAGTGAATCTTCTGTTACATTGAAATAAATTTTCATTAGAAAAGATAAGAGTAACCAGCAGCTGAGCTCCCAAATAAAATGATTTACCTTGAATATCCTTCCAAAGCAGTCCTACAGGAACTGAGAATTTAATAAAATGTTATTAGATTAAACTTTATTCTTTGAAAACAGATACTGAATTACATGGGACTCTGATTGTAATCATCTGTTATAAAGACATGTCAAGGCAACCAGTTGCCTCCAGGAAATGGAAGAACAGAGGTAGAGCTGCTTTATGTGAAAAGGCCAGATTACAGTATTGCAGAGAAGAAATAATTTTTGTGAGGAATTAAGATGTCATTTTTTACTTTAATAGAATTGCTTACAATGTGTTCATTATGCAAACTCTATTTTTCTTGGTTGGGACATACACTTTTCAGAGGGATTTTCTACTGTAAACATGTGGCTACTTTAAGTGAAACTTATTATGACACCATTAAAAATAAGGGAAGCATAGATATGACCAGTACAATGCACTGACACTCTCTTGGAGATGACAGTGGAAAATCTATAAAAAATCTACACAATATAGGAATTAGTGCTTCAATCGGTTGACTTTAAAAAAAAAAAATTGCTTTTTTTCCAGACATTAAAATTAATGTGCCCCAACATTTCCCAAGATGTTAATTGAAAAAACATGTTCTTTTTTTTTTACTACAGCATTGCTAAAAGTTAAAAAAAAAATAAAGGATAATCTGGTTTCAATTTTCTGGTCCATCTAAACCATATAACCTAAGAACTGCGCTGTGAGTAAGGACTGAGGAAAGAGAATGTACTTCAAAAACTAACTGAGACACACCACATCATGTCCATCCATTCTTCCTTGTTCCTATGGACAAGATGACTGTAGTTGCTATTCGTTATAATGAGAGATGATTGTATTATGAAAATTATGTTTATATTGTGACACAATAATTTTTAAATTGAGTAATTTACTTTACAGTTAGAATATTTTTACATGATTAGCAGTTAGCAGCTTACTAACAATCTTTTCATTTGATGGTTAACCAAAAGGTTTTGCTTCCCAAATGCCAGGATTAATAACGGAATATCAGCAAAGTGTGGAAGATCAGACAGAGTTATTGTTTTAAAATGGGCTCTTATATTGCATTGTAACAAATTCTGAGCTGATGTGATGTATTTGATTCATCAAGTTAGAAAGATGGGTTTTAAAGTGCTACAAACCTTTCCAAATCCATGGTACTTGCAAGGATACATGGACTATCTAGAGAATATGGGAAAGCTCTGACAAGATGATAAACTAGTAGACTAAAAGTGTATTTCGTAGAGGTATCCCAAAAACTGTTAGTGAAGATAACGTTGACATATTTTCAGGTATATGTTCTTAGACATAAAAGTGGTTCAAATAATACTTTCCACCAAATGTGTGATTTGATTGTTTTTCAACATTCCTTGTCTCTTTCCTCAAGGACAGAATGTCCAAGACACCAAGTTGAACTTGATGGTTAGCTTAACAGGAGGTAGAACTGAGTTCTTAATCTGTAATTGCTCAGGGACTTGGACATGGAGTGAGAAAGGCAGTGGGTCTAACAGAAACATGGAAGCTTTTGAGGAACATAATGAAATATGGGGAGAACCCAGAGAGTCAAGTGATTCTTTTAGTAACTGAATATTGAAAACAGGTGGTAAAAACAAACCACCAAGGGCCTGCTGCAGGATGATCTGAAAAATCTGTCCATTAATTTTTTTTTTTTTGCATGTTTATTTATACATCTATATTTTACCCATTTATTTGCACATTAAATTTTATAAAAAGCTATAAATAGGTCTCTTTATGCTTACATTACAACTGACAAATATTTTATGTTCCATCATATTGCATTGTACTAGAGAAGTCTTTTTTGTGGGTACTAATGTTCACTACTAAACAGAAAACTATCAAATTTTAACTATTTTCTCTGGATTCCCTTCTCCCACATGCCATATTTTTTGATCACATAATTTTTCTTGTTATGTTGCACTATTTCCTGCATGTGCCTTTGACTCTGGTCAAAGCTGTTGAGGTCCTCACTTCTGTGTGTGCTCATTTATCAAGGACCTGCCTTTGCTGCCACATCCCATACCTAAAATTCTCATCCTGGCTCTTGACAACTTATCAATTCCAGAACCATCCTTTTCTTTCCTTTTTGTGAAAACTGCTGTCTAACAAAACTGTTGTCCACTTCAAATGAGGCTGCAGTGATTTCCTCCACCTTGTCACTTTGACAGTGTCAGTCTTCTTGACACTCTGCTGGCTTACACTTCTCCATGGAATCAAGAACACTAGTTCTCTTCAAACACATAATGGATTATCCCCAACCTACCTAACATCTCTTTCACCTTCAGCATCTGGAATTATCCTCTGATATGGTACTTTCTGTCACCTTGTACTCATTTACCTTTGGCACCTTATGCTGCCCCTCTCACTGGGAATATTAGAACATGATCCCACAGGTTTTTATTCCACACTAGTTATTTTTTCTCTGTATAAATTCTTTCCCTTTCCTTTTCTGTAAAACTTACATAACCCCTAACACTGTTTCAGAGCTTCTGTGCTCAAATAATTTCCAGTCATATGTTTTTCTGCAAATCACTTTTAATAGGGACCCATTTTCCATAGCTTCGTTTTTTATATAACGGTATGTAAACTGAAACCTTGATCCCTAGGTGCTGTGGTGATACAAAACTTAACATTATAATATGAAAATCTGGTGAAAAACATAATTTTACTTTTCCAGTTGTTGTAGCAATGTGGTCCTCAGAAGCCTCCTGTTAAAACTATGAGTTTAAGAGGACAACACCATTAAGTCCTATGCCACAAGAGCCAGAACTCCGTTCCTACTCCTCACTGAAAATAGTGTACTATCAAGCATACAAGGCATCATTGGAACAAGAGAAAAAAAAAAAACAACCTGGGGAAATGGTGTTTTTAAAGAATTATTTTAACATATAAAGCAAACAGCAAATACATGGATAAGACGTTACCTAGCTAAAGTACAAGCATACTTTCTCAATAAGCAATAGCTATAAATAACAGATAATAAGGTTAAGGAGAAGTTAAAAGGCAATTGTTTAAGATATTAGACTGCTTGACTGGTGAAGAGAATTTTCTTTTGACAGTAACATAACAGTTATGAAAATGCATCAGGGGAAAAAAGGGATTTCTACTTTGCAGTATACTGAGGACCCTTTTGAATCTAAGAACAGCCTGGAGTCATCCTAGAAAATTCTGCATAAAAAATGGACAGACTACTAATGAGCATATATATTAAAAAAGACAAACTGAGATTGCTTCTAAGGATTTTCTGTCAATCTTTATGCTATTCCATCATCTATTCTGTAATTAGCCATATAGCCCAAAGAAATAATCAGGAAAGGTTTTATGTTAGTGCCTTTACTCTGCAAGAAGCAAAGAGAAAATGAAAGAATACACAACTTTTTTATAATTACCCCAACTTCTGAATATTATAACTTTCAGTAATGAAAATGAAAGCAGAGTACATCCACAGCATGGTGATGATCCACTCAGCACATGATATAAACTCATAGTTTTCAGCTCGGAAGATCAGAACTAAATTAATTGGGTAAAAAAATTATATATCATATATATTCTTGGGGAGAAACAAAATGTATTTGTTTCTGAGACTCATATTTAAGAGACTTACTACAGCACATGTCCTCTAAATCCAGCAGAATCATTTGGAAACTACTGTGTTCATTGATTAAGTTCTGCAAAAGTTGTGGGTTCAGCTTATATGGAACTGTCTTAGGTTGCAAATGTGAGATGTGGCCGGGGGGGTGTATTCTATTGCCTTCTGTTAGAACCAGGTGGGGTAGTTATCTTCTGTTAATGGGGCCACCTGTTAAAACCAGGTGGAGCAGTTTTCTTTACCTCTTCCAAGACCCATCCTTCCTCCAGAGAGATACATCCTGTTAATGAGCCATTGAGTGTCACTGCATGACAGAGAAAATTACATCATCCCATTGTGAGCTGCTCTGCTTAGGGGGAGGAGCCAAGCATTCCTACCTGGATATAATCTGAGACTTGGAACACCGATGTCAGCTTTTTTCCCCATGGGATTTCTAGTGGATCAGCCTTTTTTCCCACTGGATCCCTAGAGGAAGACTAAGCCCATCTACACCACCACCAGACCTTCAGAGGAAAACTATACCCTTCTACAGGATCACTGCTTCAACAGAACCACACCTGTCACTGCAGGAGGACTGCAGCCACCATTTAATGGAACTGCTACCAACACCCTGACCCACAGGGTATCAGGTTGTATTCTGATTCTGTCAGTGTTGTTTTGTATCACTGCATTTTTATTCTTATTTTTATTTTTCCTAATAAAGAATTGTTATTCCAACTCCCTTATCTTTGCCTGAGAGCCCCTTAATTTCAAAATTATAATAATTCAGAGGGAGGGGATTTACATTTTCCATTTCAAGAGAGGCTCCTGACTTTCCTAGCAGACACCTATCTGTTCAAACCAAGACAGGATCATATGAAAAAAAAATGTTCTGTGCTGGTTGTCTACACAAGGAACAAGTACATGCACCTCAGTACCACATGTCCCTTAGAGCATACATGCACCTATCCACAAGATTTCTGAGAGATGGAAGTTCTAACACAGTACTGTACTTGTCCTGCAACACACAGGGTTTTTTGCTATAATATGTATACACACATATTTCTCTCTTGTTCTTCTATTAGTTTTATTTCATAAGTAAATATGCCTTTATTTTTAAAAATGTAAAGTGAGTAAATTGGTGTCCTAAGGGTAGGGTGAGGAAATAGGTAATTTTTTGTCAATATCTATGAGCCTTTTCTATAAAGTCATGACAAATCCATCAGCTACCCTTTGACCTCAGTAATGGCATACCACATACAATATAGAATGTCCTTTAGTTATAAGATGGTACAAAAATTGCTGAAATAAGTAATTCAGAAAAATAGAGAACATTTATTTTATCTTCTATATGCTACTGTGTTTCTTTTAGATAAAAAAACCCAAACACAAAAGTAATTTGATAATGCTAGTTTACTATAATTAATCACATAATGGGTTTATAATAGATGTAAAGAAAAGATGGTATTTCAGCATTCAAGAGGAAAGCTTTACAAAATCTTAAAATGCTGGGAGTTTTTTTTAACATTTTTCTTATTTTTTTTTTTTTTTAATTGAAAACTTGCATTTTAAATAGTCATGAAGGGCTGTCCTGGTTTTTACTATGGTAAAGATAATTTTCTTCCTGGCAGCTGGTAGAGTACCATTTGTTTTGTTTTTTGGTTTTGGGTTTATTTTTTTTAATTGGGTACAAGAATGATGTTAATAACACAGTGATGGCTTAGCTGCTCCTGAGCAGGGCTTTTCCTAAGTCAAGGGTTTTTCAGTTTTCCATCATCTGCCAGTGAGCAAGTGCATAAGAACCTGGGAGGGAGCATGGCCAGGAAAGATGACCCAAACTGGCCAGAGGGAAATCCCATGTCATAGAACATCATGCCCAATATATAAACTAGGGGAACTTGGCCAGGAGCTGCTGATTGGTAATTAGAGACAGGCTGGGCATCTGTCAGTGGGTGGGGAGAAACTGTATTGCGCATCATTTGTCTTCTTGGGATTTATCTCTCTCTCTTTTTTTGTTATCTCCATTTCTATATGATTACTCTAATTACTATAATTACTATCATTAATATCATTATTACTATCATTATTAATATTAATATTGTATTTCATTTTGTTTCAATTATGAAGCTGTTCTTAACTCACAGTTTGTATATTTTTAAATTCTCTTCTGCATTCCACCAGAGCAGCTGCCTGCTACTTTATCAGCTAGAAACTCAATTTGGTATGTACATTTAAAGGAACAGCCCAGTTTTTACAGTTATCTAGGGTGAATATTTGGCACTGAAAATTAGGCTTCCAGGTTTGGAAGCTATAATTGACTTTTTCTTATATTAAACTATATGAAATTAGTAAAAATGTCAGGGGAGGTGAAGAAACATATATGTGTTAATGAGTAAAACATTTTGATCCTCCATCCTTCACCTGTTGTGAACATTGATGTGACATTAAGGCATTCCAGTAATATGCAATCACAAATTAATTATCTTGTACTTCAAATGCATTATATGTTAGTAGACTTTGTTCTGTGTGGTTTTTTTATGAAATCAAGAGATTTTCCAGAGAAAGTATTCTATAAATAATATCAGATTTTTGATAAATCCTTTTTGATCTTCCAGATCAGAGAGAATGCATTTATCTATAAATGAATCAGAGGAGCTTCCTGTTATAAGCAGATGTCACTTTTGCTTCTTTCTCACTATATATTAAATTGGTTTCCATAGACTGTAAAATTTTCAGCACAAGGAAATTTACTGAGTAAATATTGGTTTGTAAGATTTCAGTTTATTCTAAATCATTATAAAAAGAAATATTACTACATTAAACATTTCAAAAACTGAAAGTAATTTTGCAAGTCAGGCTTCCATTTGGAGAAAACAGCAGTCAGATAAATAAATCTGGTGTATTAGTTTTTGCCAGCACTTCTATTTAAGTTGGCTTCCCAGGCTAAAATATATCATTCACACAGGTCACCAAGGGTAAAATTCAAATTCCTATGTTTCTTTTTTCCACTCAGGATTTTTATTCACATACAGCCTAATTTTACAGAATTCACACTGAGTTTTACCATTGACTTCAACAAAATCTTTCATATCATTTCACCTTAAAAGTGATATTTAAAAAAAATAATACTTAGTCTCACATGAAGTCTGCTAAAAATAATAATTTCCTTTGATTTTAATGAGGGTTTTCTTCTTTTTTCAATTTGGAACAACTTTATTAAGTTTTGAGATGCGATTTATATCCACATCTGATCACTGCTGCTCCACAGAAATATATCATCTCCTCTGATTTACATTTGCTCATTGCTACTCTATTTTGTCCTCCAGAGAACACAGAATCCTGAAATGGCAAAGATATTGAATGGTTCATATAGTCCTCATTTACTTAACTTCTGTCATCCATCTGTCTCTTTGTCTGTCTATCTATCATAAAAATATTTGTACTTTGACCAGGGAAGCAAACAGAAATTGCTAATATTGTCCTTCTGAAAGTTTTGGTAAACTGCTCTGCTGAGCTATGATTTGTTCTATTCAATCAGACTCTAAAAATCATTAGGGCACAGCAAAGTCTATTAGTATTGAAAATCTATGTAAATGCAAATGTTACAAGGCAATAAATAAAGACTATTAAAAACCTACGGCTTCTGTCATGCTGGATTTAAATTTGGGTTAATGCTTACAAAATGTTCACAATTTCATACCTAATGGCAGACCAGCTTGCAGAAATAATATTTTAGTTTCTTCTTTTACTGTAATTCTATTATAAGCAATGCAAAAAAAGAAAATGTGGGATTCTCCTGGGGCAGCTGCTTATTTTATCTTGCATTCACTCACTCCTGCATTCAGTCACTCTGTAAAGTGTGGCACTTGAAAGAGAGCCAGCACTGATCGAAATACATAGTATTCTCAAATTTCTAACAACCTAGAATACACAATTTGGTAAAAAGGAAAGGAAGAGAAAATTACAGGAAAACCACATGTCAATAGCAAACCAGCAAAAAACCATTTTCCTGTGTTGTTCTCTTTCCTCAGACACTTTAGGAAAACCTAAGATAAAGCTGAAGCAATAATAGCTAGAATTTATAAATGAAAGAAAGGAAGGGCTGGGAAGAGTGGGGAAAGGGAAAGAAAGGGAGATAGTTATATTCCTGTGTATCTGTGTCACTTGGGGTCTTTAGTAAACTCATGGGTATACCTGAAAATCCTAAAACCAAATTAACACATTCCTTTTATGATCTTTCAGGTGCAGTTTTTGTTTTCTGTAGTGCAGAACTCAATTTAGATACCTATATCTCTACTGACTTAAACAATACAGTAAATTGAAATTACCTCATTAACCTAAATTTACCTTTTGTGGGGAAATAAACATAGCAAATTAAATATTTAAACATTATGAGTAAAACTTTAGGCAGCACAGCTTTCTATCTTGCTTTATTAACCAAAGGAAAAAATCAACAATGAAAATCAGATAGAGGGCTCAGAACAGATTGTTCCAATTTGTTCAAGAAGATGCTCTTCTTAGGAGAAATGAATGTATATGACTTTGTGTCTATGATGAGGAAGCATGTCAAAACCATGGCAGATTATACTCGAGGTTGTTAAGTGTGATTGAGATCAAGTAGCACACCTAACAAATTAATAGAAAGGGCTGAAAATCTGCAAATCCTTACAAAAATTATATTTAGAATACTTTCTTCATAGTCTTTCTAATCTCAGTTTGGAGCTGTGTAGAAATTTTGATGATGCCAGCTTCCAAAATCTGTTTATGTCCTATGATCCATACAGCTACAAATAGAGGTTCCTCAGTTTCACCACAGAAATCATACATGGCATTCTCAGCTTCTAGAAGAACATTAAAAATCTTCCTTTCAATAATATCAAATATTATTTTTATGAAAAATTATGTAAACTTGTTATCAATCTGCAAAGGTGAAACTGATTCAGAGGAGTGGAGCCAGTGCTCCAAACTGAAATAATTGAATATAAAATATTAATTATTTTGTTGCAAAGGGCTTAACAATCAGCTCCCCCCTAACCTAACACTATATTATTTTTTAATAGTTGCACAGAATGAGCTTCCACAAACAAACAACCCAAACAAAACATATTTGGTGAGGAAAGACACTTTCTCTCAAATATTATGCAGGTGGTAAACAGCATGAAATGTCAGCCAGCAGAACAACCTTAATACTAGTGAAATGATGGACTACTGTAAAAACAAGTACTGATAACTGCAGTGAGCTCTAGCATCACTTCACCTAAAACAAAAACTTACCAAGTACTGGTACATCTAGGAGAAACTCAATGTGTGTATGAACAACAGATTGTCACTGTGATATATCTAGGCCCACACAATGAAATGGTAAAGAATGTCTGACAATCTAATGTCTACTAATGTCCAAATCATTGTTCTATATAATCGGTGTTTCAAAAGAAAACAATATCAATTCCCTACTAACTAGCAATTCAGTTGTTCCTAGTAGTAAATAGAGAATAGAAAAATCAATAGAGTTACTGCATTAGAACAGTTTGTTGCCAGACCACAGTTAAAACCAGAACACAAATGGACTCTAATTAATTTAAAAAGAAAAAATAAGTATTTGGAAGACAAACTAAATTAATTCTTTTTTTTATAAAGAGAGCTGATGTGCTTCTATATAAAAAATATTCATGTTTTGCAAGTCTGAAGAAGTATCATTTGTATTTTAAGCATGTACATCAAAGAACTGGTAACAAGTAGAATACTCGTGACTGCACAGAGTTCTTGTCAAGAACAGTTATGTTCACTGCATAATGCAAAATGGAGATCAGTAGAAATAGGATGGCTGTGTTTAAAGGAAGAAGTTCGTGTGTGTGCATATCTCAGTAGAGACTAGGAGGCTTTAATTATGAAAAATTAATCTTGTCAATTACAGAATAAATTCTACTAAGTATGTAATACACATCATATATGAAACATGGCCAAATATCACATTATTATGTAAAGATTAAATTTAATTTTAAATACTTAGGAAAGAAAAGATAAATTTTCTATTTTCTGTAAAAAGATTTTTATGTTTTCATTCACTGAAACTCATTTTTCAAAATCTATTTTTTGCATTAATGATTCATGCAAATGTATTTTTTTTTCAGCTGAAGTCTATTTCTGTAACTTCTTTCAATTTCATAAAAAACTATGAGAATAACTGTAATCCTTGTGCACTGTATATTACTGATAGCATTTTAAAAATATTTGCTTTACTGCTCATAGATCTGCCTTTATGAAGAGCCCTTGCTACTATTTACTCACAAATTTTGGTTCATAGGGGAAAAAAAAGGAAAAGTACATTAGCTAACATATCTTATATAGGAAGGACAGTGATATTAATAGAACACACAAGCATTAACAGCTTCTTTATTAATGTTACCTATCATTTATGTAAAATCCAACTTGAATAATACACTACTGCAGAGAAACCATATCAATCTATAATCCACTATATTCAATACTGGCCATTCAAATACAGAATAAACCAGTGTGGCTCTATAAAGTCTGTTTAATACATAGTAAAACTGAAGAAAGTTTTTCACCATGTACCAAGAAGATTACCATACATAAAACATAAAAAAACCATAAAACAAATATTGATATGAAGACAAGAAATCAACAGCTGTGTTAATATTCCTCAGCTTTCTACTTCTCTTGGATAATAACGTCAAGGACCTATGCTATAATCGACAAGTTGACCTTGCAAATTTCCAGAGCCATGGGTGGAAGGGAGGGAGAGATGGAAAAAAAAAGAAAAAAGAAAAAAACCCACAACCTACTAAATATTGTCTATTCAGGAGAATATTCAGTCCCAAATTAAAAATTATTTTGATGGAGAATTTCTGGAAGGTGCCAGAACAGAGCAATTGAAAAGGGTTAAGACACCCTGATGTGGTCAGATGTTGTTGTGTCTGCAGTGACAGACATTCAGCACAAGCCAAAATAAAACACTGCATAATGTTCTGAGCTGAGGAAATGGACAGTTAAAAATCAATCTCTATCTCACATTCCCAGCTCTGAACCTGAAAATGACAGCTATTATCCAGATTTACATTTTATTCCAGCTAGAATAAAGCCAATAAATCACTGGGCTTTTGGCTGCTTGGATAATTACAATGTGAGTGGCTGGTGTGAATTTCACTGGGGGAAGATGCTTTCAGAGGGTTAGAGCACAAAGTGGAAAGAATGACAGTAAAAAATGGACTTGATTTCCATGTTGAGATGAGAGCTTGTGGCATGCAAATCACTAAACACAGTAACCTCTGCTGAGACCCATCAGCCCTCCTGATCATATACTCAGGATAGGTAAGTCTGTGTGGTGAAACATCTTTATTGAGCTGATACCTCGGGTGTACAACCTTTGGTTTAAGGGGACAGAGGAGTTTTTAATGGCATATTTAAAAATATTCTCATGTGTCTTTGCCAGAAGTGATTTTATCATAGACACTCTCTTCAGTATAACTTACCAGTGTGCTTCTGTGAGAACAGACACTTTGAAATCTAAATTCTTAGTTATGATTAACTTAATATACACTTCTAATCACATCTATATATCAGATGACTGAGTAGCAATAAATTCATCTATACACAGCTCTCAAGAGTATTTGAAAGAATATGTGATCCAAAAGTTCTTAAGTCTGTATTGGATGACTGCTCATTTCATCCTGTAACAAATATTTTCATTCCTCAAACATTAATTATGGATCTGTTTTACTACAAATGTAACATATGTTTCACAGCTCTTCTCCATAATTGTACTGACTTCCAGGATTCTGAACTGAATCTTCCATATTTTTTTTTCTGGATGACATCACACTGGGAACTGAAAAAATTATTAAAAAAAAAGAATTAGCTTTATTATTCTGTATGATTATCTAATTAATATTTTAAAATTCCAAGAAATAATCCTAAATAAAAATGGAAAAGTATATGCAAATATCAAAGTACTATTTTTCAACAGCTCTACTCTTACCCTTTGATGAACTGCCTAAAACTTTATGCAAATAAACAATCTATTACAGCAAAGTTGAGAAAACTATTTCCAAAACAGCCAATATTTTATCTAATTCAACTTTTCCTGGGCAACCACAACAGTGGGATACCTATTGTCACAAAAGGGATATCTTAGATACAATGATTCATTATTATTATTATTATGCAGTGTTGATTACATCTTTCATAAAATTACCTTTTCTCTTGATGCTTTTTGTTGTTGTTGTTGCTGTTTTATTATACTGTATTATATAAGACCAACTTCTTCTCTTTTTATAATAAAAAAATCTCTGGGAATAAGTCTGCAGTGAAAGCTGTTTATCCTTACCTTATTTCTTTCTGCTTTACAAGGACTGTCAGAAACACCAAGTGTCCTCCATTAAATGTAGCAGACATATATTAAATTACAAAAATTGTACCAAATTTCTATTTAGTGTTGAACAGAATACAACATCAACATCAGTTTGTTGTAGGATAAAGACAATAAATATTTGCAGAGAGCATCAGATAAAAATCTGCAGTAAGATTAAGATAAAGCATGTAAATCTTCCTAGTCCACTTGAAAAAATAATTAGTAAATTAAAAAACAAACAAACAAACAAACAAACAAAACATATATATTTGTCCTCTGCTGGGACATTAAAATATCTTTATAAAATGGGGGGCGGATATCAAATGTTTTCTTGGTTATGCAATTCTCATGAGACTATATCTCATGAGAATATCATCACTAAATCTCTATAGTAGTTAGAATTGGGTGAGATCATACAAGCTGTAATAAAAGATAATAAAACATAGCTAAGCTGTAGGAAATTAAGAAAAAGACATCACAAGAACATGAAATAATGCCACTATAGAACTACTTTAACACTAAGGAATGATAAAATGGAGAAGAAGAGCACTTAGCTAGGATGAAATGCAAAAATGGCTGAAATATAAAAGTAGATAGGAGGAAGATAAAACAGGCTGGATAGAAGGAGAGGATTAATTATGCTGGAACAGGAAATAATGATAGACTTTAAATATCATGCTGAAGAGCCACTGGGAGCCAGAGCAGTGTAGGTAAATTAAGAGATTGTCCTTGTTCCTTCTGAGATCTTTACTTGCTTGAGTACAAACATGATGTATTCATTGCTCAGGCACTTAAAGGACTATAAATATTGAAGAAAAATAGCGAAAGCTCCACTCTTTGTATCTGAACTTTATGCAGAAGAAATAGAATAGACAAAGAACAGAGAAAAAAAAATCATTTGTGTACACCAGTGCTTGAAAGAAAAATGTTTTGTTAGATCCTTTTTCTGAAGGACAAATATAAGAATAGTAGTATGAAACTTGTATTTTCTTTATTTAATGGAATTATAGAATGGACTCACAAAAATAAGTTAGGCTGAGGGTGAGTCTAACTGTCAGGTGTCCAGGTCTCTTCTCACAATCTGGTCATTTTACGTGAAATCATATTGCCCACAAAAACTTCCAAAACTGGTGCAGTATATGCAGAATTAAACCAATATAAAAAGTGTCTCAGCAGCTCATAACTGACAACTAATTTACAAAAACATGATGGTTTCACACATTAGTAAAAGTAGAAATAGCAGTATTAATAGAAAATCAAACATATTCTGTGTTTTGTATTAATTGATTGAATTCCCTATTTAATTTTCTTATTTAATAAGGTTTTTCTTTTCCTTACAGCTATCTCCTCTCTTAACCTACTCCTAAATAGAATAAAGAATTTTGGCTTATACATTAACTCTACTGATATGGATATTCTGTGGTCACAAATGTAATATATTCATTATTGGGAACATACATAATAGTAAATGTGATGAAATGACATCACATGAAGAGATGTACATGAAGTACATACACTACATGAAATTTCACAATAGGGCAAAAAGATCCACCTGAGAAATAATATTGCTCCAAATTTAGAATCTAGTAAATGCAATAAGGCAAATTTTCCAGGAGAACAAAAAAATAGTAGCAATGGTATAAATTTTTGTTTTTCAAATATATTTTAAATTTTTCTACAGTTTGGAAATACCTTTTTTCCAAAATATACTAGTCAGTTTGAAGGAATAAATACCTATGTATTCCATTGTTGTAAATTATACTGTTCTTTGAACTAAGCAAGTGTACATTTCTATTTAGCAGCTAAGACTCTACTGTGTTCAGGAACTGAACATTTAGGAACATGTGGAAGATTTTGATGCAAGTATCACTTTTAGATTATGCTGATATTTACAGTTTCATAAGGTTTGGGTTGGAAGAGTGGTGTTTCCTGTTAATGTAGTTGATGTAGCAGGCATAATAAGCTCTCATTGGTAAGGGGAGCTAACTCTGCAGGGTATTCAGGATGGAATGAGATATTTCTCTCATCTCACAAGTGTTCTAGGTAAAGCCAGCTGTGAGTAGCATAAGTTCCTGTTAACAATCCACCTTGTTAATCCCCTAAAATTCCTCGCATCCAATATGTATTTACCAGTATCTTTTTTGATAACACATTACAGTACTGTCAAGGTCTTAGGAGGGCTGAAAGCAACAGCTTGACCTTCCTTCAATAATTGCTGAAATTAATAAAATTTGGCAGAACTCATCAAGAATGTTAGGTCCTAAGGGAAAAAAAGAGAGGCTTGAGAACAATGACAACCTTATTAGTGATACAATGTATGCTAATGTAGAGGCTAAAAGTACAACAAAATATTTCATCCCATCTTCTCCATCAGCAATGTCTGATGAAAACAAAATTGTGTATTTTATTTTTGTCTAAACTCAAACTGCTGGGTACTTGTTTTAAAACTCTTTATTAGCAAAACACACTTTCAAATTAAGGTGATATTAGCATAGTTTGACTCATTGCTCTGTCAAGTATTTTTTGCTGGGGGGAAAGGGGAGTATATTTCTATAAATCAAGCAGAAAGTGTTAATTTTTTCTTATTTTCTTTTTTTCCCCCAACATTTTTCTGGAAGGAAGTAAGTTTTATGACAAGGATTTATCTGTTTCTTGCTGATAAAATTACAAGACAAGCCCAGAGACATGAAAAGCCACAGAATTCCAAAACCTAAACCAAGTCAGTTATTATCTCTCAGAGCTAAGATCTCATAGCCAAACAGGACAAAGGATGATGCTGTACCATGATCTTTTGACCTTGAATGTGCAAACAAATAATTTTATATAGAATTTTGAAAAATTCTTCTGAACAATTCATTGACCCTCTCTATATAGGCAGAAAACATGTGATGGCAAGATTACTTTTACATCTTTCTTTATTCTGCAATCACTATCAATTTTAGACACATTTGTACTCTGTTTCCTGGTAAAAAAACTCAAAAATCATAAGTGCAGTTTAAGTAAATTTCAAGACTTACAAAATCATTATTTTTCATCTATGTATTAAATTGCTAATTAACAAACAAGAAACCAAAGATGGTTTCTATTCAGGATTTCCAAAATTATTTTTTTCTTAAAATACAAGTTCCTTTTAAAAACTAAGATGAATTTCCATATCCTTTCCAGCATGATGCATGTGCAAGCATCAGAAAAATCCTATTATTACTACTTGTCAGATTGCTTTATTTTCCCCTCAGGAGTACATAACACCAGAATTTCCAGTTGCATCCAAAAAAAAAAAGATATTCTGAACAGTACTACTCTAGAGTATATATTTTTCTCACAGTGAATAAGCAAGAAAAAATTAATAGAATTATAGTCAATTATTTTGACTATCAATTTCCTTGAGTATGGTTGAGCAGAGTGAGTAATTTGCAGTGAATCATTCATGGGATTAATTTCCCTCCTTTCTTACTTATGGAAAATCCATTGGTTATTCATAATTTATTTGACTTTATTTCTATCTAGAACAGAATCCTTCTGAATCATGTGAAAGATTTGCATTGAAGACAAAAAAAATTATGTCCATGGAGAATACTTTAGAAATTTATTTACCAGGCTTTCACATCTATATGGATTGATCCCCTTCATCCAACATTTAATCTTATATATTTTAATGTACATGTAATTTTAGTAATTTCTCAGTAATTTCTCAGTAATTTTATGTACATGAATAGTTATAGGTAAAGTACAACAGAGTCACTCATTCACTAAGTTGAATGTGTGCACAAAAGCATGCAGTACGAATGCTCACTGTCTGGGCCTTGCAGCACTATTTCTCTCCTGATACAGCATTATTTCTCTCCTGATCCTTTGCAATCCACATTCCATCAGGAAAACCATCTTCATTTACTGAAAATACCTTGCTCTGCATTGTTAGGCAAATGCCTTTTTAATAAAGAGAATCCAGGTGTACAAGTAAAATACTATGATTGAATACCTTTAATGTCTAAGCTTCATTAGGCAATGACAGGCTGTCATGCTCTTTCTTATTTATTCTGGTTGAGTTGCCATCCCATTCCTGGCTATTAATGATGACAGATCATTTATTACTCAATAGGAATACAAATATGTTTCCATAACTGTCTTACACACTTTCCCAACCCCACAGTTTTTTATTGAATAATAGAATTAACAACAACAACAACAACAACAACAACAATAATAATAATAATAATAATAATAATAATAAATTATTATTTATATCATGCTTTTAACTGAAACTCCAACACATGCAAATGCAGAATTATTAAGTATTTCAGCAATACTTCCTTTTGAAATTATTTCAGTATTTGATACATTCTCTATTGATAGTATTAAACTAAACCTTCACCTTTTTGTTCACATTAAGGTGCTTGGCTTTTCTACTCAAATGAATGTGAGTGTAAGAATAAGAATTCTTATTCCAATGAATATTTGTGAAAGGCAAAATAACTTTGGTCCTTTGTAGGGAATTGAATTTTTTGCAAAGTTATTCATTAATCTCCATGGGTATTTTCTGAATAATTAGTGGCACATTTAGCATATGAAGAAGATAATTTCAATTTGGAGGGAAATTATTTTTTTTTCTTTATATTAAGGTTAATGTTATCTTAGGATAATCTAAACTGTCTGCTTCAACAGAGTAATTAGTAACCCATAAATCAAAACTGTTGGTGAATTTCTGACAGATAATATGGATTGCCTTGGAAGGTAAGGAACTGTCATTCCAGTTTTCAGTGTTCTAGAGCAATGAGCACAATAAGTGGCCTCTCAGTCTACAGTGTCCTCAAAACAGCTCTACACAGAGAGCTGGGCCAAATGCACAATTCCTAAAGTCAATATTTTATGACTTTCTCTGAGTTTTCTCACTCAGAAGAACTGTTAATTATTTTTGTATGACATAGAATATGATCTACCATGCAATAAGGAAAGATATCTTAATATACATAAATCTGGAGTGTTCCCAGCAGGTACTTCTCTACCTATTCTACAACCCTGTAGATAAGAAGGTAAAATATGACCTAATCTGGTGGTTAAATTTGATTTAGAAAGAATTGGTATGCTATTTCTGTTCAGTTGTGGGATTTAATTTCCAGCATTCAGAATCAGGCAATTGCTTGTTTTGAGTCTAAATATGATTTCTACCTAGAAACTTCAGTGTGAGACTACTTTGATTAGGTTGATAAACTGTGCTTTGTTTACTTAGTGCAATCAAATTACTCTCACATGTGATGGAGACAGCAATCTTCGCCTACAGAAGAAAAGGAGAATCACTGTGTGATGAACTTTCCTTTGGATAACCAGGTACTGCTTGGAAATCATTACCAGTACCTCCTCCAGCTACCCTGCTACCATTTATGGCTACCTGTATGAAGACCACAACTTCTAATGCATGGATAGTAAACCAGCTCAGCCCAAAACTTAACCCATCTGCCTGACAGGTGATGAGAAGCTGAATATCACTGCAATCAATTATTAGAATGAGGTTTTAAACAAAGGAATGTATTAATTCTTCTGTGAGGAAATATCCTTCAAGTCCCTAAACTCTTCAGGGTTTATTTAAAACATCCTACATCACTGAATTTCACACAAAAAAAATTAATTCACTTCACTTGTACACAGCTATCCTGAAGTCACCTTCAGAGAAATGATGCATTGACCAAAGAAGAATGTCCACATGCCCTGAACATCAGTACTATAACTGATGATATAGTATATAGTCTAGTTATGTTGTAGCTGGCACTTTATTTTAATATTAATTAATGAAGCACAACAACTTAATCTCTGTACCACAGCTGCCAACCTAATTACATATTCTTAATTCTAGTACCTGATACAATAATCATTCTCTGGTCTTGTGAAAATAACTAATTTACCATGCAGAAGATTGTTGGAAACATTAAGAGCCTTAAAAAGTACCATGAATACTACAGATCAGTAAAATATACTTTTAAGAATTAGAAATAAAGTCCAACAAAACACAGTAACGCATATGCCTACAGGTTCTATATTTTTTGTTAAATTAATAGACATCAATGTACTTTTTATGTCCTGAACTTAAAAGTTTTAAGAGGCTGGTGAGAAATATTCTTCAGCAGCAAATTTACCATTTCAAATTGTTGTTATTTTCAGAAAATAAGAATAATTTCTGCAGTTTCTCTTCATCTGGAAAATCATCTTTCTCCTGATTTAGCACAATGATAATTATAAGTCTTCATTAAATATTATGCTATTCCATTTCAGAAAAGCAGAATATTTTTTATTAATTTTCTTTGAACCTGTAAAGATAAAAAGTAAAAAATAGAAGTTATTTAAAGGGACTACCAGATAACATAGTAAAACCTCATTTTTGTAAGAAAGCCATATAAAATTAACGAGTTTAAGTGTTCACTGTATTTTAGTAAACTGTTTAGACAAAGTTCTTCTCTTGTCTATTATTCATGAATAAGTCATCACTAGGTAAACAAAAAGAGCACATTTTTTAATGTGCTGTCATGTTCCTCCAGTACATGTGTGAGTCATTTCAGGTTTCCTGATCTTCAATGGCATTTGGATAATTTCTGTACTACTTGTGAGCCATTATAAAATGGGTCTTCTTGAGCCTGCCAAGACACTTCTGTGAATGACAAAGCTTGGAGCTGTATAAGTTTTCTAATTTCATAGGTTCCTTCATATTAATGAAGTGATAAAATGAACATCTTGCTGCTTCAGGACTGCTCTGACTAGAGTCCCACATGGCCTTTTTCATTACCTTGTCTTTAGTGACAGGTGGTACCAGGCAATTAAAAGGCTCTGAAAGCTCACCTGTGTTTACATTTGCTCATTAAACATACATACACACAGAAAAAAACCTAAAAAACAACAAAAAACTAAATCTAACTAATCACAAAAAAAAGCCTCAAAACCAAAAACAAACAAACAAACAAACAAAAACCCAACAACAAAAAGAAACCACTGAAATCAGAGCAAACATGATGATATAATAGATACACAGATTAATGGGGGAGAATAACCCACTGTGAACCTACTGGAGCTTGAGGACTTCACTACTGACAAGGGCTTTTTCCTGTGACCCTTTGGTACTTATGTGTAGTGACCAGATGGGGTAATGTTCCATACCTTCTGTGTGTTCCATTGCCTACAGGAAAGTGGTTTGTTCTGGAAAAATAATCAAGTTATAGCTAAGCAGATTTTGGACATCATTCCCATGTGAAAAGAAATAAAAACTTTGTCCATTTATTCTTTCTTTGAACTACTTTAAGTTTCATGTAATATTTCCTTATTTTTAACTAGTATCACCTAAAAATATATGTGATTTTAAGATTTTGTTTTTGAACCTGTATAGTTAGAAGCACCTAAAATCCATGAATAAGTATTAATATTCTCTTAGGAAATTCAGAATACAAGATAACCTTCAGAGTGTATGAGCTGGATGCATATAATTAATATCTCAGAAACAAAGAACTTCATTTGATTCATTAATTATAACTGTGAAAAATCATAGCTAGTCCTGGCAGTCTAATTTCAGGGACATTTTGGTCACCAGTATAGAAATCCTATTGTTGAATATAGATAATATTCTCCAGAGAAAACAATTTATCTTCTCTAATTGAAACTAGCTTCTAGAGGGAAAGCATGAAAGAGTAGGTGAAAGAAGGTCTAAACTATGTTTCAAACACAAGCATGTATGATGTTTGAAAAGTAAGGAAAAGTTAATTTGTTCTAAAATAGTACTGATAAGCAAAGATGTCTATTTCCTGCAATATGATTTCAAATTTAAACCATATATAAAATTGCTGTCAGAAGGGACAACAGGTGAAGAAAAAGCATGTACTATGAACATGACTGCATATGATGCACAATAATTCTTGTTTTCCAGATTCTCTACTGTGTAAATTAAATAATCATGTTTTTCTGTGTTGTTAAACAAATAAGTAACATACATTTGCCTTTCTTAAATTTCCTATGTCCCAGAATCATTATCCTAATTCAGACACAGAAACAGCCAATTAATTGACTGATGTTTTATTTCTAAATTTAGGCTTTCTGTCAGAGGATGGAGGAATTTAAAGATTAGGCGTTAAAAATACTTTAATGCCCCATCTTGCTTGTTTTAAGGCACTTTGTGGAAGGTGCTGAACATCCTTACTGAAATCAACTGGGGTTTAGATGTTAAAATATTTAAAATATAAGAATATAGCATTTTGAACAACTAAAATTTAAACCTGGGAAAAGAAAAAGTCATCTTTATTGTCCTCTAACTCTTCCTTTTTTTCCTGAAATATTTATTAAGTGCCTAAAATTATTTCTCAATGTCTGATTTCTTTCCCTGAAAACAATTTCTTCTATTATATAGATACAGTATTTGATATTCTTTTTGTCAGGTTGGTTGTCACAGCAAGCATCTACAATATTTAAAATTCTACTAAGCCTGTCTAGATCAATATAAGATAAAATCTAAGACCCTATTGCACCCTACTTACCATTTGATTATCTGAACATCAGAATTCTAAGGCTAGGCAGTCTGAAAAGTTTTCTAGGTGTCTCAATTCTACCTCAAAAGATACAGATTTTCCCCAGCCTGAGGTGTGAAACATTTAACAAACTATGATTTAGAGACAAGAGGGAAACCCCTAAAGAGGCCTAGTCATTGTGTAGATTAAAATGTGTTACTCATCTTCCACTAATACAAAGAATTAGAACCTAAAAGTTACACTTTCCAAGAGGAAGGTCCTAACTGCAGAGCATTAAGAAACCACTTTTGTCCATATTTCTTGTGATCATTGTAACTATATAAACAAGAAAACCAACAACAACAAAGATTTAAAAATTGCTTTTTTCCCCCATATTATTTATCTGCTAGATTATGCTAAAGGTCTCATCAAATATGAAAAAAGTGAAGGACCAAACAGAAGTGTTGCAGTCTAGACACCAGGAGACACTGAAGAAAACAGGTATCAAAGACCAAACAACTGTGCTAGGGAACGATGACAATTGTAGCATCATAGAACATCAGGAGGTTGGAATGGGCCTAAAGTGTTATCTGGTCCCAGCCTGCCCTGTCATGGGCAGGGACACCTCCCATTAGACCAGTATGTTAGTATAGTCCCAGTATATTCCCAGTGTGCCCAGGACATTTGTTGGGGAATCTCTCATAATATGTATCTGGAGAGAGTACAACAGCAAGTACATTACAACTTTAAACCTCAGGGTTAAGACAAAAATGGTCAGTGAATCTCGGCTTGATAGAAAATCACCCCCATGGCCATCATTTTGTGCACATTGATAATTAAGTTTTGTTCTATATATTTGAGGAAAGATCTGGAAGAGAGCTTTTGGGCATATATGTTGGCTTATTTTTTTCCCTTCTGACACCCAGTTCACTGCAATATAAAATTTACGTTTAAGGCAAAATTAGGCAATTTTTTTTTTCCAGAAAAAAATCCAACCAAAAAAAGTGGATTCCTTGGAATTTTGAAGCAGATATTTTCCCTCATTTTTGATTACTCATTCCTTTTTCTTGTTATTTTATCTCTGCTTCTGACCTCCTTTCTTTTTCCTCTGTGATAGGGAACATTTTGCCTTCCTTTAATTTCCATCTACATTATACAAAATAACCAAGTTGGAAGTAGAAAGCAGGAGAGATATAGCTCCAACATGGTTTGATCTTATGAGCTCTCTGCTAATGAATACTAGTCAAAAATGTAAACAGTGTCTCAAAAGTGTTGGAGCATTTCTGTTTCATAAATGTCCCAAAATTCTCTGTTTACAAAGACAGAAAGTGAACACTGCTGATTTTCCTTTTCCTGCCAGAGCAGATGCTTCTTGCAGTAGACAAGAAAAGAGCTGCACTGCTATAGTGAATGCAAGAATTTCCTTTTCTTAGTGAAAAGCAGAGTCCTTCAGAACTCCCACATGCCAGCACAACAAAAATCCTTCTTGTGTACAGAATACTAACTACTTTCAGAATATAGTTTCAGTCTATAGTTTCAGTCTGAAGACTGAGTATAATATGTATATGGCCAGATTTATTTGTATGTCTCAAGTAGTCATCCCTAGATAATCTTTCTTATAATTCCAATGAAACTGATGTGAGTTAAGCATCAAAAATAAATAATGTCTTCAGTGGTGGAATTCAACCTCTTTTATTTCTGCCTTAACTTTTTCAAAGTGGTACTGTGCACGGCATAACTACTTCCTGACAAGTTCTTGCCCTGCTAGGAAGGTAACAACAACTTTATGCCCTAGAACAACTTACACTGAAAGAATACATAGACTTTTCAGCCAAGCTAAAATGAGAATTGTAAATGAAACATGATAATCAGTGTCATGGTTTTTAATGACTCTGACTGTATTTCCATGAACTCCTGCATTAGTCTTTGAAACCACAGCATTTTGTTCCTAGTGTGAGCTCCACTTGACTTACTTTAAAGTTGTAAAATTGCTGTCCAGCTGAGAGCACACACTGAGTAGTTAAATGAGGATGGAAGCCAGTAAGAGCATTTAAGAAATTCCAGTGGTGTACAGTATTTATGTGTTGTGGTTTAACTCCAGCTGGCAACCAAGCACCACCCAGGCTCTCACTTATCAACCCTGGTGGGATGGGTGAACAAATTAGAAGAGTAAAATTGAGAAAACTCATGAACTGAGAAGAAGACAGTGTAATGGATTAAGTAACAGCCATGTACACAGAGGACAAAACAAGGAATTCACTCACCACTTTCTGTGGGCAGGCAGAGCTTCAATCTCATAGTCTACAATTTCCTTGTGAGGGGAATAGGAGGGGCAGAACTCATCTCTTTTCTGTGGTGACCTGTGACAGGACCTGAAGGAATGGCCTGACATTGTGTCAGGGAAGGTTTAGATTAGATATTAGAAAAAGGTTCTTCACCCAGAGGGTGGCTGGGCACTGGAACACGCTCCCCAGGGAAGTGGTCACAGCACCAAACCTGGCAGAGCTCAGGAAGAGTTTGAACAATGTTCTCAGGTACCTGGTGTTACTTTTGGGGATGGTGCTGTGCAGGGCTGGAATTTGGACTTCAGGATCCTTCTGATTGCCTTCAAGCACAGCATATTCTGTTATTCTGTGATTTTGTGAACTCCAGAAAAGTCAGGGTCTATCACATATAACAGGGACTTGGGAAGCCATCACTCCAAACGTTCTCCCTTCCTCATTCTTCCCCCAGCTTTATAATCTGAGCATGATGCCATATGATGTGGGATATTCCTTTGGTCACTTGCTGTTGTCTCTCTCAGCTGTATTCCCTCCCAATCCCTTGTGCACCCCCAGCCTGCTCGCTTGTAGGATGGGATAAGGAGCTCTGTGTAAGAACTGCTCAGAAATAAATAAAACACCCCTGTGTTATCAATGCTGTTTCTAGCACAAATTCAAATCACAGGTCCATACTAGCTTCTGTGAAGAAAGTTGACTCTATACCAGATAAAACCAGAAAAATATGGTATCTTGCCTCCTCTCTAGGTTGTAGCTTCTCACTTCATATCTTAGCAAGATTATGCAAGGTACTAGTCTGATGGACAGAAGTCATAAAAACTATTCTCTTTCTCTGTAAGCCATTTTGGCAGCATCCCTGCTGTGGTACTCATCATGATATTCTGCCTGTTCAGACAGTAATATCTAAATTATTGTTTGACCCTCACAAAATCCAAAGAATATTCTTTCATTTTGGATATGTCTCTCATTGTCCTAGAAACTGAATCAGAAAGTTTTGCAATAAGAAAATCTTTATACTTTCCCTCTACTACCTGAGTTTTGAAAGGAGGGGGAAAAAAAGGTGTTTTTTTCTTATTTCTTACACATAATTAGAAGAAAGTCAACAGGTTGCAACATGTCTTTAAAGCAATAAACGCTTAACCTTCTGCTATCTAAATTTATTTTTTACTGAAAGTAGATCTGCCTTGTAGTATCAATTTTTTTCCCGTTTCTGTCATGGATTAATAAAACACTTTTAGTTCACTCTTCTTTTCTCAAAAAGGGAACGGAGTATGATAAGCCACAGAAAAAAAATCCCAAACAATTATGAAATCCAGTTAAGGGTTAGAAACAAGTCCCTGCTTTTCTCTAGAGCTGTAAATAAACAGAATGGCCAGAGAGCTGTTGTTTGATTATTGTTCTGGTTTGAGGTATTTTTAATTATTATTCTATGACAGAAATTATCAGCTATAAAATAGTTAATGTGAATGACATGACTATGAAAGTTTCACACAACACAATTGTTGTTTCAAGATTCTTTTCCACAGACCAAGGGAACTCATCTATGCAGTCATGTCTCCATATCTGTAAATGTAAAGACTAAAATGTAGTAGTTAAAGTATCTAAACTGCAAAACTGTGCAGGAAAATTTAAGGTTAAGTCTTGGGAAAATTTCAAAATTGTTGCATGACAACAAATAAAAGTAAATAATTTTTTGTTTTCTTCAGGCTCTCATGTTAAATTTTACTCTGTAGAAAGCTAGATAGTGATGGCAAGAAACTAGTTTTAAATAACAAAAAATATATTCCTTGGTCAATGTAATTATCAGAGGAAATTACACTGGCAAACAGTGCTGTAGCAGGATTTCAAGTTCTTTGACAGCTGAAAATGTAATTAATTTTTATTTCTGGTTGTAGTAGGGAAACAGTTGGCTTAAATGAGATTCATTTCACTTGACACTGACCTTTCACTGGACAATGTAGGGTGTACATCTGCCAACCTAGTCTCAAATCCCTGTATCACAGCTAAAAGATACAGGTATAACCCCATAAATATTTCATAAGTATGCATGGGAAAAAATGTTGCATTTGAATTACAATGCATTCCGATAACACCAGCAAATATTATGACTTGGAAGAAGTATTGCCACTTACAACATGAAAAAATCCATGCAAATTATTTGGTGATTCCCCAGAAATATACTGTCACCAACATTTTGGGGTTTTTTTCAAGCTGTATGCAAGAAGTTTATTTCCATTCCTGACTCTTTCTTGAAATTTCTCCTTATGATAGAAAGAGATTTTCTAGACCCATGGAATGACAGTACATACCTAAATTAGTTTAATCTGATTTCTCCAAGTGTTTCTGTGGAGCACATAGAGTGTTCATTTTATCCCACCATGTTGTAGGGGTAGGTGGATAAAAGGATGGACCAAAGGGTCCTTCTTCAAAATCTCTTCTTTCTCTCTCTCCTGCCAGTGGTCATATGACCACTACCCCTCTGTCACTTCTTCCTACTTACTCTTGAAAGTTTTCCTTCCCTTGGTTCCATTTTGTTATTTTTGCGTTGGAAGGAGCCTAGTAAGCAAAAGGATTTCCTCTTTTGATGTGAAGAACTTTTAAAGCGCATCTTCAAAATAGATCTTTGCAATTGCATGCTAGCTTTATCAGCACTGTGACAGGTGGTATAACCCAGTCCCAGGCTATCTCTCTGGCACAGAAGCAAAAGGTAAACACAACTATATGTTTTCTCACTGAACTGGTGAATATCTCTCAGCTCTAGCTGTATGCTGACTTAGTGTGCAACTGCATAAACATGCTACTCCTTAGTCATCTTATTCAAGCTTTTTTCCACTTGTTTTACTTAGAGTGCTTTTTTTTTCTTGATTATAAAACATTCAGATGTGAAAAAATCAGTATGATGGACAATGGCTAGTACTTCTCAATGTCTTCTAGAAATCTTTTGCTCAAGAAATGAAAAATTATTTTTTGTAAATATGTAGCATTGACGTCTTACATGCGTGGGTGGGTTTTGTTGGTTGTGGTGTTTTTTGGTTTTTTTTTGGTTTTTTTTTTGTTTGTTTGTTTTTTTGTTTGTTTGTTTGGGTTTTTGTTTTGTTTTGTTTTTTGGGTTTTTTTTTTTTGTTTCTGCTTTTGGTTTTTTGGGGATTTTTTTTTGTTGGTTTTTTTTCTGAGACAGGTTTGTCCAGTTCAGCCTTTCTCTTCCTCAGTTATTTTCAGCAGATGAATTCTGAGGTTATAAGATAAAAAAGAGTTTTAGAGGTGTACCATCTTTTACTTTTAATGGCTTTATTTATTACCAATTGTATAATTCCAGTCCTGAAGGTCACTCGGTTATTTCTGATTTTCTTTAGTTAATAATATTCTTCATCTTCTCATCAATATATTTTATTAGCATTCACTCTTCAAGTTCCAGTTATTTTTGAAAATATAATAGAAATTATGAAAACAGAATGATCATCAAGTAACCTATGCCTTCACAGATATTTCTCCTTTCAATTTTATTTTCTACTCCTTCCTCTTTGATCAACTCCTACATCAGTTTACTAGTTCTGTGCTAATTCCTATTTTGTGCATCATAAGTAAGCTTCTCTAATAGCACCATATTAAATACCTGAATTAAATACTTTAGTGAGCTCCAAGTTGATTTTAATTAAAATCCCTTCTAGAAAATAATTCACTTTGTCAAAAGAAGATGTCAATTTATTTTAGTGTGATCTATGTGAGTCCATGTTGCATTTAAGCTTCTTTTACATATAGAAAAATGTCCTTTGATATTATTTGCTCTCATTACAGACTCTCATTTCATATTTATATAGCCTTAAGATCATTCTGCTCTGTTTTTTCTGTTTTTCCCTTCCTTATCCTTCACCTCTCTTTTTATTCAGAAGAAAAGCTGCACTCTCTGTTTCCAGTGACAAAGTATCTTAGTGCAGTTGATAGGTTTGTAAAAAAGAACCGCTATCAGACCTGAGCTACCTTTGGCAGCTTTTGTCAGTTCTGGTGCAGTTTATTGAGGCTCCCTGCCATGAGTGTACTAAGCAATGTAAGCTTCGTTAGTTACCTCCTCTTTTGTTTTTTCTGTTTCCTTGCCCCTTTTCTCATAAGCCTTGCTGCCTTTCTCCCACATTCAGTATCATCATCTTTATTAGGAAATTAGGCAAAATATTAATTCTATTTGGGAGCCACCTTCAATTCTTATCTGCATTCAATTCAACCCTTTTTATTATTTGAAGAATCTTTTGATTCTGATCTTTGGGGTTTTTTTATTTTGTTTTGGTTTTGTTTTGTTGAGTTTGATGATATTATTTGAATAACATGGCAATAGATATAGTGGATTAAAAAGAAAAATTTCTTGGGGTCAGAACTACACTTATAATAATTTCTTGTCTGTGATGGTAGCAAATATGATCAGACTCTCAGAGAGCACAGAAAGGACTTTTCTCCATCCTTAATTTAACACTGAATGGAAACACAGAATGTGATTAAATAAAGCTGTGCAAAATACAAAACTCCAGGCTCATGTGGATTCAACAGTCAGCTCACCACAAACATAGCATGAGTTTGAGGATAATTACTTTTCTGCAGAGAAGCATCTGCTCATTTTTGTGTAAGTGGGGATGATGCTGCAAAAGATGTTAAGTATTAAAAGCTGTTATCAGTTGAAGTTTTGTAATGCAGCCTTCTACCTCAGGCAGACTTCCTTTTTTTCATGGTAGCATTTATTTTCTTCCACAAAAGAGCTTGTCAAGGCATTTTTAATTTAAATTAATCTTTAATTAGTGCTCATATTCTTCCCTTTCTTCTCATCTGTTCCTAGAGGAACTTAAAATGTACTGAATGCCCTTGAGTTATATTCCTTCATCCTAAGTGCTTCTTGACCCAACAGCTTTGAAATTATTGATGTTTCTCAGTTCTTAAAAAATAATAATTTAAAAAAAGAGAAACAACAAAAACACTTATGTGCATTTAGGCTAACAACTTTTTGGAAATTTTTGAAATATTGTGAATAAAAGTTATCCATTCCAGTAATGAGATTATGCTAGGAAGGAATGAGCAGAGTCACTAATAATTGGCAGGTAATGCACAGCACAGGATAAAAACTAGGTTCTGTATTCTCAGATGAGATTATACACTGTTGTGCATTTTTAAGCTGAAGAAAACACAACAGCATTACTAAAGGAAAATGCTAAATACAAACATTCTAACAAGGTGAATCTTGAAGTCTGTGCTATTTTAATTTGTGTGAAATATATACAAAAAATAACCAGACATTTTAATATTATAAACATATACTATACTATAGCATAATATAATGCATATAATATTCAAGCCCCATGTTTGCTACAGGCAAAAATAGTTCTGTTGTTCATTAGTTATTATTTCAGGCTTCACTTCACAAAGTGAGGTCATTTCAGAAGCTGACTGACCTTTTCTACCATAATGCTAGGGCAAAACTTGACTAAATTACATGGGATAATAGGAGATACCCAGACATGATAACTCAGAATTAATCTAGGTGTAGTTTATTTTCTTTCAGACAGCAAATAGCCAATACACAGTTTCAAGGACAGCAGGAAAAAGAAAGGGACATCTAAGACATAGTATTTAAATATTCTTATTTTTTCTTAAAAAAAAATAAATTAAGAAGGATGGGAAGCATTCTCCCATTAATCAGCTAGTGTAGACTAGGGGAGATGGCTAAGCTTTCCTGTCTACTATCTTTGAATCATCTCCCTGTTAATGTTACCTCATCACATTTTATTCTTTAGATAACCTCTTAACATGAAGACCCCATGTGACATTGCAGAAACTCTAAAAAAGAGAACTTGCATAACACAGCTCTGTAAGTGGAAAACTGAAGCTTTTCCAAATAAAAAACATCCCTTGAAATATTTTAGTCTATCCTCATAAGGAAGGCAAAACAATTAAACAATAAACAAAATCATACAAGTAGTAAGGTCACATCCTAAATTAGTGGATATATAGCAAATTTATAGCAGTAGCTCTGAAGTCCAAAGTCTAGACTAGGAGAGCAGATGCATGTATAGTACCTACAAGGTGAATAAATGTAACTATGATGGTCTTTTATTAATTTCTTCATTATAATCAACATAGTAGAATCTAATTGCCATGGACTAAGAACAACAATTATTTTTTATTTCAAGAAACTATTTCAATGTTGTATAAGGATTCATTTTGACATTTGGAGAGCCCTTATTGCCTTTTTATGCTGCAGGTACAAGCACATTGTAAATCCAAAGCTTTAGCGTCCATATATTTTGGAACATTTCAAAGCTAATAAGCTTTATATATGACTGAAGAAGTATTTCCACCAAATAGAGGTCCACATAATGTGTGTTTATTAAACAGTGTTATAGTGACTGCTATACAGTAGTCCAACAAGGTGTTTGAGTGTTTACTCAAAAGAAAAAAGTATCTCTGGTGTCTCTGTAGTAGTAACTCACTAAGTAGCCCTTAAAAACTACTATAAGCAGTGAAATTAACTCAAGGGTCAAAGCAAGAATTAGTCTGTAAAGTCATCTTCACAAAGTTATTTGAGGGAAGTTGATACCAAGCATTGCAACTTAGTGCCATTGTCACAATGAACACTATACAGATTCCTAGTAAGCTATTAATTTTCCTCTGTTCCTCTTACAGTTCAGTGAAGTACTAAAAAATTATAACAAATAAACCAGTCAATTTGTGGGACTGCTGAATAGTGAATTTCTAGACTGCCTTGCAAAACAAAAATTTAATCATTTCTGAGATGTTACCATTTCTCAGTGTTAAGATCACAATCACAGATGTCAACTGTGAATCTGTTGTTTTAAAGCTCACTTCAGTTTTGGATGTCCAAACTAAATATCCAGGGAGAATCCCTTTATGAATCTGGTGTTCATTAGCTGGTAATAAAGTGCTTCATATTCATGTCACTTTGTGTGGAACTCTTCATTACAGTACCTGAGTCCTGTAAATTGAAAGCCATGCCTTGGATCAGCATCCCATAGTTTTCCTGCTCTATGTTTGATATTTTCTCCCACCTTCTGTCATATTTGTAGATTCATGCCAGCGCACTAAAAATGACTTTTCTAACTTATTGTGCCTGGAGGACCACTGAAACTCCCATAAGACATCCCAAGATCTGGGGTCATGAGTGTGCCATCAGAACAGCATGAAGCCATTCATCAATATGGTTGAATGATAAAGATGCCTCAAACAGTAAAATCAGTGGGGTTTTCTGGTATAGGGGTCACATGGATGTGGTGAAGCCATCATCACTGGAGGTACTCAAGAATTGACTGGACATGGCACTTAGTGATACGGCCTGATTGCCAAAGTAGTGATTGATCAAAGATTGGACTCAAGGATCTCGGACTGCTTTTCTAATTTAAATGTTTCTATGATTCTATGCACAGGGAACACCAAGGATTTCAAAGTCCAAGACTGAGAGTGGTGTGAGGAAGAGGAACTATGCTTTGCTTAGTCATAACCTTTAATGTGGGCTGACAGCAATCATGGAAAGACTGAATTTGATGGTTGCAATGTTTGCAATATTCTACTTCCACAAGATTGAAGCTTACCATCTAGTTCAAGTACACTGAAATACCCCCTCTGTCGCTAGGGACACATCCCATGCCTCTTCATGCTGTGGTAAATTGCCCTCTGATTTGTCTGAACCCAAACCTGCTGGTCTGTGCTGGTTTAACTCCAAACACAGTAATTGCCTAAAAATCAGAGGAAAGTTAGATGTAAAATCCAGTAAAAAGTCTACTAACTACAGAGATCTCCTAAGAAGCTAGAATTAGAAATATTTATCCATACAGACATATGAGAGACCATTTCTGTGTTGTTATTTGAAGCCAATTTGTGGAGGGCCAAAACTATTCTTTATAAATTATTCATACTAGACAATGCATTGTCTGTTGTTGTGCATTAAAAATTTACACAACTAGTACATTGCACAAGTAAAATCTTATCTTCCTTCCCTACAAAGAGTCTATTGTCGGCATGCTTCTTTGAAAGATAGGTATTAAAAGATACATGAATCACCTTGTGTTCAATGTTTTTCAGTGTTTGAACTTTGATATGGGCACTAAAGTCTTTCTTACAAACTGTGATAGATAATGATAAATATATCTTATTAGAAACACATTTAATTAAAATTCAGCTAAATCAGAACCCTAATGCAGAAACATAGGCATAAACAAGACTATCCATTATACTACCACAAACTCACACCCATAAAACATTCTTGACAAGTCTGCAATTTAGGCCAATTTTCTGTCAACGATCTGTAAATCATTAGCTTATTTGGTAGCTCATTTATTAACTTTAGGAAACCTGAAATTGTTTCTGCAAACTTTATCGGGTACTATATTTTTCCTTTGCAACGACTTTTTAAAGGTAGTATTTATTTTTAATTTACATATTAATCTTTCATTTTCTTTCCTATTTAGCTTTATATTTCTTTACCTACCAAAACTATTTTTATATTGATTAACATTCTAGTGGGTTTTATTTATTTGACTATCTTGCTATAATGTTCATAAAGAAAGATTATGATGTACTTTTTCACTGTTGTTGGATCTTAATTTACACATCAGGTATTTAATATTTAGTAGTCTTAGCCAGATATTCATCTTGCTCACTATAAATGAAAAGTTTACCAACATCTATGTTCTGCTTTAGTTATTATCTATTTAAGTATTAGCTTGGTCCATACTTGTGGTCTTCCAGCTTACACTGGGAAGCCAAGTATATAAGAGACTTCTCTCATATCAGTATGAGATTATCTGTGTAAAAAACCCAATTTGACATGGGAATAAAATACCCACATCATGACCCACATTCAATGTGCAGAGTTTTGAAATCGATGGGAACAAATCAAGGCAGAGAGTAGCACTTAATAGGACTTATTTCAGCAACATGAAATTGTTGTGGCAGAGCTCCACTGTCAGCACAGTCAGTGGCAGAGATCCACTGACTTCAATGGAGTTCTTCCCAGATTATAGCAACTAAAGATCTGGATCAGTGAGTAAAAGGGTGACAGAAGTAAATTCTTTACATTAGATCATAGGCACTGGAGCTTTTCAAATGAATCTTGCTTGGTTCTTATGACGGATCAAATATTTCAGAGTCTGCAATATACACACAACCATTTTTGTTCTGAACAGTGAACAGGAGTTATTTGACACATGCCATTCCTGCATTTCCATACAGAGCAACAACAATAAGGAACTGATAAATCTTAAACAAACAACACTTTCTCCAATACTACCACTGCAATAAAACAGATATAAGAAATGTAACTTTTGAAAACTTTAAAGCATAGAGAAAATTATTGTAAAAGAAGTTCCCTTTAAGTAGGAATGGGTTGGCTTTCATTTCCTTCACAGTGCTCTTGTGAAATAATATGTTTGTGGTATCATTCATCCCAGAAGATGACAAAAGACATCTGTATAGATGTGGCCTTGGAAACGTATTTTTTTTCCATGTTTTCTAGGACATTTTTGTGCAAATATTTTTGGAGCAACTTATTACAGATTCTCCTAAGCTGCATTAGGTCTGCTGGAAAACTAAACATTTAGAGCCAATCATAACAATTATGCAGAAACAAAGCTAGTTTGGCATGGCAAGAGAGAGTAGTTATATGGAAAATGAAGGCTTTTCATGAATGGCAAAAAGAACTGCCTAGCTAAAGGCAACTGAAAACAAATCTTTCTTTGAACCTTTATGTGAAGCTAGACTTCCCCTCTTAAGACAGCATTGCAAAGACATATTGCCAATAAAATGGGTGGGAAGAAGAGGAGGTTTTACTGTTTCAGTCTGGCTAGTTGAGGTAAATCTTTGAAATTAAGACCATGGAATCTTGGTACTAAGCTATATTCATGACCCACAGGACCTGCCTACATTGCTCTTTCTCTCTCTCCTCTTTTCCACTCTACCCAACAGTTTAGTCATGTTTTTCAAGGATGAACAAAATAAATAGTTTATGTCTCACACAAGTTAGTGATGAAAGCTAGTAGGTTTTTTTTTGTTGTTTTTTTTTTGTTTTGTTTTGTTTGTTTGGTAGTTTTTTTTTTTGTTTTTGTTTTTTGTTTTTTTGTTTTTTATTGGTGGCATAAAGTCTAGAGTCTGCAAAACACTGGGTGACAATTTTGCCCACAGTAACTATGTGGTCAAGTCTTCTAAATCTCACAGCTGCTTCAGAACCTTTTTCATTTTAGAAAACTAGGAATTAGACAGAAATGATAGAATTTCATTTTATATGGAGCTTCTTTTCCTCTGAAAAGAACGAATAAAATTACAGTGAGCCACCTTCTTCATACCTTTAAGCTACTTCCATTAGATTACATGCTAATCCAAATGTTCATATGCATTGACAAGAAAATAAAGAAATAATGACTTAAGATATAGCCACACTGCCAGCAGGACCATAAAAAGAAAGGAAAGGCAAATATTTCAAGGACAGTTCCCTGAGCACCCGTGGATTAGGCTTTTTTCTTTGGTTGGTTTTTTGTTTGGTTTGTTTGATTGTTTGATTGATTGATTTTTAAAAAATGTGTGTATGATTTTTTTTGTGTGTCTATGCTTCCTGATCAGAAATATTAACATTATGCAGCTTGAGTTAGCAATCAAATTCATTGCTATTCCTTTTCAAACTTAGCTATATTTCTGAATGAATAGGTTTTTTTTACTTTACTATCTTTTAGTTTTTATAATTTTATAATTTTTATAATAATATTTTTATAATTTTATAATTTTTATAATTTTATAATACGGAACACTGTTTTTGTGGACATAAAATGGATGACTTTTTCTTCAAGCAAGCTTATATTTCCACTTGAAGATTTTTTCAAAATGGTTGCCTCACAAATTTTATTTCATTTACTTTACTATATTTTTGGTTTTACTTTGCTTTTCTGTCAGGGTCGGGTTGGAAAGATCCCAACAGTGTGTAAGTCCTTTTTCCCTGGCCCGGCAGCCAAAGAAAAGGTCTGGAAGGCGTGAAGCTGAGTTTTCAAGGTTGTTTATTTCTTCTTATCTAAAATATTTTCTTTCTGACCTGCCGAGGTCCGGCTAGTACAGAAGCCATGGCAGTCTGCCCTGAGCCCCAGGTGTCTCCCACATTATATACCCAAAATTACATGTACCATGTTTACAGTTCCCGTACCAATACCAAAAATCTATGTTGGGCAGTGTGTCCCTATCCTAGACCAATAGAAAAGTGTCACTATCAGACCGAGACATGGAGGACAAGAAGAAGGAAGAAAAAGCTAGGGCACACCCAGATTCCTCCATATTGTATCCCTGAGTTACATTCTAAAAAACCCCAAAATTCTACTTTTTCACCCTGTACCAATTCCCTTATTACACTACTCGATCCCTTTTGGCTTGTAATTCCTCATAGAAGGTTAGCAGCCTCTCCCATGGGCTAAAATCAAAGCCACAGGTGTTTTTGACTTGTTGCCAAGATCCCTGAGCCCCCTGCCAGGGTCTCAAGGCATCCAGAGCAGCCAAAGGGATGTTCTGGGCTCCAACACTTCTCTTTACTATTAAAGATTCAACTATGCTATTCATCATGTACTGGATTTAAATTATGCAGTCCTCTGGAAATGACAATAACTATGAATACTTTCAATACATTTCACTGCTTTATTCCAATAATAATATGCTTGAAAGAAGCAATGTAATGTCAGAACTTTCTATAGCCTCCTGGAAACATTTTGGTTTCTACCAGCTATTAGAAATTTAATGAACAGATGACAATTTCTCAGTATTAATAGAAAATTGCTTTTTGAGGCCATCACTAGCTCAGCACTTTGTGTGACTGATGTACCAATGCCAAAACCCTGTGCAGTCTGGCAGGAAAATCACTCCATTTACACAGGAGCACCATTTTCTTGCCAAACTAGAAGAAAGCAAACACAAACCAATTTAGGGCTTTTTGTTCAAGTAGCATTTCCACAGTAACATGAAGACACATATGGACACAGATTGTTCCAAATAATTAAATTTCCAAAAAAACCCTCAAGTGTTCCAAGCTTAACTTTACCCATACTGATATTCTGAATTTTTTATGTTAAAACAGAACATACCATAAGATCTTCCACAGTCTGTGACACTATCAAGCACTACTGCTCAGTTCTGAGAAGTCAAAAGGCACAGTTTTCAGTTAGTGAGTTCATTTTTCTGAGTTGAGGTAGTTAGAAGGTAATTGTATTATCCTAAAAAAAAATCTTCTTTGTTTTTTGTCTTACAAAATAATTTTCTTGGGTCTCATGTTTTTAAAGCACATTTGTGATAACATGCAGGGAATTGTCACCAGCCATTGTCACCTATCTTCCTCAGGCCAGATATTTTGGTTCTCTAAACAAGGAACAGAGCCTATTCCAGGGCAGTATTACAGCATTTGAAAGCAACTAGGCTTACTATAACATCATTAATAACTTGTGGACACAGATAAAAACTGTGTAAGAAACACATGAACACCTCCTTGTATACCAAAATTGTTCCTCAAATAAGAATTTTGAAAATCACTAAAAAAAATCCTAAAAATTACTATAGTTAGATTGGATGAATACTCCCTTAGCTTAAAATGCCATACAAATATGATAATTTAAGGCTTGATTAAGGCATCAAATCTCCAGAAACTTCACTAGAATTTGAACCATCTTGCCATATCTTAAACTAATTTACTATTCTAAAAAGTGCAGTCTTGTTCCTTTCATTTCCTTTCACAATATTGCTTTGCAGATCTTTCTCTTGGTTTATAAATGTTTCAGTTCTCTCTTACCTGTTTTCAGTTTCATAGCCTACTCCTACTGTATCATCTTTCATTCATCACTGGGAGATTAACTTTTCCCTCAGTCAGCCTCAACTCCAGTCTCCTTTCACCTCCTCAGCAGATTTCTCATCCCACATCTTCATTCCTTCACTCATGTGCTCCATCAGAGGTATATTTGAAAACAATTAAATTGATGCCCTACAGAAAATATTATCCATGAAGCTGCTACATATTATGCATTGTTTTTCATCTCTCTCAATTCTTCTGGTTTTATGCCTAGGTTTAAAGCTCCCTGAAGCACTTACCACAATTTCTAGTTTTATTAGGATAGTACCATAGCCAGTCTCACAAGTCAAACCTTTTAGCATTCCTGAAGTACAAATAGAGATTGCAATAACAATAATAATTAAAATATAATAATGCTAATAATAATATTTTCATTAAATCTCTGCTGCTTAATATTGAGTTATATTGCTGTATATGCTAGGAAAATATCTTGCTTTACTCCATTTCATTACCTACACTCTTTATGATTTTTCTTAATTACACACTACTATTTGTCTGAATACCTTATAAAATAACATATTCCATTGAATACTATCAAAATGGAAGCTTTTGTGCTTGCATAACTTTTTGATATTAGAATGTATGATCCCTGGTAAGGGATACATTTAGAGCTAATCATAACAATGATTATGGATACATACAAGTTGCAGTGAAACACACATGGTAACAGATGGAAAAGTTGAATATTGTAACAGGATTGTTACGCTCCATGAGGTTCAGTGCAGGCACTGAATTTTCCCTTTACTGAATTTCTGCCTCAGTCAAGCTCTCTACACCCTACAATTCCTCTTCTCTATCTTTTTTTTTAAATAGATTTCACTGGATACTAGCTGTCAAAGACCAAGGAAACTCCCTCTGAATTACATTAAATTCAGGATCCTTACCAGATGGTATGATATAATGTTGGCAAATGTAAACAAGGAATGTAAACAACAGAACTCACTACTTCACTTGAGAAAGAAACACAATTACTGCAATTTCAAAGCTCTTGTTAAGTAGAAAAACCTTGGCGTAAACTCAAAATGCTGGAAGAAATAGTCCCCTTTTCCTCACAAAACATTCATCAGCATTTCATTCAACTAGAATATTTCTATTGTGGCTTTTTTATTCTCAAAACTATTTCTGTGTTTTTCCTAAAGATCCTAATTATTCATAAAGGTACAGATCTTACTATCACTGCATGGTAGTTTAACGGACATAATTTAATTTGAATTGAAAAATTCATTGAAATAAACAGAAAATAATGAATCTTAGGGATCATTTGACTCCCTGATCTGTCATGTTCAAGGATATACACTAAGAATGTTTAGCTGAGAGGACTTTCTTCTTCAGGGTGACTTCCTCTTGAATCCAAACCTTGAGTAGATAAAAGTCAAGAAATACTATAAGGCATCTCATAGCAGTTTTTAGAAGCTTTTTGATGTCATTTTGAACATGGTACATGGGGGTGTATATGTGTATGTGTATGCTCTGTGTAGTCTAAAGTAAGACGTGTGTAAAAACTGGGATTTCTTAATGGGTCTAACTAAATACTGTTTTAATACAAATGGCACTTTTTGCCTTAATATACTATCAACTTTCTCATGATGGAGGGAGGTGCTTCTCTTTTTGCAATGATCCTCAAGCTTTCAAACATAATTTAAATGTGTCATGGAAGGAGAAAAATTGAAATAGGAAAAAAAACCCCAAAACCAAAACAACCAAACAAAAAAAACCATTAACTTCTACAGTGCTATTAACACATAGTGAACAATTATAAAGTACTTATAGGTCTGGCAAATTTGTATACATATCTTTATTGGTCTAGTACACTCTAAAGGTTCTTCAGTTAAGTCTGTTCTTAGATGTTGAGGTGAGATCCTCCTCTTCTAGCTGACTTTGCTATTGCAGAGACTACAGCAGAAATTACATAATCAAGTGAGTTGCTTCAAGCAATAGCAAAAACAAAAACTGAAAGAGGCTATCTTTCATACCTTTGCTTTAACTGTTTAATCTCTGGAAAAATTAGTATAAATATAAGAAAACAGTTAGTTGCACTAATGTTGTAAAATGTGTGAAGGTGAAATATACAATCAGAATAGATGAGATTCCTCCTAATTATTATCTACAAGCAAAGTTTTTTAACTTTTAAAGATAAGAAATATTTTAGTTTTAAAATAATGTTTCCTTATTATTAAGATGGCACACACACTATATAAAATTTATTTAGGGCACAATTTTCTTTTGTAGCAAATGACTTACTTCAGATAAACTTATGACTGAGGAATTCCATGAAACATGAGGTATACCAGTTTCACAGGCACCCTACTGTCAGATGTGATAAAAGAATCTTTAAAATAATGGCAAAGAACAGCAGATCCAAAGAACCTGAAAAAGCAACCATCTATTGTCTGACAGTTGAAAGTACCAGTAAAACTCAATCTTCAGCATTAAGAAGTTTGGAAAAATCCATTCACATTATATTGAGATGTTTTACTTTTTTATGCAGCATGAAGGTAAAATTCATTGTCATACTGATATTGCAGAAAATGTTTCAAACACTCTGTCTAAATAAGACTGGTATGAATGTTTCTATGTTTCTTTAGTGTTAAAATTATATTTTATTGAATTGTTCTGCATATCAGGTCCAAATGAGATATTTTATATTTGGGAAATAGTAAGAATATTTTGTCAATCAGGGAAAAACTAGGTGTTTTATTTAAACAGTGAGCACTTTCTAATGTTGTAGTGTTGCTTTCTTTCCAATTCTTAGAAGGTGTGGTAAGAACAGTTACAATAAAAACTAATCTCTTATCGTAGTCAAAAATCAGGATATTATTGAAGAAAAAATACTGAATATTATTTTAGATTATTCACTAAATAAATTCTGCTAATACTGCTGATATTATCAATCAATGCATTAGAAAAGTCTGCTGTGGCATGAGGTAGAGAGACAGCATGTTCTCTCCTCTGTCACATGGTGGGCGAGTCAGTTCTTCAAGACAGTGTCAGTGATCAGAAAAGACATGGTTTCTCTTTAGCCACCCACTAAGAACATCTTTGAAAATCACCAGTATAAGTTCCAAGGAAAATGGGAAGCCATATTCATTTAACTGGGGGCAGTTCTGTGTTATATAATAGACATTAAAGACCTCTTCCCAAATTACTTGATTATGACCTGTGGCATAACAATTATGAATATGATAAGAAATTACTAGAAAAATGAGGTATTTCTGAAAATAAAAAACCCTTTGTAGACAGTAATCTTGCCACTGTCTAGAACCTACCCGTAGTTTGCTGGTTTGCTGGGGTTTTTTGTTTGTTTTGTTTATTTTTTTTTTTTTATACAAGGACTTTTAAAAATGTTACATAATGGAATGACTGTTTTCTTTATTTACTTTTACTTATGTATCAACATATAGAATAGAGGATACTGAAATTTCTAAAACAACAGAAGTTCACTTCTACAGCTCAAGAGCACTTTTCTTCCCTGTCATTTTAAAAGCTAATGAACTCTTTCCACAGACATGAAATAGATTTAGAACCAGTGCTATAGCCAAAGTTACAAAACAGTATTATTGATTTGATAGAGAAAAAGGCAGAAAGCAATAAAAGTGTACAACAACTTGTCTTTCCTGGTAATGGCTCATTTAATGAAGCCAAACCAAGAATAACACTCATGCCAGACACATCCATCCCACTGATAATCCCCAGCAGAGCTCTATCTACAATTCTGGATTTAAGTTTCTGGGAAAAATACACAGTAGTCAGTTTTGTAATGCTTTACTTCAAGAAATAAATGGTGCCAGCATAAGAAAGGCATCCCTATATGAATGCAAATTATTCTGTTTCTTGTGTCTTCAGTAGTCAGAAAATTTTAGAAAAAAAATGTATTGCTTTAAAAAATAATCCCTGAAACAGAGTATTTAAAATACATTGACAATATCTTATAGCTGCCAGAAAGACTCAGCCTCTCTTACTGTCTGTAATACAGATTGCCATTTGCACAGGAATATAGGAGGAAGCTGTTTATATATTTTATCAGCATTCTTTCAATAATCCACCCTGCTATTGTACATTTGGAATCTAAAAATAGAGATTGAGCATCTTCAAAATCTTCCCTGGTATCACCCACTGGAAAAAAAAAAAAAAAAAAAAAAAAAAAAAAGAAAATGCTTATATTTAACATTAATAACCTGTCTTAAAACACGTGACTGACTCTCTCCTGTGTGGCTCAGTTCTGCTTTTGCAGACTCTTTAGCAAAGAGCCTGTACCAATTATAGTGTATGGCCATCATTCTTACCTGTCAGGAGAGGGGGAGCTCCACCCAAACCAACAGACACCAAGTACTTGCACCATATTTGTGTGAATTAGTCCCAAAGAGAGATCAGACTGAAATATGCACTAGCAGACCTAACCCTCTAGGGAAGCAATTCCACAGCTCCCTCAGTGCCTATTGTGCTAAGTCAATTCTTTGCAAAAAAGTTAACTTTTCTGTCTCTCAGCTAGAGGTCTCTTTGAGCATACACACAGACACACACACAAACACGTGTCTTAGGTTTCCTTCATATGTAATTTCATGGATTTTGAACATGACAGTAATCTGGGTTATGTTTCTTCTTTTTCAGAAGATTAAGAATGCTGTAGAGGAAAAGGAAAGTATGGTAAACAGTATCGAAAGGAAGGTAAACAGTACGTGTATGGGAGCACGTAATGCTCTTCTTGAGCCATGAGTATTTGAACCTTTGCATTCAACCTGCCTATTTGGAAATATAAAGGTTTAGCAACCACCTTCTCCTGCTACTGAACTGTGTTTGAATCAGTGCATAAAGATCTGTTCAGAGAAAGCTTTTGTAACTTGATTTTGCATTCCTCTGCAAATTAGTAATCCTTGAAATTTAAATACTTTTAACAAAAGTTAAGAGAACACTACTTTAAGACTGATTATAATTCAATCTGCCCTTTCTTTCAAGAGCACATTGCTGCATTCTCTTAAATACTAGCTGTAAAGATTGCCATAAATAACAGCATAAGTGCTACAGATATTGTCACATGTTTTCTAAAAAAACTAATGTCTCAAGTATGTTCTAAGGGACTTCTGAGGGTTCCATGATATTCTCTACTTGAAATGAAACTCTGAAAGGAGAAATAAAAAAGCGTTTAAGATATTTTTCTATTTTCCTGCTTTCCAAAAGTGACAGTTCTAAATTTGTAGTGCAGTTTGTATTAAAAAATATAAAGGGGTTTTCTACATTTTTGTTTCAAGGATCCACAAAATAAGTGAACATTAAGAAAAGTAATAAATAAATTCAATCATCAATTAAACAGTTTTCAGATTTCAGTTTCCCAGAGTTAATTGTCTTCATGTAAGTTTTCCATCACTGTAGCACAACAAAGCATAACTCTCCAAAATGACTGTGGATAAACTCACCTCAGTGGAGCACACATAGAGATAAAAATGCATTGGGTCTAACCTTATTAAAGGACAACAGAACATTACCGTTCTTGCAGGCTGGAACAAAATATTGATCAGCAGCCTCAAATATAATCTTCTCTTTGGTATTTGCAAATTGTTTTCTCCATGACTGAGTAATTACACAGTCACAGGTTTTTATTTCATATCATGGCACCATTCTTCTGAAGATGTTTTAACACTGTTCTTTTACAATCAAAATTGAAATGGTGAATTAAAGGACAGTTTCCTTTTAACTCTTTGCAAGAATCTTCTGAGCAGTTTTTGATCACCTCAAATATTCTGTATACCAGAAAACATTGTTTTAGTCTGAGACCTGGGAACAGTAAACATGAGAAATGAGAGCTGGATGTTGTATTTTATTTCTGTATGCGCTGAATGTGCTCCTCTCACACTGGAAGGCTCTAGCAGTCTGTGAACAATATATTTCAAAGTGCTACGAATAAAAAAGAGTAAGTGTATCTGGAGGTGATTTTTGAATGTTCCAGCAAGTGAAACATTCTGAAATTAAAAAAAAAAAAAATCATATCATATCATGAAGAAAACAAAGAACATCTGAAGATTCTTTAAAGCAAAAGAAGCCACAGAAAAATAATTTAAAAGATGCAACAATGCAGGGGCCCTTACTGGGCTGTATAAGATAGGGTAGAAATACCTTTTAGGAATCATCACATATTTGACTTCTTGGAAGAACACAGCTTGAAAACATGCACATTACTTTAACTGTAATGGACTTTCAAAGAAATATTCATGTTTAAGACCTTTTCAATTTTGACTGAAAATTAAAGAAAAATTCCAAACCTTTGGAACAGCTGCAGTTGGATCATCTATTTGAACCCCATGACAGATTGTACAGTCTGGTTTCCAACTCTATTTTCTTTTCTTTTTTGCATATTTCAAGATGAATTTCCTTTCTTTCTTTGGAAAACTAATCTGCAATGTAACAAACCTCAGCTTTGCTAGATATAGCTGACCCCTGTTGAAGATGTAGAGGTATTATTTTTATAACATTTATATGTTTACATTATTTCCTGTGGTCTGGAAAATGAATCATAAATGTACTTCTTTGTCGCAGCATGCTGTTGCAGGGCATGCTGGGTGGCGAGTGCAGGGGCGCGACCGTCCCCCTGCGAGTTCTGCAATCCCAGCTATCGGCAGGTTCAGTGCAGGGACAGATGACGAAGACATGGGTCTTGGGGTAAACCAGAGTGTATTTATGGGATGGACAAGATGGAGCCCCAAGACAAGACTCGGGGGGTGAACAGAAGTTTTATACAGTAACTCAGGAGGAGGGGTGCAGGAACATTAACCAATGAGGGTAAAGCTGGAGAGTGGTCTAAGGTGGGACTAAACTATTATAAACCTATCAGGAGAAGTCGGGGAGTGGAATAACACAAAGTAACAAATAGGGTGCCAAGTATAACAAAATAGACAGGGAACACTCTGGAAGGAAGGGTAGGGAGAGGGAGGATTGACAAGGAACATTCTGGAGAAAGGCATAGGGAAAGGGAGGACTGACAACTTGGAATGGAGGGGGTTAGGGAGGACCTTGGGAAGATTGGCAGCTCGGGAGAGGAGGGGATTAAGGAGGAGAACAGGGGGCAGACATGAATTTTAAACAAAACACACTACAACATTTCTTATATTAGCAAAGTGCTAATGTGGACTTTTTGTATTGGACGCATTGATATACTATTTTATATATTTATACATATCTGCATGTATGCAGAACCCGTATTTTGCTTACTAGTTTGAAGTAGTAGATTTAGTCTAGTTACAGTTGACTCAGTTCAACTTGATAAAGCTTTTCATTAAGATAAATAGTTGTGCTTCATCTGTAATGAGCTTTCCAAAAAACTTGATCATGAGTAATTATACCAGTTTTCCGTTTTACTGTACTTTATTAAATAATCTTTCAGAATATGTCAAAGACCAGATCCACAGGGTTTCCAGATATTCATCATGGCTTTGAGGGCAGATCTTTATGTTTGGTCTTTTGGCAGAGGTTGGCTTTTAAAAATCAGAATAAAGGAAAGGCATGTAGAAGAGCAAGAGATAAAGAAAGAATGGAAAGCGGTGATAGTGGCATCAACAAAAGATAAAAAATATAAGCAGTTCTTGCAAGGCAATACTGGAGACCCTACATCATTCTGAAGGATACAAGGTACCCATCATCCTCTTAGACCCACACCAAGGCTATTTTGTAGATGAGTGTCTTGGAAAGACTCTCCCAAGGTAGGAAAGAGTTTGGATCCAGTGTCATCTCTTGAGTCCTCATCTCTTCCATATCTTCAGCTACTCCAGTAAAGAAACTTTTTACTCTTGGGAGGGCAGAAGTCTTCCCACCAGCTCGGTACTATGCCTTTCTTCAGGAGATTTCAGAGTCTATGAAAACCCTGGAAACCCTCACTCTACTCTGGTTTTCTCTGGGGAAGACTGAGGGAGGAATCTGCGCCAGATTTGGTTTTCAGGTTCAGCTAAAGAGACACATTCTGCCCACAACCTAGGGATGCCTTGGTGTGTGAATTGACACAGGCAGGCAGCCAGAACAACCATAAAGCCGCAGCTGAAATGCAGAGTAAGTTAGTTTAGCTAAATACCTTGCTAAGCAGAGGATCCAAAACAACAAACAACACCCGGCTTACTCAATGCTAGCAGGCAGCAGGCCTGATGTTTGCACCAATTTATCACAGGCCTGTGCACATGGAGTTTACTACCATGCTGAGATCCCTGTGCTTTTTATAACCTCTGAGCTTTGATCTTCTCTCTCCTAAAACAGGGAGCTCAAGCTTTTCCATGAGAGTGTCTTCAAGTCTCCCAAAACATTTACATTATCTCTACACAGAAATTCTACTTCTCAAAGTAGGGGATAAACAGCAGTAGGCATAATATATGAGTTTCACATACTGTTATATTCCAGACCTTGGCATTCCCAGCTGCAAGGTCACTTGAGTGAATCTACCATCCTCCTTGCTATTCTTTTGCTTTTAACTTTTTCCTCCCAACACTCTGTATTTGCCACAAGTTCAAGATTCTGGTGGGGATCAAGTGTGGGAGCTCATGTCTAGGAAGAGTAGATGGTTTCATTTCTCTCAGATTTCACATTCCACCTACCACATTTCCTGTTACTGTGGCTTGCTTTTAAGATGTTTCAAATTTTATTTGAGCTGAATCATACTTTTCAAGCTTTTTGTGACCTGCTGATTTTGTGTTCCTGCTCTACAGCATTTTTCAGTATTAATAAAATTGGTCAGAGACTTTTGAAAGCCATTTTGCGCTTTTTTTTTTCAATATAATTAATGCCAAAACTGTATTTTTGGAGAGAAAATATATTTTAGTATGTTTTATATGGGAGTAGAGTACAATTAAACCCTTCAGGAAACATTTAGAATCTAAATAAGATATATCTTTTATCAGATAATCCCAAAGAACTAATTCCTTTGGGCTATATCCTTCACACAAAACCTTCTGTTTCAAATTAAGCTTTTCTTCATCAGTATTAATTAGGCAATAACTACACTTAAGACTACTCTAGACGATCAAAAGGGCTATTAGTATTTCTGACAGCACTGAGAGATTAAAGATACTGGTGGTCTAAAGCAAGAACTTTCATTTGAGCTTTTAATAGAGCTATCTTTAGTCTGTCCATTTGTGATATTGCTGTGCTCCTTCTTACCTCATTACCAAGGTATCAGACTGCTTCACAACCTACATACATTTATTCAATCTCCACGGTTGTGAGGTAGGAAACTCAGTGGAGCAATTAAAAGAGGCTGAAACTGCTGTGTTAAAGATTTGTAGGCAGCCAGAGATGAAGATGAGTGCCTAGTGGGATTTTGAAAACGATTTATGGGTTAGAATTACAGCAGCACTTTATGTCTGAGACACTAGATGTCTAGCTGTTACTTTAGGTACTGTTCTCCAAAAGCAACTTGAAAGCACACTGTTTATTCAAGTTTTTTAAAGTGGATACAACTTTTCTTCTCTTTCTCTGATATTTTCTCCTTTTTTTGCTTTAGTTTGCCTTTCCTCATACTGCCTTCCCTTCCAGAAATAGTCTCATTTCTCTTCTATTTGTTTCCTACTCTAACCATTATTTCAGAGAGAATAGTCCAACCAAGTACTCCTCAGCAGCAGCAGTTCAATAATTTGTCTTCCGAGTGCTCTTCAATGGGTCAAATAATCATGAGGCCTATAGCTGTGGTGCTGATTCCTTGTAAGGTGCTTACCCTGCATAAGCCTGAGCTAGATCCAATACTGGATGGTTCAGAGCAATCTCATTCTTAAACCTGAGGCTTCACATCCTAAGTGTTTGGTGTCAGGCATCAGTAGGATTCCTGAAATTGTTTGAAAATTGCTTAGTTCATTCAAATTTCTAGTTATATTTTCCATGTACGTTTGCCTCAGGAAAATGCTGTTGTACATAATCATACAGGTACAAATAAAGAGTAAAAATAATGCAAATATTCAAACAATATCAAGGTGCAAGTAGTTCTCTTGTGGTTTATTTAACCTGTTTCATTTTAATATTTCTATCAACTTTTTTCCTGTTATATACAAATTTCTTTTTTTTTTTCTACTTGGGTGAAGTTAAAATATCTTCTTTCTATCCTTGTCTGCCTGCTTGGAAGTGGATGGTGTTTGATAATGACTTCATTTAGGTGATAGTCAAATTAGTAATGCTAATTAGTAATGTGAATTCTCTGATCAGCTCATGGTACTTGTGAACCAAATAAGTGATCACAGTCATTAAATTAGTATTAATTTAAGAAAATTAATGACAGGTTCTGAAAGTAAAAATGCAGTCTCATATCTTGTGAATAAGGTGCTGATTATTAACCAGTAAAAACAGTCTCACAGTTCACTAAGAAAAACCTATACAAATTGCTATTACAAGTGCTAAATGATAAAATTATTATTTCTGGAATCAAAAGAAATGAAAATAAAATATAAAGTATTCACTTCTTTCTGCAGCATTACTGAGATATATATACCCCATAAAAGGTTCTTACACTGAGAGAAAATTTATCATTAATTATGCATTATGCACACACAAAAATAGTCTTAGAGAAATTCTCATAAAGCTGCAAAATCAAATGCTCAAAGGTAAGGAAAAGCTTAATCAAGATTGCTGTGCAACACTCTTTTTTAATAATGTAAGTGTAATAATTGGAATGCATTAGAGAATTTTATTCCATGATAACTCTTAAATTTTGGCAGTTGGGTAATAATAACAAGAAAACAGTGTTAAGAAATTACACAATTAGAGCAAAAATTCTGCTGTAGAGAATTATTTCTTTGTGGTCAAATGCTTACTTTTTTGTTTGCCTTTTTCTAATGTTCATTCTTCTAGAATTTAATAGCCAAACAAAACCAAATATTATAGAATTGTTTAGTAAAAATTCAGGCTCCACTTGAATTGAGAATACCACTAATAAATACACTCTGTGCTGGAGGAATTATCTTTAAGATGCTCCTATTTGTACATATGTCTAAATAGTACTTGCATTGCCAAGAATACACAATTCTCCATTTGATCAATATTTTTTCTCACACCTTTAGTCTAAAAAAAATCCTTAAAAAAAAGAGCACTGATGTCATCAAATAGGTTTCAAAGGTAATCAGAACAGGAAGACCAGCTTTCTCCCTGCAAATAATTTTTCTTTTTGCCTTTGAGAAATATATAAATGTGATCTTGGAAAAATAAAGTCTTAAATGTCTTAAGTTAGGTAAAAAGACTGTTAATTTTTTTATCAGGAATTTTACATCATATCATATCACCATTGGTTGCACTGATGTTTGTTATGGTAAAAGAAAAGTCTCATGCCATTACTGAATATCAAATCATATTAAAGAATTACAGCTATCTTAACATAGTGCAAGACTAATAAGATATGATAGAAAATTGCTGTTTTGATAAGACTTTCAAATCGCAATTGGCAAGTAACCCCACTGCTTCATGTTTTGTTTGCACTGAAAACTGCCACTCAGTATTCATTTTTTGCTACATTTTTCTATTAGATGGGAAAATAATCTTGAAAAACTAGTAATAATTTGGCTGGCAAGCAAGCACTCCCTCAGGATATCATGATCTATATATACCCATAAACAGAAGAGCTTAAGGTAACAGAACTTGATTATTTCAAAGTCCAGTCTCTATCTTTAATAATTTATACTCAAAACTATGCTTTGGACACAAAGTTCCCTTTTCTCAGCGGGGTAAAATCTGGTGTCTCAGAACCATTTTTTCAAAAGCCTGATATGACACTGGTGGTGAAGAAAAAAAATGCCAGAGAAGGATCTGTTCTAAATCTTTTGTATTCTGTCCAACCTTCTGAGATATGTACCAAAGCAGAATGTACAATTCAAATGGATCCTTAAATTTCAGCATGGAAGTATTATTATTATATTATTTTTGACACTGTCTCTCACATCATCCTTGTATAACTCAGTAAGTGGGGGTTAGATGAGTGGAGAGTGAGGTGGATTGAGGAATATCCCAGAGAGTCATAATCATTGACACAGGGTCTAGTTAGAGGCCTGTCACTAATGGTGCTCCCAAAGGTTCAATACTGGACCCAGCGTTGTTTAACTTGTTGTTCAATGACCTGGATGAAGGAGAAGATGCCTCCTCAACAAGTTCAGTGACAACACAAAGCTGTGAGGAGTGGCCAATACCCCAGAGTGCTGTGCAGCCCTTCAGAAGGATCTCAAAAGGCTGAAAGATGAGCAAAAAAGAACTACCTAAAATTGATCAAAGGCAAATGCAGAGTCCTGCACATAGGCAGGGTGAACCTTATGTACCAGTTAAGCCTGGGGCAACCTCCTGGAAAGCAACTCTTCATAGAAGGACCTGAGAGTCCTGGTGGACAACAGGCATTCATAAGCCAGCAGTGTCCTTCTGACCAAGAATGGCAATGGGATCCTGGGGGACATTAGAAAGAGCATTGCCAGCAAGGAGGTGATCCTACCCCTCTACTTGGCCCTGGTAATGTCACATCTGGAGTGCTGTGTGCATTTCTGGGCTTCTTAGTACAAGAGAGACATGGAGCTCCAGGAGCAGGTCCACCAGAGAGCAACAAAGTTGATTGAGGGACTGGAGCATCTCTCTTATGAGGAAAGGCTGAGCAAACTGGGCCTGTTTAGTGTGGAGAAGAGATGATTGAGAGGGGGCCTGGTGTCTATCAGTATCTGAAGGGAGGGTGTCAAGAAGATGAAGTCAGGTTGTGCTTGGTGGTGCTCCACAACAGGATGAGGCAATGAGCCTGAATCACAAGAAGCTCCACCTGAATATGAAGCAGAACTTTGTGGCGTTCTCTCTTTCTCCCCGGTCCGGGGCAGCTCTGACACCCTCCGGCGCCGCCTCCCCCTGGACTTCCGGGTTGGCCACTTCTCTCCCGCGTCCCACTGGCACCAGCACGTGGGTCGGGGTCTGCCGGGTTCTGTCGCCCGCGCTACGGGATCCGAGGTGAAGAGGGAAGGAATGTCCAAATCACCCACGGGAAGAGCAGGAGGGCTTTATTGTCGCTGAGAGCTGCGGTGGGGGGGTAGCGACCCGCGCTTCCCACTCCACGTGGAGGAAATGGCACTGGGACCCGGGAGGGAGTGGGATGATATAGGGGATGTGATAGGGAGGGCAGACACCGCCCCCCAGTGATGACGTAGGACAGCAACCAACCAGAGAACCCCACAGGGGCGGGCACCGAGCCTCGGGCTGAGTGGGATCGTGGGGATGGGGCGGTAGACACGGGGTTTCCCAGGGCTGGACGGGGGAGTGGTTACAGGAGCGGCAGAGGGGAAAGCCCAACAGCAGGCAGCCTGGGGCCAGAAACCGCAGGGGGGGAACAACACGGGGGAAGCGTGGGGGTACACAGGACTCAGCTAGCTGACACAAATAAGAATCCCTAAAACCCAATCCCAGGATGCAACAGAACTACTTTACTATGTGTGTACTGTGCTGGGACAGATTCTTACAGAGGTTGTGGAGTCTTCCTCACTGAAGATATTGAAGAACCAGCTGGACACAATCCAATGCCATGAGGTCTGGGATGACCCTGCTTGAGCAAGAATGTTGGACCAGATGCCCCACTGTGGTCATCCCTGACCCATTCTGTGATTCTGTGATTAGTATACAACAACTCACATGGTGATGTCATTATCATCCTTTAAATAACAATTTCAGTATAAGACCTTAAAGGAGACATAGTCTGTTATGTTCAACATGTTCTTATGGTCAAAAAGGAAACACATCTTATAGATATTACTGTTAGTGTAACTGAAATCCTAGCAGTCTAATCAAAGAATCATTATTAATTTTGATGCAATTGTGCAATCTAAAGAGTAATAGAGTCTGACATGTTATAAAAAAAAGCTTTACTGAGGCAGTAGGAAAGATGAGCAACAAGAAACCCATACAGCAACTTACCAAATCGCCAACAGCAAATGTGACATGATACAAGAACTATGCTGCTGTGGACAGCCAGGGACACTTGGCATCCAGAGCATCTCAGCAAAAGGCAGTCATGCAAAAATCTTTTGAGTGTGGGTAAGCATTATGGCACTCTTTGGCTCCAGCAATGATGGTGTTATTCGAGAGGATCCTATCTTGCATGAATAATATGGAGAGCAACCTGCCTACACTGCCTATACTGATAAGGAAGCCAGGTGTTTGTTTATGCAGCCAGTGCTGCTCAAAAGAAGGGTCTGTGCTATCAGCAGTCTGTCTGCTGATATCGGTTAAGGGGCAGGGTATCAGGGGTCAAGGTGCCAAATTATTAAAAGAGAAACAAAGCAAAAAAAACCCTGCACCCTACTGCAGAAAGAAAAGTAAGAAAAAATTGGTCTTGGGGAATTTGAGGCAGTCAGAGGAATTTGTTGTGGGAAAATTACTTAATATGCCAGTAGCAATACCTTCTGCCCATCCTGACCAGTTCACTTGAAAGCAGAATGGACATGTTCCAAGAAATATGTTTGCAGCAAAAATATTGTTCGCTAAATGGCTTAATTCTTCCTGGGAACTGGGAAAGAATAGAAAGAATAGTTTGAATAGAAATAAAAATGTTCAGGGCAAAGGGGTCATGCAGCCTGTAGAAGAGAACAGGAGAGTGCTTAAAACAACCTATGTCATTGAAGTTTTTACCTCTGTAGCCCAGCAACTGGCATTGGTACTTCCAGGACATGAGTGAGTCTTCAAGGTATCAGGACTGAAATTTTTCAGGCTTACGCTGGCTAAACTTCTCTTGATCTTCTTGAAGCTTTGCTTTCTAATGTTGTTCTTTTTTTTTTTTAATTTTTTTTTTTGTTTGTTTTTTCTTTTTTTTTTTGTTTTGTTTTGTTTGCTTGTTTGTTCTTTGGGGCTTATTTTGTTTGGGTTTTTTGTTTGTTTGGTGGGTTTTGTGTGTTTTTTTTTTTTTTTCTGATTACTAGATTGCTATAAGAACTACATTTTTACAGGAGTCAAAAAAAAAACCACAAAAAAAAAAAAAAAAAAAAAAAAAAAACCACAAACAAATAAAGTAGCTTTCAAACCAATGGAAAGAAAAAGAAAGAAAAAGGCCAAAAAGCACTTTGGAAAACACATACAAATCAACTCTGGTAAACTGCCCCAGAAAAAGAGGAAAGGTGAAGAGGAATAAGAAAGCACTAAAGAACCCAGAAAACTCACTGTCTGATCCAGCTATTGCTATGCTCACCAGGGACAGCTGTTAATGTTAGCCTTGTAATTGAAAGGGACATCAAAAGGGTGAGCATAACAGCTAAAAAAGGAGTAGATACTAAGAATGAGCCTGCAACAATCTTAAGTACATTGCTATTGTATTACTATTATGATGATGATGATAATGATAAAATCTACTTTGGGCCTTTTATTCTAATAATTAAATCTGGACAAATAATAGTTCTTGACTAGATTCCTGATATTTCAGTTATACTAATAATAAATTCTTGTCTCTACTCTTAAATTGTGCCCCTTTTTGCTATTTTGAAGTTTTTGAGTGCATCAGGTTAAATGTCAGCTGAACAGCTTGTGAGAAATTGTGTCCATGGATGAAAGATGGACAAGTTAGGTATTCCACCATGCTGACTTCCAAACACATGTATGTGCTGGCAGACTTGATCTGTTCTGAGTAGGACACCCTCATCTGTTGGATCATACAAAGTGCTTGAAGCTACTTTTTGCCATTGACATTTTAACAGGGACTCATTCATGACACTGCATGTATTCTGTGGAATCAAGATACCATAAAGAGTAAATGACCAGCATCTCGAACACTTCATAACAGCAAAGTGGATATGGCTGTACTTAGTAGTCTACTGATAACTTTTTAAGATAAATTGAATTCAATATTGTAATTATCATTAACTATGTGTATTGTGCACTTTTCGCTGTTCCTTTTTGGGTTCTTTCTTAATTAAATCCTTCTTAAACAGAAGGAATTAATTAAAATCCTACAAAAACATTAGATTGAGCACTTTCAGTTTGAGACTTTGTCTGCAAACATTTACAGCACTGTCTCTCATGTCTATTAGATACTTATCCTATACATAAAATATTTTGCATCTTCAAATTTTCAGTGATGCTATGAAAAGCTATTATTGTAATTGGAAAATCACAGAGTGAAATGAATGCATTTTCTACTGATTTCCTTGGGAACCAGGAAATGCCATATGCATTTCCGAATATTGACAAGACATGAAACAAATGAATGTATTTGAATAATTACCTAAATGTTAAAAAAAAAAAATTATGGCAGATAATGCCTGTATGTTTAACTGTGTAATGCTGTAGCTTTTTGATTAAGGGTGTTTGCTACTTCATAGAGTTGCCATTACGGTGTTAAGAAATGTAAGTTAATTTTCCATAGTTAAAGGCTCATAAAACCACACAACTTATTGTTTGATTTCTTGCCCTGTTCCTTCCTGAGTGATCATCTCATTAAGATTATTTCTGCGGCTTGTAGTCATAAAGTTATTCTTAGTTCTAAATTTTTCTTTAAAGCTGCCACTGCAATAACTTTGAAACATTTCTCATCTGTCAAATTGATTATAGAAGTAGGATGATAATAAAAGATACATAGTTTTGCTAGTTCCTTGTTGGATTTAGGTAATTTCTCCTGTTTATTTTGACTTTGGCAGCTGTTTATTTAGTGGTTTTAAAGCTCATTCGTCATGCATTTGCTGCCTACTAGGGTGTGAACCAGTTCTGGGTCCGTCAATCAAAACTTGGCTATTTTAAGTGCATGATGCTGAATAAATAGATTGAAAGAAATATCATGTAACTTCTAACTATATCTATTAACACCTTTTTTCTTTTTTTTGCTGCTATTTACATATTGCTGTAGAAAGGAAAGAAGTTAAAATAACAACAACAACCACAACATCCAGAAATAAAAAAAAAAAATGTATTTCATGATTAATCTTCTCAAGTACTCAAAGTTGGCACCAACTCTGCTGAATTGCTTGAACTTTACTGTAAATTATTGTAAATTAAAAATATTCATTAATAGTAAAATTAAAAAAACAAACAAACAAACAACTCATTGTCCTCCACAAAGATTCAGGATCTGCCTCTTAATTGGAGGAGTTACCTGTTGAAGTTTTAACTGTAAAATCCTATTTTGTACACTTCTAAATTTCATTTACACTTCCTTGCTGATAAATTTCTCAAAATAGCTGCTTTTCTGCATGCAAGCATTCAGGCATGTTTTGCCAGTACAGAAACTGCTTAGAGGATTCGGTTGTATTGCCCATTAATGCTCAGACAAACATTAGACTTCCTGGTCAATCAAACCAATTAACCACTGCTACTGAGCTGTATAGCTACAAAATTAAATTTAAAAATTTTGTTTCCTTTTACAGTGTTGGACTGAAGTTATTAGAATATTTATAGCACTCTTGCAAACACTCAGGTCTCTTATTTGAAGAGAACTAGATGGTAACAAATTCTTTACCTCTCAGGAATACTATCTTCCCTATTAAGTGAAGAAGAATAATTAAAACAATTTGATCTTGATCATATGAGCAATGAAAGATGTGGGTGCCGAATGCTGAGAAGTCAGGATAATAATTTTTCTCAATATTTTGGCTTCACCCTTGCAGCCCAGTACTGATGAGCAGTTAGCTCTTATCATGCTTGTCTCAGTGATAACATGCTATCCCAGGGGAACCCCAGGTCCTTATCTACTGAGCTAATTTTTATCCATGCAGTTCCTAGCTTATACTGAAGCACAGTTGATACCTGAGGTATCAAGACTCCTCAGGTGCAAAACATTGAATTTCCTTTCTCTGGCCTTCCTGAAAATTTTGTAGGTTCAATTGTACATCTGAGTATTTCCTGTCATTTTACTTCAGCTTGCAGAGGGGGCATTTTGGTCCATCAGTTTTACACTAATGATGCCTTTAAATGGCATCATCCCTTCAGTGTCACTTGAGGAACTTTTTATAACATGTGTCCATCTAGACTTTTTCCTGTGGACCTCTACCTTTTCAGTATGATGATCTGTTTTTCAATAACCAGTACACATCTCTGTCTATCTCAGCTCTTTCTGCCCCAGCTCTTTGCAAGCTGTTTGATCCCATGACACTCAATTAGGTTGCCAAAGAGCTGTCCCCAGCATGTGTAGCCAGACCCCTCAGGGGAGGGACAGACAGAGCCTGTGGGTGCACTTACAGCTCTAATGTTCAGAATTGGTTTTTTTTTTAACAACCTGGGGTCTTCTGAAAGCTAAGGAAGAACATCATAAATATAAACTGGGGAAAGCTAGCCAGAAGGCACCATTCATTGTTCATATCCAGACAGAACTTCAGTCAGCAGGTGGTGAGCAATTTTATTGTCTCTCATTTCATTCTGTTGGGGTTTATTCTTCTCTCCTTTTAATTAGTAACAATAAGAATAACAATAATAATTTGCAATAATAATGACCATATAATATTATTAGTAGTATATTTATTAGTAGTATATTTAGTTTCATCTGTTAAATTGTTCTTAACTCATGCAGTTTACCTTTTGTTTCTCATTCTTCCCACAGGGGAAATATCTGACCCTGTTTGAAAAATGGGGTGGAACTGCATTTAGACATCTAATTAAACAGGGCTGCTGAAAACAGTAAAGTATTGAGGGCAACAATGAAGCTAAAAGCTCAGTGAAAGCAAACTATTCCTATTGCATTTTCCTGAGGGCAGAAATTAACGTCAGTTTGTTGTCTGATACTGTAGTCTAAAAGTGCTGTCAGGGATGACCATATCCCCAAGTGCCACATCCAAACACCTCTTGGATGCTTCCAGAGAAGGTGACTCCACCACCTCCCTGGACAGGTTATTCCAAAGCCAAACATGCCTGATTGCTTGCATGCAGAAGGCTGACCTAGAACAGAGGCTAGACAGAGCTAAAGAATAAAGCAGTTGTTTAGTAAAAGGCCTCAGTGGATACACCTTGGGCAGTACAAGAGCCCAGACAGGGCTACACCCAAGATGAGCCAAAAACGGCCACAAAATGGACGACTGGGTCTCACACTTCCATGAGCTTTGGTCTACCGGCAGACCGGAGCCAACCGTCCAATCACAGCTCCAGGCTATGAAGTTCCATCCTCCCTGTTTTTCTCTCTTCAATTCACCACTGTCCACACTCTCTGGGCCTGGAGCTTTCAACAGCTGTCCTTGGACAGGAAAAGGATTGTTTTGCCTACCCACCCTGTGAAGAGAACTTGCCAACACCCAATATGTAGCTCAGAGCTAAACACCAAAGCACAGAATCTGAAAAACATAAAAGCCAAAACTTAAGGCATCATTTCCACTCTTGCAGTGATTTTCTTTTTTTCTAATATCTAATCTGAACCTCCTCTGGTGCAATTTAAGGCCCAGGGTTAAAGCACTTCAAGAGAATCTCTCACTAGTGTATGAATTGCATTCATCTCAAAAAAAAACCCCAAAACTTGAGTTGGCATTGGGGTTGAGATCTTGATAACTTAAGTTTTTGGAGTTTTGCCTCATCTGTCTGGACTCCTACATTGCCAAGTAAGACAGTTTCTACTTAAGACCCTCATCCCATGAGAAGGCCGAGATAACCAGCTAGAATATTTATTAAGAGAAAAGGGTGAAGTTCTCTGCTGATTTAGCATGTCTGAATGCTGAAAGTTGGGCTCCAAAATGCCTATCTGCATGCATTCTCTTGCAGTATTGATGTAGGATTGTTATTTGAAATTGAGGAGAGAAAATATCAAATGATCTAATTCAACAATTATTTATTGTTGTGGGATATCTTTGACAGCAGACTGGGAATATACAGGAATAATAAAGGGACAAGATGCACATACACACACACACACACACACACACACACACCCTGAGTTATTTTTTGTGATATATTTTATTGGAATTCACATCAGGTCCATCACAATGGTAATCCGTAACACACAATGTGCTGCTGGTGAAGCCCATGCCCAGAGGCTGCATTGATAGTCTTTGTTGCTCACTCACCCTGCTAATGTGAAAATGAGAACTGTGGGGTGAATCTTAATAGCTTCTGTCAGCCCTCTTAGGATGAATGTTTGTATGACTGCATTGGCTTCTCATTTATCCTTACTATCACTACCTATTCATTTCTCTCTTGGCTTTGAAGGTGAAATCCCTTATTCTCTTTCATCAGAGTTGACAGTAGCACCAAAGCTTTCTCTCGTGTTACAAAATTCTTCTTTCTAGACCATGGAGAGATTTCATCAGGAAAAAACGTAAACCATAACAAAACTGACTTTTTGTGTAGGAATGCCATTAACACACAATGTTTTTCAAACTGATATGGTATTTAATCCATTGTTTTTTTCTGCTGATTTGGCATGGACATAAGTGTTCACAATGTTTAGTTTATATCGAAAATTTAAAAAGTAAAAGAAATTACTTCCAATTGATGGATTCTTAATTATTCAAAGCTAAAAAAATATTGATAACTGTGTTATCATTTTTAAGTGTTCGGACTTTACACATTTTTAAGTACTGCCCTATTTCTAGGAAGACCTATGGCACACCTAGCAGCCTATAGGATACAAATGATCAGATTTAATGAAAAACTGGAGTTCCATTTTGCCCTTTGGTTCTCTGAATCAATGCACTCTCTGAGGAATTGCTTACATTTCTGAGACACATAGTCTTCTGCTTGTCAACCTTGCAAAACTGGCTGTTTGATTCATCGAACCTACAATATATACTCTTCCCAAACTTTGCTACATATCTTTCATCTTAGCTGAAAATTGCTTGTTGAGTTTCTATGTTGCTCTTTGCAGCGCACAGCTAGGCAAAGAATTACGTGACCTCCCAGTAATGCCTTATAACAACTGATAATGATAGAAAGCAGATGAAAATATGACTTAGTTGCTGGGCTAAGTTTATTTGTAATTACTTTGTCTCACTAGAGAGGCCTGCGTCTAATGCAGTCAGTAAATGAGATTTTTTTACAAAGGAAAATATAAATGAAAAAATAAACAAAGCTTTCATTTTAAGGGTTCTACAAAGTGAGTAATATGAACATATTTTTGATATGCAATATAAGAATTCAATGCAATACCATGCCAATTAAAAAAAAAAATCCTAAGAGTTTCTTTAATACAGTCAAGAAGGATATGGAAAATCTCTATGCAAATAATTCTCTTTGTGATGATTCCACTGATAAACTAAAGGCTTTTTTTATTCAGGATATAAGCATAGCTGAAGACTTCCTATTTGCGTTAACAAATTACTGTCCAAATTGCAACAAGTGTAACTGTCCAAATTACTGCATTTACCACCAGCAATGGTGGTACACATTCTTACAGCAATCACATTTTTCAGTCCATTGATCTATTCCTACAGAAAAGGAAAGAATACCCATACTGACACACACTCTGGACTGAGAAGATTACAGACGTTCTCCTGCATTCCTTGAGACTAATAGTTCTTTAAAAGGATAAGAGTGAAGCTATGAATTGAGCTAAAAAGTCTGAATTTCCCTACTCCAAGAATTCAAACTTGACTTCTGTGGAAGTTAAAATGGTCCTTTATATATTTCTATCATGCTGCAGTTGATGGGAGTTCATCAAACTTTTGTGCATAAAAATGCTGCAATGCTTAGAAGCAGAGACAAAAGTTTATACCTTGGATTTAACCATGCAAATAATCAGAATATATGATGAAAATCATAACTTTTAACTTCAAAAACAGCAGAAACTCTGACCATAAGAATAATAGTAATAAAATATATTCTTTAACATTTGTATAAAGCAATATTGGATTAGGGATGCCCTTCAGTTAATAATATTGTAACTGTATGTGCTCTCATGGACACAATGGGAACTTCAGACAAATTTATTAGAGAAACCTTCCAGATGAGTCACAAGGTACAGAAAAGCCTCCCTTGCTTTCTAAACTGCTTCTCAGAGAGGAGTCTAGGGTGGCTGGATCTAATCTTAGCCCCAGACTTAGTCAGTGATTTATGTTTAAAAGATCTTACGGGTGCAATTGAACCTTTAAACAACTTTGTCTCAGAGAATTAAAGATGAAAATAAAATATAATTATATAAATACAATTAGCTATTTATTTAAATTGATTTCAATAGTGACAATGTTTAGACAAAAGACCTTTATAAGAATTATTTACCAAACAGTATGGATAATTATAACTACTAGTACAATGCAATACTTTTCAAGCAATATTGCAGCAAATATATTAAAGAAATTATATTGAAGCAATTATATTAAAGCTAGTAAAACAATCAATAAGTAGTGATTGATATTACTCACCTAGGTGAACAACTGTGGATAAAACTCTTTTGCTTGGCCTCGAGAAGGACTGTCCTCACTCAAGGGAATTATTTTCACACTCATTCGAGAGGTATGCTGGAAGTCCTCACCATGAAACAGTGGTGTTTTATAGTATAGTGATTGAATGGCAGTCACATACATTTCAGGATTATGGGTTGTCAGGCTTATTCAGTAAAATATGCTTTCCTGCTGAAAAAAGTGTTATCAGCTATGGCTTCTTCTGCTCAACATTTCCGACTCTCACTTTGTATCAGAGACTGCACATCCCTTCTGGTTCCAGCCTCAGTCAGGGAGATCTGCCTCGTATGTCCTATAGGTGGGCCTGATACTTTGGTCAAACTGGTCTTACCATTCTTTAACATGAAAACAGAGGATCATTTTTTGCCATCTTATCACTAGTCAGCAGACCCTCCTTGCTCAAGCCATCATTGATAACTTGTAAACAAGACACAGTTTGGGCTGCTTAGGCAGTGTCCTGCTATGATGCAACAAGATACTAGTCCATTTATACAGTTAGAAATCACACAAATCATAGAATCATAGAATTACAGAGTTTGAGTTGCTTTGATTTAGAAGGGATGTAAAGATCATCTAGTTCCAACCTGTCTGCTATGGGGAGCAATGAATCATTTAATTCAATTTTCTATCAGAGTAACTGCCATATGAATAGAACTAAAATGGTATCCCCAAAATAGTATTTAATCACAAAATTGTTTAAAAAGTTAGAGGTAGGAAAAACCTATTACAGTATTTAAGAAATTTTTTTACTACAACAGGATTTTTTTTTCCTGCTGAAATTATATTTTTAATAAAATGAAGGATTAAAAGTCTTCCTTATCTCATACATATCAGCAAGCACTATCTGGAAATAGCATTTGTTTTTCAGATTAAATCTTTTTTCCCTTCACTTTATCTTCTAAAAGTTCTTTATATTTATATATGTTAATATTTATTCTCTGTTCTGGGTGTCAGATTATAACTATGTTTCTCTTTTGCCTTTGCTTAAAACCCCAACACATTTAGGCTGAGTTTCTTAGAGGAGCTTTTGAAGGATAGAGGTACATATCCACTGATCTTTAGAAGATTAATGGGATTTGGGCAAAGAGCATCCAGTCTTCATTCTCTACTTTTGTGGTAAAGTACTTTCAACACCTTTAATCCATATTAAAATTTCTCGCTGGACTAATTACCTTTCAGCGTCATGCAATATGCAATTACAGTGACATTCCATGCTCATATGAATCATAATTATCTTCCTATCTATTACCTCCCCATGACTATGTGCTTTTGCGTATACTTATCATCATTGGAAAGGACGATTTTAACTGTTATATGGGCATTTTAATACTGTGTCAGTATATCCATTAGAAGATATTTATAATTACTCCCACACAGAAGTAATTGCATTGATGCATTTTTAAATATTTTCTCAGAAGAAAAATCACATATCTTTTACCAGATGAAACTTAATATGAACATACTCATTTGTTTTACCTCTCCAGAGTAAATTTCTCAAACAACATTGATCTTTTCCTTTATTGCAGTGTAGTATTGGTTGCACACTACTAACTGCCTTAGCTTCTACATATTCACATACTTCTTAGAAAAACATATGATTTAATGTCAGTCCTTCTGCTCTCATCTCTGAAGTCAGGTCAGGCTTCACAGGAAGTTACAGAGCCATGGCCAATATTGGGTGGGATAACAAGGAGAGCTTTTTTAAGTTTGATAATGTCAAGAGGGGGTCTAGATAAAACATTGGACCAATACTTCTTGAAGATGGTCATATAACAAATATACATGGAGAAAATGTAGAGACCTTCAATGCAGGGTTTTGTTTTTTTTTTGTTTGTTTGTTTGGGTTTTTTTGGTTTTGTTGGTTTTTTTTGTTTTTTTTTTCCAGTCTTTAATAATAACAGTAGAACTTGAGCCATCTGGTCCTGGATTCAGTTTACGGAAATGGTTCAAACCCATGTCAGAGGAGGTTTAGACTGGGTACCAGGAACCATTTTTCTACATACAGAGTGGATAAACCCTGAAACAGACTTCCTACAGAGATGTTCAATGTTCCAAACCTGTCAAAGTTTAAGAAGTATTTGGACAATGTCCTTAACAGCATGTTTAAACTGTTGGTCAGCCTGAATTGGTCAGGCCATTGAACTGGATGATTATTATAGTTCTTTTCCAACTGAAATATTCTAGTTTATTCCATAAGTAAGCTGTTTATGACTTAGCGTGATTCCCCACATTTACACAGGATTTTATGCATCATATTTCATAAGAAGAAAAGCACTGTAAAATTCTCATATTTTCAGTATAGTTATTAAGGTTATATTCCTTATGCCACTGTTATCGCTTTCTAGAGACCATTCATCATTCATAAACAGTATATAAAACAGATGTATTATTTAAAATATGTATTCCAAAACCATCTTCTAATAATTCCTATAATATTTTGTCATTTCTCAATGTCTGCTCTATACCAGCTACTTAAACAATTATTTGAACTACTTGGCTGGGATGCAATCTCCTCATTTCTCAAAAAAGCATATTCTACAGCTTGAGAGTGGTTGATCTCATCATTATTTTGAAGCTTAATATCCTTGAAGATGTCTCAGCATACATCATGAGCAATTCCTTGAGTTGCAAAGTTATATCCCTGAAAATGGTCTATATAACCCTGGAAGCTAGACCCTGTATTAGAAATGATGTGTGCAGTCCCTGTTTCCTGGCTGGTTCATTTTCTTTTATCACTAGTCTCTCTAGCCTTCTGATATCCTCTATCATCTGTGAACATTTTTAAAGCTTCTTGCAGTGTTTTACTCAAGGAGAGAAATGGATGATACTACATAGGTACTTGAAGAAAAAAATTCTGGAAAAGGATCTACCGTAGGCAAGGATTTAACATGTAGACAGAGCAGAGATTATCTATTAGCTCTTCTGTCAAGTCATAATATTTTTTAGGCTTTTATCTGCCAACGAAAGTCCAGCTGTATCTGTATGCTCAGTTAATGGGAAAGGTCACAGCCAGTGAGAACCAAGAAAATCTCTTTAACTCTGCAGAATTTTATGAAGACAGGAAACATAAGTAGATTGTTTTGGTTTTTGTTTCATGTCGCAATCATCAGTTAGCGATGACAACATCTTATTTCATAAACTTCAAGTCTTAACCTCCATATAACATCAAGATAAGCTAAGAAACATTACAGCTTTCCAGACAAAGAAGCAAACAAAATAAACGTCCACAGATAAATTTGCTAGGGGTTATGAGCAGATATCTTTTGTTCTGAACTCTAACACCAAAATTGTTTTGCAGCCTCTGCCCTGTGGTACTTGTATTCACAGCATAAGGAAGAAGTAGAATTTAGAAGTATGGCTTACCATTGGTAACCTGACTTTCTTCCTTATAATGGAAGTATCTTCCCAAATAACCTGAGATGTTTTTTAGTTCCTGGAGCAAGGTCAGTGGTATAAACATGAATAATAATGGGAATATTTCTAAAGAAGTCATTGCATCCCTATAGTTTACAATTCTGGGCTTTTCAAAAAAGTTCTAAAGACTCTGTGTGACTCACCAACCCAAACCTGCTTTCAAATAAAAACATGGACTTCATGCTTGGGAAAAACTCTGTGTCTATGGATGTTATGTATTAGGAGCTTTGCAGAAGACCTTATAGTTAAGGAGGTATAGATGTACAGCAGGCCACAATAGCCATACTAGATTTTGTATTTAGGGCTTGAGAAGCCCATATGTTATCATGAGTCACCACAGTATAACCCAATATATATCAGAGCACAAGAGATTGTGCTGAAATACTGTTACAAAATATAGATTGTAGATATGTACAGCTAAGATTGCTGTAGTGGCCATTAAGAGATAATGTTCTTATCTGTCAAAACAAGCTGTGTGGTTTTGTTTGTTACACCAGAGAAGCCATTGCATAGGGAAAATGACAATTCCCATGGATAGGCTCTGCACATCATGCTGTGGCTGTCTACCTGAGGTCCATCTGGTGCTACATGAAAACATCTAAAAGGATGGAAGATATATTCATTTTTTCTGTTTCTTTCTTTTCTATATCTTGTTAATAAAGTAACTCTATTATAATATTTGCTGTCATGCTTTTTCTTTTGGGATCTGAAAATAATCCTGTGCTTTTGTCCTCCTGGTACAAGAAATGCTGGAAGATGTCATGAAGAAAATTACTAAATGATGCAACAGTTGATGTTCATGAAATCTTTCACTATTCTTGCTGTGTACACGCTGACTGACTCTCTCTTTATGTTATTGCAGCCATCAAAATTTTATCATGAGGGAAAAGCTGTTTTTGTTTTCCAAAACTTGTGGAAGAACAATGACAAAAATTAAGCTGAAATTGCAAATTCAAATTTAGTGTCTAATATTTTATTTAACTTGCTAAATAAAAAGCAGGCAAGTCTTATCTGTATGGTCTAAAGTTCCTTTATAAGTTGCAGTAAGTATTATTGTAGAAAAATAGAATAGTGATTAGCATTCTGTTCATGTTATAACAGTTAGAAATGTTCAGTACTTCTGTTTAGGCAAAGCTTAATACTCCATCAGACATGTTATGGTATCCTCTGCATAGTGCTTGTATATGGACTTGACTATTTCAGAATGACCTATGATAATCTAATTAGCATACCATTAGGTGAGGTGCAGTTTGCCTGGCCCACTTTCCATTCATTTAAATAAATTACTAATAGTATGGTCTCTCCTAAAACCAACTACTCCAGTGCTACTTGTTGAAGTAACAAATTATGGGACTTTTAAGTGTTGCTAAGTAAACATTTATTTTTCCTTTTTCTTCTCACTTTTCCCAATGAAAAGCTCACCGCAGAATAATTCTGTGAGCTTGTCAAATAAATCTACATTTTGTCCTAATGTCCATAGGTCCTAGTTTTTTTGGCCTATATTAAATAGCTCACTCTCACTTCACTAGTCAGTGATGAAGAAGAAGCTAATGAGCTATACTGTCATTCTGCCAGATGGAAAAGTAAGAAAGAAACTAGATGAAAAGCTGCTTAAGCATTAAAAATTCTAAATCTTGTGTTGGCATTCATTTAGCTCTTAACAAACTATTTGATGTAGTTTGACATGACCAGCAAATTTGTTCTTTGTTAACTCTGAACACATTATCATTGATACACTATAAAACAGATTACTTGCAAAGTCAAGTGGCTTCCATTTCTTACACTGAAGTTGCAATTATCTCAATTTTGATTTATAGTTGTTCATTGTGTACTTATACTCTTTTTTCTCATACTTACAGACCAATATATAATGCTAGAACATGTGACACATAAAACATACTGTATTCTTCTCTTTAGCTGTAGATAACAGAAAGCAGAGTAATTATTTCAAAATTCTAAATTTGCAATTCAGTTCTGGCTTTCCTTTTTTTTTTTTTTTTTTTTTTTTGTTAGCATGTGTTTGGGTTTTTGTGTTTTGTTGGTTTGTTCCCTCCACAAATTTATATTAAAAAGTCAGATTCTCAGAAATTTCTTACATAACATCTCTTCTGAAATTTCATAGATTCACAGACTCATAGAAAGTTTGGGTTGGAAGACATATTCAAAGGTCAGCTAGTGTAAGTTTCCTGCAAAGAACAGGGACACGCTTCATTTCAATGAGGTTGCACTGAGCCAAATTCAACTTGATCTTGAATGTTTCTGGGGATGGGTGCATCCATGTCTCTGGGCAACCTGTGCCAGTGTTTCATCATCCTCTGTAAGAAAATTCTTCCTTATACCTATTCTAAACCAAGCCTCCTCTATTTTAAAACCATTACCTGCACTAAAACATCAGTTCTCATCTTTCTTATCGACTCCCTTCAAATACTGAAAGGTTTCAACTTGTCACAGTGAAAACTTAAAATAACCAGAGTCATATTTTAAAAATCCCTTTCTTTAATTCTGATAATGGGATAGATTTTTTAGTGTTTTGTTGAAAATATTTTTCTTTTTATTTTCTTTACTTTCTGCTTTTTTGGGGTTGTTTTGTTATTTTTCCTAGTAAATAAAACAAAGTTACAGAAAAGTACTTGGAGTTTAATATAAACTGGAGGTTAAATTTCTGCAGTTTAAAAAGTTTTGTTCTTGTCATATAACATGGCTATATAACATATAACATATGACTGTGATAATTATACACAATTAGTTATTGAGTTAGTCCCTCTTGAAGGAACCACAATGGTGTTCCACATCTATGGAGCCGGAAAGTAGAAAATTCTTTCTACTCATCATTCAGAGTATTCAATAAGTTCTAGAAAGTCACTTTTCATTAAAATGAAATTTATGACATTTATTGAAACTACCTCAGAAATAATAAAAACTTTCACCAATGAGAATATCTTATTGTCAGAAATTATTTACATGGGAGGCAACCTAAAATAGGCAATTCAAAGATAGTGTGCAACGCCAATCAAACAATATGTTTGATTATACTGTGTTAGAGAGTAAGAACAAAACTATGGACATTTTCCTTTCCTACTTCAAATAAACCTATCTTTTTATCCCACATTTTTAACTTTTTCAAAGAACATTGATGCTCAAAAGAGTGGGCAATGACACTACTTTTAGATTTATGGTACAATGTCCCTACAAAATCTTAAGTTTTAGCCAGTGAACTCACTTGAGGAAGCAATATAATCATAGAATACTTTGAGTTGGAAGGGCCCTTAACAATCATTTTAGCTCCAATCCCTGTGCTGTGCTGAGGTACCCCTCCCACTAGACCAGGTTGCTTCAAGCCTCATCCAACCTGGCCTCTAACACTTTCAGGAATGGGCCACACACATCCCATGTCTCATTGCCCTCACCTTAAAGAATTTCTTCCTGATATCTAATATATAGGTATCTTTCAGTTTGAAGCCATTCCTCTTTGTCCTATTACTACATGCTCTTGTAAAAAAAAGTTTTTCAATGCTTTGTGTAGTCTCCCTTCAGATACTGTAAGGTCATAATTATGAACCTTAAAAGAGAAAGGTTGTAATGGTAAGATAATTAAAATTTATACCTAAACTTTGCACATGTATATTTTACTATACTGGAAACCAATGTAAACATTCAAATGCAAGCTATCATTAATTCAAATGTGCATGAAGTTTAAACTGGAATTTTAAACCTCATAATGTCAGAAGTAAATGAAATCAACTTCAGGTATTCAGTTTTTGTGCAGTCCTAAGTAAAGACCTTACAGAAAAAGAAAAAAAAATGCTGGTTCTCAAATATTTTCCTCTAGGATATATATTTCACTTCTCATGATATAGATTTCACTTCTCATAATATTTTGGACCTGTCAAAAAATAAAAAAATAATTTACTTTAAAAACTCATTGAATGTATATTAATAATTATTTTAATGACAGCTTTCCAGATTTATATTAACTATTTCTATTTTTTCACTGTGACTTGATGTTTGTTTTCAGCAATAAAAATATAATTCCTGAAGATGTGGCCATATAATATTCAGAACGAGTGATGTCGGACATCTATAAAGCTAGCAAGACAAGTAAGTAAATAACACTTCAGTGTCTAAAGACTCATATGCCATTGCCATAATTTAGTTTTGTTTTCTACTCACCCCTGACACGTCATCCCCAATTAAAAGAAAAGTCTGAAAACATTGCAATATTGAAAGCGATTGTATAGCTTTCATTTAAAGCACATACAAATTTATGTAAACGTATATCAGACTGGTACTGGCAAATTCCCAGTGTCATTCTCATCAATGCTTCTGACTCATTCCATTACCCAAGAAGGATGGCCTAAATCCAAGCCTAATCTCTGGTTGGAAAATCTGCATTTCTTCTTGAGAGAGGATGAGATTTCCTTTCTAGCCTGTCACTCCTTATTGCAATCCCAATGTAATATGGTAGCGCAGAATAGTTTGTAAGTTAACCACATAAGAAATTATGTCATCTAAGTCTCTTCTGAACATCTGAAAAAAAAAATATTGCTCCTACAATATCACATAATTAATTTGTCATCCTATAAACAATCATTAAATGGTATATTATGATTAAACCATAAAAGTCTCCAAGAAAACTACAAAATGGGCTGAAGGCATAGCGGAAAGAGAATGCTAATAGTGGGAATTGAATAGTGAACAGTGTGATTTATCTCAGCTAAAACAGCAGAGATTTTGAGAAGACTGCTGTCCTACCTGCAGTCCCTCACTAGCCATTTTAGTGTAGTGAGTGAACCAACTCTCCAGGTATTCATCTAAGACACAGCAAACCCTGAAAATGTTCATTACAGCACTCTATTTGGAAATAGGCACAACACAAAAGACTCATCAGTTTAAATATCATAATGTTTCAGTCTAGAAACAACTGAACAGTTAGAGTTTCACTAGTGAAAAAGATAATGATTCAATTAATGTTTTGGTGACTGCACTTCAAACATAGATACCTATTTGTCTCCTGTAAACATTGATATTGAAAGCATCTGTTATCTCAGAATTATAGTCAATAATTTAACATTTCAATGTTCCTCAATGTTCAATGTAATATACTACTCTTACAATCAGAAACAATTTTTGACCTGAGATATTTTTCTGCAACAAGTAATGTACACAGCAGATTGATGTCTGACAAATTTTGATCACACAGCCTCTGATTTTCATTAGTGTTAGTGCCCTGTTGCTTAGATCTTATACATTTTGATACGTTTATACATCTCAAAGAAAATACACCCTCACTTTCTTTATTGAAAGAAAGTGGAAGTCAGATAAAAGACATTACAGCTGTCAAATCTCAGGAGTTTGGCAGAAATTGCACAGCATCTTCTGAATACTAAGATGCCAGTACAAATAACACTTCAAGGTAATTCTATTTGGAGTTCTAGGAGTGTGAGGTACTGAATACTGTAATTACTCTAGCTAATGTGGATGATTAAATGAAAGTTTCTCTAGAGTAGACTTCAAAAAATCTATTATGGCTTGGTACAGTGGAGAAGAAGATTATGGAGGGATATCATATATATATGTTTTGTAATATATTATATATATTCATATTTAACTTGATACTTTTCCCAAGGGATACTAAGACACTTGTGGAGGTATTTGTCAAGTTTTCAGAAGTGTATATCGCTTACTCAGCATTTATGGTCACAATAGCAACAATAGATATGCAGTTTAGAAATCTGCAGATTTGTGACATAAAATAACATTCACTTCCACCTGCATAATTGTAGAAGCCCAGAAGATAAGGGGCTAGTGTGTGTGTCTCAAACACCAATAGCTGTGGAGTCAAGCAAGGACTGTTGCACAAGTACATGATTTGGAAACAGGCAGGAAAGAACAGGATATGGCTGGAGAAGGGGGCTGTATGGAGGTGGGGCAACACTTTCCTGTGGCAAGTGGACTGTCCTGGCTCCTGGAGATAAGCACAACAAAGTATGTTGCAAGATCAGGAAAGAGTCAAGTAGTGGGCAAGACCAAAAATGGAGGAAACAAGAGCACCAAAAATCCTCAAAGTCCTATCAATTTCCAGAAAGGTCTAGAAGAATGTACAGTACAGGCTAACTCTTGCATAGCAAGTGAGAACCTGAACACTGAGACAGGGAAAACTTATCTATAAAAACGCATCCCCACAAAGCCTGGGTGGTGACCCCCAGGACCCTGGACACCCTGTTGGCCAGATCAACATTGGACCCAGGACTGATGATCTCCTTTCCTCTTTCTCTCACTATCCCTCCTTTTAATATATGTCTCTTATCTTTTTTCCTTGTATTTCTCTTACTATTAGATGATAAGTGACTAACTTGTACCAATTTCAATGACAAGTGCATAATTTCATAATAAAAATTTGCAAGTTTTTTTAGACCTCTGACATTTGTTGCTCCTCTTCTACTGTGGGCCTTTATGAATCTTGGATGCTTCATTCCTCTTAAGAGTGGAATGTGACAATAATATTTGAAAAAAAATGTCACTAACCTGAGGAATATTTCTCTCACTACAGGCACAAGACTATAGAAATTTTGTTTGTTTGTTTGTTTGTTTTTAACGAACTTTCCATAAATTCTGATTTTATTAACCTTTTTCCCCTCAAACCCCTGCCCAAATGAATGGAAATCTTCAATGAAGGAATTGAACTTCTTTAATGCATTGAAGACTACACTCGAAATTTATGCAACTTCTGAAGAAGCAATTTCATCATAAGAAAACATTGGAACATTTCTGGAATTTGAAGATCGCAAAGCTTCAACTGTAAAATAGTAAGTAATGTAATGAATTTTTTTTATTTTCCCTGGCTCAGAAATCTCAGGGTAGGTACTATTTATTTTGAATTGGAGTCAGATGCTGTATTATGGGTACAATTAGGCAACTCGTGTATTGCAATTCCTAGGCAGCAGAGTCTGTCCTACTTGGTAAAGTTGTAGTTCTCATAGCAGGCAGTAATGATGCTTTACACTCAGTAAGGAAAATTAGGTACCTCCAGGGAGCAATTCAGAAAACCTAGGCAAGTTATCAGTCTTTCTCTATTGGCAGCATAGAAAAATGCATTACTCTACAATGATTCAGTAATTCTGCACTCAGAATGAAGCCTCCCCAAAAGCAAAGCATTGCATTGGAAAAAAAGTGTCTGTAGCCTTTGAGCTTTATTCTGCAGTATATAAAACTCAAAAGATAAAATAAGATGAAGATAGGATTTATTCTCCAGAACATATTTTCCCGAAGTGTAGTTCTTAATACTCTCAAATAGTCTAAAAGAAATAAAGTTTTAATTAATGATCCATTGCTGATTAATCCCTCAATTAAAACTGTTCCATATTGTACTCACGTAGATTGCCTCTCTGAATCTTAGGTGACACAAAGTGATTTGAAAAGATGGTAGATGAGCCATTTCTTTACAGATGCACTCCACAAAGACAACACAGGAACTTGTTCTTCTAAAATAAGCCTATAGTATAAACAGCATATGTCATTAAATCAGGCGTAATAAAGATTTCATATTCAAATGTTAGAGTCCTAGTGAAGGATATTGTTAGGAAAAGTGATAAGCAACTATTCTTCACACACAGATTGAATAGAAAAGAAAAGTGTCAATGGGATAAATTAACTACTAACCTCTCCTGGCTGCTCTCAAGCTTACCGAAGGAGGCCCACCACACCATCAAAGTCCCATCTCCACAAGTGCAGGGGAACACACAGGCAGGATGAAAGGCAAAGAAACCCTAACTACAAACTCCTGAGAAGGAACATATGGTCCAGACTCCTCACAGGACTTTTCCAAAATGAGCAGATCCATTGTTCAGATGTAAAACCCTCTAAAATAATGAAAGCAGCCCTCTGCAACACCTTTTTAAATTAAGAGATGGTTATTGCCCTTAAGTGTTAGATATAGGCTTCAGGACAACAGAATTTTGGTATTACACAAGTTGTTATGGGATGTATGTGGGAGGAACAAAAGGTGACATCATGGAGGGATCTACATTGTTTGTGGAAGGCACTATGGAGGGTAAATTAAGAGATAAGTAAATAAGAAGGTCCAGTCCCATGTATGTAGGGTCTTTTCTGTACAATCTAGAGACATCCTGTGCCTGATCACTGCAGCCTGTCCTATCTTCTCATTAGGTTCTACTTTCAGTTATTTTTCCAGTAATAGGCTCTTAAGCCCACGTGTGTATGTGTTTATGAGGGATGTGAGTGCCAGCAAATAGAGTCAAAGCATTAGTCCAGATGACCTGTGTGTCTGTGGTGGCAGCAACTAGAGAGACCTGAGTGAGTGAAACCTAGAAACAGGCACCAGGGTGGTTCCAGGGGTCAAAGCCATATGTCCCTGTGATGCAGGAGTGAATGAGTGAGGGCACTGGTGAAGAGCAAGCCAGGTGAGCTGGTGAGTAGGTGAGGAGGCCTGGTTTCAAGAATTCTCTAAAGATAAGATCACAAGGTTGAAGGTTGCTGTTGGGGATCAGAGGAGTCCCAGCCAGTGATGGCTGTGGGTGCACGTGGCTTTGTGTGTTTGCAGATGTGGCAGGGTGTCCCAGATTGCAAGGCAAGACATATTCCATTTGCCATCTGTACGGCAGTTGTCTTCTGTTAAGTGGGCAGTTTTCCTTATCTTTTCCACAACCAATTCTCCCTCCGGGGACGCATCTGCTGATAATGGGCTATTGAATGTCACTGCATGACTGATAAGAACTATAACATCCCATTGTGAGATGCTCCGCCCAGAGGGAGGAGCCAAGCATTCCTAACTGGGTATAATCTGGTTTTTTGTGCCACCAGACTCAGGCTTTTCTGCTGGATTTCCAGGAGGACTGCAGTCATTCCAATTTGGACTGCTACCAACATCCTGACCAAAGAGGGTGTCAGGTTGTATTCTGACTCTGTCAGTGGTTTTTCTTTTGTATTATTGCATGTATTTTGTTTTCTTTTTCCCTTTTCCTAATAAATTATATTTCTGACTTGGAGTCTCTCACTGGTTTTGCTTTCAAACCAGAACACAGGGTAAGACAGTCCTTATCAGCAAAGAGGGTGGTGTTTGTATGTCCCCCACATGCCATCCACTGCGGAGACTGGGTTGCAGGTGCAGCTACTGGGCATACCAGAAACCTAAGCCTAGCTGCTGGAGGGCTCTATACTATACAAACATATATATACTATACAAACATATATATGGACTATTTTTTTCAGTCCTGAGCTGAGCAGCTTGCTGCTGGAGAAACTAGCTCTTCAATCAGACTAGGAGGAAATAAAGACTAACACAGGTGGCCCAGCAGGTGTAGGAGGAGCAATCTCCTACATTCCCAAATGTTTCCAGATCAGATAGTCTCATCAGATCTGAATCAAGGTCAGAACTGCTTCTTCACAGTTTACTTCTGCAGGGGTACCAGATTGCAAGATCCAAATTAGAGAATCTCTACCCACAAATTACCATGACAGTTTCTGTAAGCAATCTAAACTGGACTTTTAGCTGTTAGGAATGCAATGCAAACTAAGCAGTTTGCTGGTTCATACTATTTCTCTAAACTTCATGAACTCTTGGGGGAGGAATGCAGAAGTTCTCTTTCTGCTCCCTCAGTACAGCTTCAGAGATCCCCATGAAACTATGAACACAATTTAGACTCAGAATTTTGGTACCACTGCTCCACATGCCCTTTCCCTTCCCTTCTTGTGCAGACCATGTGTGTATGACTGTCCATAACAAATATGGGGGAAAGAAATGCTGAATTTGCCATGCTGAGAAGGAAGCAAAAGTGTTAAACTAACTGCAGAACATCATTACAGTGTTTGTGCCAGCTACACAGTAATGCTATAATATGGCTGATGAGAGTGGAATTCAGAAAAAAAAAATAGATGCAAAAGTAGTCAGAGATCTCATTTAGCTAAATAGATGTGTTAAAGAATTCTTTTTTACATGCAGCAGTAAGAACATTGAAATCCTTCATGTGAGGCAGAAAGAAGGAACACAAGTCAAAGCAGCTGAATTTGGGGTGGTACCCAGTCACTAGGAATTTCCTGTTCAGACATTGGTGTGAACAGGATGAGGGAAATCCAAGGAAGATGAAATTGGATCCTAGGCTGTAGGCAGGGTACAGACAGCCCCAAAGCTCAACTGGACAGGGATAGTCAGGACTGGTGATGCCTTCAGAACCCTGGCACTGGAGTAATATCACGACTGCTATGATAAGTAACACATTATTAGCTAATTCAAAAGTCATATAATTTATATGGGTACAGAAATGAATGAAAATGTTTTCATCGAGATAAATCTGCATTTCTTCCCTATTAATTCTATTGTAATGAATAATGCAGCAGGAAAGATTCTAATTATAGAATGTCTTTAATTTGGATAGATTTCATACATTTTTTCCATCTTATTAACCCCAGCACTCTTTTCTTGATGTGGAAAGATAATTTACACTCATTCTTTTGTTTAATTGTGCCACTTACACAACAGGTGCTCACTGTAGTAGTTCATACTGTGTGCAGATCAATGCTGTGCCACTGTTGAACACTTCTATATTTAAATTCTTAATAATACATACTCCCTTGTTACATTAAAATGTAGGAAGTAAGAAGTCTGCCTGCAAATTTGATAGGATTTCGTCATGCAATGTTCTCCTTTCTCCAGCTCATGAATAATCTTTAATTAGATATCATTTCAGGATGCACAAAATTTTAGGATTATGCCTGAGATAATGAGCACAAAACTATTTTATGTGCCTAGTCTAGAAGGACAATAGTTCTCAAACCCTTGAAGCTTGTTTTCTTAGGGATGAAGTCAAGACAAATCATCTAGAAATAAATTTTATTTTAGAGCACCAGAACTGTTGCAAATGCAGCATCCATTGCTCACAGTTACCACAGCCTTTGACCCTAACACAGCTTTTATCCATCCTTTTGGTGCACCCTGCTGAAAATAGCCATTTTGTTACCCAGTGACACTAATTTATGGTGTGAAGTTATTGCTTGACTTTGGCAGTGTTTGTCTACTTTTTGTCAACTGTGCTAACAATAGCATGGGAGAATGTAATAGCTAAGCTGGGGCACAGTGATCTTAACCCGAACACTACTGTGCATCAAGGAGCCAGTGATCCCCAGAATGGCTGACCTGAATATGTGCAGGTCTGTGCTGTGTTGTACACACTTGTGGTCTGCCAGAAGAACTTCACTGATTAATTGTAATGTGAAATCCATATGCAGCTCCCTCTTGACCCCTGGTCTTTATGACACCTCATGTATCTTTTTATCTTGAGGGTAAGCAGCATGTTTACATAGAATGTTCCTCTGCTTGGCAATAGAAATTATGAATAGAGCTGTTTTTGCTAATGAGGAAATACTATAGAACATCTAAAGATAACAGTGCTGGCAAACAGCGCAGAAAGGATCTGTGCAGAATGCCATACTCTGACCACTGGAATACTGTTCAATCCTATAAAACTTGTGGTTCTCACAATTTGAAGGAGTGTAAGATTATCTGTGACATCCCCTTTTTCCTTCTCCTGTAATGTCCAGTAATTGACGTTTTAATCAATATCTGACAGAGCCTGATTGCCTTTCTTACTGGAATGCATAACAAGCCCTTGCATCAATGCATTACATTAAGCATTTGATGAATGTGCAAGTCCACTACCAGTGCCAGAGGCTGGTTCCTTGTCAGCCCCTTTCTCCAATCTGTCAAAGTCACACTGAACAGTAACATGACCCTCTGGCACGTCATCCACTCCTCACAGTTTGGTGTACATTCTGTCCCATCATCCAGATCATTAATGTTGATGTTAAACAGGGTTGGACCCAGTCTTCTACACTGCTAGTCATTAGTCTCCAACTGGATGTACCAATTGTTCATAAACCTCCAGGCCCAGCCATGTAGCCAATTTTCAACCCACCTTAGCATCTTTACATCAACTCCTCTATGGGAATCATGTCAAAAGACTTACTGATTTCCAGGTAGGCAATATCCTCTGTTTTCCCCTCATCTACCAAGCCAGTCATTTTTTCATAGAAAGCAGAAAATTTGTGAAGCAAGATTCCTCTGTGGTGAATTCATGCTTTTTTACTCCTCATCACTTTCTCATCTTTCATGTTCCTTTCATTTATTTATTCTGCCTTAGTACTTATTTACATGTGTCTATTAGTTATTTATTAGGCTAAAGTACATAAATTTTAAAATTTAACATGATAGCACTGATTTTATTCTTACTTATTTTGATCACTGAGGGTACATAATAGTGCTGTTGGAAACACTAGGACAGGACCTCTTACATTATACCGTAGCCCTGCAGCAGACAGAAGGAAATGAAGAGTAAGAAAGAGCACCTGATCAAACATTCCAGCTCTGAACAAGGGTTAAGGCCTTTCTCCAAACATTACTACACATGGTCACATGAAGGTTATCCTCACATTATCTTTGAGTTATTGTGTTTGCAACGAAAACTGAGCAGCACTTTTTTCCTTTTCACCCTTTTTAATCTAGGAAATTAACCCTGGGTTTTAACTAGCCCTATTAATAACCTTAAAAAAGAGTGAAGCAGAAAATATTTTACTCAAAATATACATATAGTAATATTTGCTTTATCAACAATTTTTATGTGAAACTTATATTTCATTAAGTTAGATTCTTTAAAGTACTATCAAAGGGAAACTATAATTCTCCTGTGTCCTATGGGAAAAATATTGTGTCATTTTTAATTCAACACTAATTTATTAATGTTCAAAGAAACTGTCATCAAGAGGTTTTAACAAAGTCAGGATGATAATGAAAAATTAAAATAAAAGTCATTTGGAGGGAGATCTGGTAAAGGTATTTTCTCTCCTTGAGCAGCCCATTGATTTAAAAATCAGAATGTCATAAGAACAGTCTAAGATTTTAATAGCCACAACCACATGGTCAAGTTAATTATTAGTGGGTGCATCAACTGACAGCATACAGCAACTCTAATAGGGTAAGTTACTTTCAGGGAAGAATAAAAAAGGGGAAGAGAGAGAGGAAAAGGAGGAAAACTGGGCAAAATCAAGGGCAAGGGAAGATGAAGGTTCACCAGTGGCTGGCCTGGAGAGCACTGGCAGGGTCCAAGATGAGCATCCTCTAAAGGAGGTAGTCTTCATTGAACGAAGTGTGGAGGAGGAACATGACAGCTGTGATGATGATTTCTTTGTCTTGCCTATAATCCCTAGAACTGTATGATTTTGCCATGCTACAATTTGTTCCTGTTTGTGATGATGTTAGCACAGGTTGACATATACCAGTAATGTGTAATCATTGAATATTGATTATCTGTTAAAGCTTCTGTGCACAAGTATTTTTGGATAATGACAGTGAAGTATTTAAGAGACCATTGTCTATTTTACTATATGCTTTTTGGTTTTCTCTATATTGGAGAAAACTGGAAAAAACCCTTTAAACACCTAAAATCTGCCAATCAATAGGAAAGAATAGGCATGTAAAGAGGAGTCATTGCTATACCAGCCATACCCACTTCCCACAATAACCCGCCATACCAACACAGGTGCAGCTGCAAGCCCATGAGATCAAAAGTATGAGAATAACAGTATGGAAACAGAAGGAAAAATAAGATCAGAGAGGCTCAGTAAAGCACTGCTACAGCAGCACAGCTGAAAGGTTTCAGAGCTGCAAAGAGCATGCTCTTAACATTAGTATGACCAGTGTACCAGAGCACCTCAGGCACTGTAGTACATCATTATTATATTTTATAATGATGTATATGATTTCATTTGGTAGCAAAAAGGTTAGCTATTTCTGTATTTACTTTGTCTTGTTAGTTTTTCTACTTTTTAGGATAAAAACTCACACTTAACTTTATTACAGCCATATTCTTGCAAGTTCTACATTAAAATATGGAAGAACAGAGGATTACAACTATTCATTTCGTTCAGAGACCTAATTATAATTCAACCTCACATTCATGACATCTATGGAAGTGGTATCATCTCTACTTGTCCAGAATTAAAAATTACTTAAGGACAGCATTTATGATACCGACTTTAGTTTTCCTTTTGAATTGGCTGTGGATTAAATCAGTACATTAACATGCTGAAATAAATAATATAAACATGACAACTGTTGCATTATACTGAATATTAATGCCAGAATAAATGTGGTAACAAAACACCTTGCTCAAAGGCTTTGAAAAATGAGTTGCAAGGCAATTAATAAGGGAAAATTTATTGCTAAGTCTGAAGAAGAATACTTTGAAATGCAATGCTTGCGTAGGCAACTGTTAATTTTAATAAATTGATCGTGATTTTTCCTTCAAGTGTGTAATGAAAAAACATAAACATTTGCAGTTCAGTTGTTTGAGAACTTAAGAGAGTAAACAAACAAGTGGCTACAATTCTAAAACTGCTTTCTTTTCTTTGTTTACCAGATCCATTATTAAGAACTGCTGTTTAGGTTTTCATTGCATCTCTGTTGATGTTCAATATCATGAGAATGAATCTTAATTTCTGTGGTCAATGAAAGGTTTTACTTTAATTACCAAAGCCAGTAAATGTTTTAAGCTTATCTGATAATTCTCTGTGTACAAATTTAGGTGAGATTTGTTGTTTACCTAGCAGAATTGTGATACTCCAAATTTTCATTCCATATTATTCTCAATCTATGTATGCCTCACAAGCTTTTAGTTTGCAACCTGGGTAGTTTTTGTTTAAAACTGACATCTAATGCCTGTTGTTCATGTGTATGTGTGCTTTGTTGAGATATTCCTTTAATCAGAAACAGTGGAAATACAGACCTTACAAACTTTACAGTTGTTTTTTGCAGCACATGATAGCAAAATATTCTCTGAACTCTACAGAAACAGCTCTCATTAATTTACTCCCACTTGGTGTGAGTTTCCTTGATGGCAGAGTGCACTGGGCTATGTCAGATGTCTGTCGAACACATTTAGCTTGTGGTTAAGAACTTACAGGGCACTGCTCTCCCATTATTCTGGATGATGATTTAGGTTGTAACAAGAGTTACATGTGTTGTTTTAAGATACTTGGAGGCTGAGTACCAAAAGGTGTGTTTAAAGCAATTTTTTGCTTCCTTTTCTTTTATCCTCACCTTACTTTATGGTGAGTTAATATGTGGAATAAAAAGCTTTGCAAAAGAATTTCACTCAAAACTGTTATGAAATCCACTCTTGTGCATAATTTTTGTACCAGCATAAGGGATTGACAGAGCTGAGGGCTGAGTACCTCATAAGCCTTAGCCATCAGGTCTAAGAATATATCATCTCAGATTTTAATGGAGAGAAACAAATTATTGTGGTCTTCAGAACTGTGAATAAAAACATGAAGACAATAAGGAGCAAAGCTGATACAGGTTGAAATAGTGATTTTTAGAGAGATAACTGCTGTTTGTATCATATCAATATAGATATTGATACCTAGTCATAACCTAGAGGGTTACCCAGCCTGTGAGTGTTCCAAGATTGTGACCCTGCATTCATTGTATTCTGTAATACACAAGACTATAGAGGCTTTTGTCCCCTAAGTTTCTCTGCTTTATTTCAGATTACAAAAATTGCCATACAATTCACCAGCAAATATATTTTCACAGAAATTACCACTTTCAAGTTTAATAATGGTTAATGAAGTGAATATATATTTATCAAGCTATTATAAGTTACTATAAGCAATCAATAATAGAAACAATCAATTTTATACCAGCAATCAATGCAAAAGCAACGTCCAAGTGCTGTAATGGGTTACTACGAACTTGTCTATCGTGAAGCAAGCTTATAGACAATACAACTGTGGGTATACTTATGAGAGATATACAATATCAGTGTCAAGAAAATTTGACAAATTTCAGAAAGGACAAAACCATCTCAAGGAGCATGTTAAATCATTCCCAGAGGGCGCGACACAACCATCCCAGAAATGGGAGAACAAACTGAGCTAATCCCAGAAGTATTGGTGCACCATTAGAGTAATACAGTCTCACTTCAGAGATGATCCACACCAAAGACTCTGGAGTCAACCACTAATTCCCAGCAAGGGTCCAAGATATCATAGAAGGTTTGTGAGGAGATTTCAACTGTCTGTGAAAGAACAAGGAAATTTTTCCAAGAGAAAGGATCCATTTTGGGCAAAAAATAAGTATTTTTTTTATCATACACATATAAGAGTGCATAGGACACCAACACTTCAAGCAGCCAACAGGTTGTTGGCTGTTAAGTTTACCTGATGCAGCATAGAAATTAAATTGATTTTTCTTTTCAGACCAAGTTTTACTTTTCCAGACTGTTTTCCTGTACTAGCAATTAGAACAGCCCAATAGAACAGCTTCCAATTCTCACTCTTTTAAGATGTTTCCACCTCTTTCCAGGCTATTTTTTGGCTTTTTTCCTTCTAAGTTTCCATTACTGTTGTATTTGCAGTAATCAATGATGTCTCAGGGTGTCAGTGGTCTCCAAGTACCCATATTTATTTCAAAGATGCCAGCTGCACTTCTCAAGGATGCTTCTGGTTCATAGGCCTAGACAGATAGCTCCCAGTCTGGCAGGTGTTTTCTCTGTGAGCATTTGAGCAGAAAAATTCTGCTCAGTATTTTTCCCCTTCTAATCAAGTCACCTTTCTGGCTGTTCACAAATATTTCTAACTCCAAAGGCCCTTTTCCCACCACCATTGTCTCTCTTCAGGCTGTGACTCTTACTGCAGCCCTGGTGATTTAACTAGTGGCAGCAGAATAGGTTTGAACCATCTCATATAGCAATTCTTCAAACTACTATGTTTCATAATGGTGTTCCAAAATCAAAGAGGTAACCACAAATAGAAGTGTTCCATTCCAGTGAAGCCCTTTTCCTCAACCCACCCAACCTCATCACCTTCCCACAGAGGGAATAAATAAGGCAAGAATGGGAAAAGAGAAAAAAAGACACCATCACTTTCCAGTTAGAAAAATTCTGGGCTAAAGGAATAGCTGTTGGCAGCTTTTCTTTAAAAAGCACATGGCAGTAAACCTTAGAATGGTCTAGGCAAGGTAGCTGACTTGCCCTAGGGCTGAGAAATGCAAGTGTTGCAGTTCGTGTCTATTTTACTAAGCCTTATTAGGTTGACTGTTAAAGTGGTACGTTCTGTTATCCCCCATGTTTTCCCTAAGTTGTTTTCTCCCTAAGTTGAACCCTCCTACCCAGCTGTCCCTCAAAGAATTTCCTTCCTTCCTTCCAGACTCTTCCCTGCCTGTCAAGGCAACCTAGCCCTTTTGCCCTGTCAACCTAAACCCTACCCATTTGCGGTGTTCTGCTGTTTTTCCCCTAGTCCCGGGCAGCTCCAGAGTCCGGCAAGGGCGCTGCTTCTCTCCGGGACCGGGGGCTGCCGCTTGCTCCTGGGCGCCGCTTCTGCGGTGTGCCGGTCAGGGCTTGCCAGGTTCTGTTGCCTGCGCAAGGGTACGAGGCAAAGAGGGAAGGAATTGTCCACTCCGTCCGTGTGGTAGGCTGGAAGATTTTATTTGCCGTGGGGAGCCATGACGGAGAAGCCGCGGCTCGCTCCCCTGTGCCTGCGTGGACAAAAATGGCCACGAACAAAGGAAGGCATAGGGTCTTATAGGGGGTGGGCTGAGGGAGGCAGAAGCCCCCCTCACCCAATGGGGGCAGACTACAGGGGAGTGACATGGATCGGGGTAACCAACGGGGACGAGACAGGGGCGGACCCGGGCTCCGGGGCGAATGGGGTTGCAGGAGCGGAGAAACAGACACTGAACTCTCCGTAGAGGACAGGGGAGTGGTTACAGGACTGGCATAGTGTGCTCCAATGGTAAGTAACCCAGAGTGGACCACCGTGGGGGAGGGGGGCGGCGGAACACGGGGGGTGCACGGGGGGTACACAGAACCGACTAACTAACACATATCAGAACCCCTAATCTGAACCCAAACCCGGGATGCAACACCCATTGTTCTAGAAAGTCCCCTGTCCCTCACCTCTGGGACCAATCCCAGATTGAACCCTCTCTCCTCCCCTTACCCTGATTTGTGGCATCCCTGAAAACCACACCCTAAGAGTTGCTCATTGGTTGTCTCATTGTGTCCACCCCCTGTTTTGTAAAGTTTTAAAAACCCATACACAGTTGTACTCAGGGCTCTTCTTGCCTGTGTTCCCTTCAGCTTTCCTCTCCCATGTACCCTTCCCTCACCTCACCCAATAAACCTGCTGGATTTCACACTGCAAGAGAGCCTCTCCTGCTTCCTTTATCCAATCCTCATTGTACCTCCAGGGGTCTCCAGTGCTGGGCATTTGGCTCAGAGGTTCTGGCTCAGACAGTATCCTAACCTGGTTGGTTCCCCACTCTTGCCATTGCCCCCGGACTATCTTGGAGCTAGCCTGGGCTCCGGAGGACAGTGGCATACAAGTACACATAACAATGTGAGAATAAATAATTTCAATGTGGGTGTAAAAGTATGAAAAAATAACTTTTTTAAAACCTGAAATGCAGAATTAATTCAATTTCACATGGATATTGCACTCTCTGATAAGGGGCTTGTGGGAAAATCATGTATTATTCTGTGAAATGGAATGACTTTTTTTTTCCTTTTCTCTTTTCTTTGCATAAAAGTAGGCCCACAATGCATGTTCTCATGAGAATCAAATATCTCTCATGGTGCTTCCTAATGTGAATATGAATTTCCTATCCATACACCCAAACCTTCTTCAGTCTAATGCTGAAAATACAGTAAAAACTAAAACTCATGAAAAATGCATGTACTTTTTTATAGGTTTATAACTACATTTACTCTTCTCACCTTTGAAAAATCATTATACAACCTTCCCATTCTACAAAGAAGATTCTAGGGCTTAGTGTTCTAGCATATTGTCTTTTTGGTAACTGACTGCTGGACTAAAAGCCTTCCTAAAATGCTTTCAGATTTAAAAAAATTGATCCTTTGTAATGTGCAATCAGAAGTCACTGTTCTTTGTGTTTTAAAGCTCATCAGTAAGTCTTTGATTGATGCCTAGAATCAGGGAATCAGTTTTTTTATGAATTCTGCGGCAAACAATTTCTTTTTTTATTTTTTTTTTTTTAAGATGCACTCACAAGTCTGTATACAAGTCTTCAATATTTATTATGTTTGTAGCTAGTTTTGGCAAGATAAGTGAAATTTTAACATTTGTGCTGTAAATTCACAGCATTTATCTTGTTTTAATGTCTTATAGCACCAATATGGAGTTAAATTCTGCTTTCCTGAGCAAGACTTACTTCCAAGGCCATCTTGAATATCATCCTAAAAGTAGTGAATAGACACATGAAACACTAGAAGGATAAAGTCCTCCCATTTTGGCATTCCTTTAAATAACAACAACAACAACAACAAAAAAAAAAAGGTGGGGAAAAAACCCATTTCTTTATCTTGTACTGTATACTTAAGCAACTCAGTTTTGAGCTTTATGGCAGTGCAGTAATTTCTCTCAATCTTATATCTTCTTATTCAGTTTATTGTCACTTCAGGAGTGGAAGATAATAAGTGGGAAAAAAAATGAGCATTTCTTCTTGTCAATTAGTCTCTTCAAAGAGTCCACTTATATTTAGAAACATAGTTAATTTTTTAGTTCCAGAAATTCAATCCATTCACATTCTTTTGGCAATTCCATACAAAATATTATTTGTTTGGTATTTTGGATTTTATGAGGGGGGAGTTGCTCTTTGTTCGTTTATTTTTTTGGTGTTTAATTTTTTTCCCTTTATTTTTTTTTTTTTTTTGGTTTTTCATAATTTATCTTTATCACAAGTATTTAGCTCTTTTTTCATTTTTGTCTGTGAGATGATACACTTGATAGAGATTCTTGTAGAAGAATTGTAACATTTCTTGTGAGCAGTCCAGGTATAGCACTTAATGTTATCTCTTTTTCTTTGGAGATTTTTCATCTTCTGGAGGGAAAAGAAAAAGGAGCTGGGACTCGGGGAAAGCCCAAGATTAATATATTTTTCTTTAAAGACCACAGATTCAAGACCTCTCAATCAGGCATTAATAACCAATAGCAAGAAATGAGAATAAAGAGAATTTAAATAGAGGTAGAAGTAATCATGGAGCAACTTTTTAGTAGCTGGTGGGGAAGAGAATAAGACAGAAAAGGTACACTTTGTGGCTGAGATAAGAAGAGTTTAATAACTCATTAATAACAATACTAATAAAAATTGTAATGAAAATAAGAGAGAAAGAAAGAGAAGGGGGAATAAACCCCAAGACATACAAGTGATGAACAATACAATTTCTTACCACCCACAGAACGGTACCTAGCCAGTCCTTGAACAGTGATGGTCAGTCCCCATAGAGTTCCCCCAGCTTACATACTAGGCCTGATGTTCCATGGTATGGAGTATCCCTTTGGCCAGTTCAGTTCAGATGTCCTGGCCATGCTCCCTTACAGCTGTTTTGCAACTCCTCACTGGCAGAACGTGGAAAGGTAAGAAGTCCCTGACTGAGGATAAGACCTTTTCAGCAACAACTGATTCTTCAGTGTGTTATCAACATTATTCTTCTTCTAAATTTATATCATAATACTGAACTACCTACGAGGAAGAAAACTAACCCTATCCCAGCTGAAACCAAAACAGCCTGTTGGATCTATATATAGTTAGGCAAATAGACATCAGTTAACACAAAATCTGCTTCTCTCTTTAGCTAAACCATTCACTTATATTTTTCTGTGCTCAACATAGAGCAGCAGCTGACTGACTGTCCATGTCACCTAGTTATACCATACCTCTGTCTCAGCACAGTTGGGCCTAACTAGCGTTAAATCAGAGAATGTGCAATCAGCAAGTTTTGTGCCCTCATCCCTGGCTAATTTGACATACCTTTTCAGGCAAAGTTTGGCATAAAAATGGCTGCAGAGGAATTCTCCAGGTGACAGCTATGACTTCATGACAGTTTCCAGATTTGTCAACCTTCATGAAGTCAGATTCATAGGCCTGTACAAAGGGACTAGCACTGCCTATGGGAGGGTGAGTTCCTTACTTCTTGGATAAAAATGTTGTTGAAGAAAAACTGCATTTTATTAATTGTGGGTGAAAGCACAGTTGAACCTTTCAGTTATGAAAGTTTCCTCTCATGGGTGATATATCATCACATTATCATATCAACCAGATATCAATCAATATCAATCAATTTTTCAGAAACTGTGAATGACTGCTGAATCAATGCTTTTATTCTACTCAAACTCTACTTTCAATGGTAGACTTTTGCCCAGCATTTCGTGCCTTTTATAAAAAAATTTTTACAGAAGGCAATGTTTAAATTCTGTCATTTAAACACATAAAATCCCCAGTCTAGAGAAAGTGCAAAAAATCCCACAGGCCAAAGTCAGTGGATGAGCCTCTGCAGAGGTAGCCAATGATGTTTGGAAGGACTTCTGAGGAATGGAAAGGATTCTGGAAGTGAGGCAAACAGAAATAAAAGGAATGTGTGAAGCAAAGCCAATGCTATTGAATGACAAAGGTGTGTGTTTAGTGGACTCTTTGGCATAAAAAAACATTCACAGCTGCTGTTACTTAAAATTCTCATTATAAGTCATGCCTTGCTTCTTTGGCAATTCACTCCTTCAGAACTCAAAGCAAAATATCAAGAACAATATTTTAATTTATTTTGCCTTTGACCTTCTTCCTAATGGCAACTATTTTGCTTTATTTTCTAATTTGAGTGCTTATGATTGAATATTTCTTCAGCTATTTTTCATAGAGTTTATTGAAAGAAAAGTATGTCATTGATATCCTCCCATTGTATAATCTCTAAATGTCAATATTAGAACATTTATAATTTCAATTATGTGTACCCATAAAGCTGTTATCTTGGAACATACAAATTGTACATGACATCTCATATTTTAAGCTAGCAAATCAAATAATTTCCTTCACAATTTCATTTGGAAAGAAAATGTAATTGGTAGTCCAATGAAATCTACATTAGCTTGTTCTAAATTCAGTCTGGGAGGGAAAAAAAGAAAACAGCAAAACCCTGCTGCAAGAAATCACTTTATTATAATCTCAACTACTCCAATAAACCAGTGGTTGTACTAAGCAAAACTCTGCTGAAACAATCATCAGACAATTACTAATTCTGAAATTGCTCAGTTTTTATGCTATCTAGTATTGGGGTTTATTGTTCATTTGTTAATAAACAAACCTGCTTAATATAAGGGTTTTTTTTAATTTATTCTTTTGTAAGAGTGAAAGTCTCACACAGACACATGGAACTAAAAGAATCTTCATTATAGACCCTTTGGCCATGGGAATTACTTTCTTTAAATCTGTATAGGTGCTTGAGGATGGAAATATAAAAGAGAAAGGAAAACGGGTGTATACAAAAATACTTAAATCTTTTTCTAAAGACTTAAACCCAGATTTGTATGACCTCAACATATTTTTGAAATTTAAAGCTGGAACCACAGCTTTCAGCTACTCCACTTCAATTTAATTCAGTCTTGACTTTATTTTCTCTATACCTAAGTGCTATTTAATCTTTCTGCTATGCTGACACACATGTAGGACCCCCTTCTACACTACATGAATTCATAAAAACACATTCACAGAATATGTCTAACTGAATTCTTTCTCAAGACTTAGTGCAGCAGTGCCTACCACAATCTAATCAAGGACTTTTAAACATTTACTTCAATTTGATGGTTTTATTTTTCTTTAATGTTTTATTGTTGACTACATCATTTGCTCCTCAAACTTATTTATAGGAATAATCATTATACTACTCCTTTTTTCTTCTAATGTTTTTTGTATTTCTTCTTAATTTTTTTCCTCTACAACTCCCTGTTACTCCAGGGAGAGGGTGGGTAAATAAAGTATAAATAAGGAATTCCATACATTGAGAACACAGTATATTAAGGATCAAAACCATACTGCTTTGATGGGCAATGGTTCAGTGGCTGAAACTGCTAAGTGAAATGGAATCTTTTACAATTTAGTCACAAATCCTTTTAAATATATGCTATTAATTAAAATATGCAAAACATTTTCTTTCTTCACAGCTGTGGACAGATACAATATACTTAAAAGGCAATTTGACTATTTTCTTTTTAATATGATGATGTACAAGACAAATGTGAATACTTGTTTAAGTTCCCAAGATGAAAGCAAACATACAAGATACAGAATGGCTTTGGCAAAATTGTCAGGGTTTATTTTCTTCATTGGGCTTGGGTTTTTTTCCCTGTATTTCAGAAAACAAAAGTAACAAGAAACTTAATTATAGTTATCCACTTTATAAAGAACTAATCAAATGATCTGTGTTGATATCTATTTTTTTAGTTGAACTGGTCTATACAATATTTCAAAACTTTCATGTTAGCAGATCTAAGTGAAGTAAAAATTTGGATGGGGTCATAAATTAGCTCTGAGCAGACAGCAAGGTAAATTCTTTAAAGAACTTCCATAAAGCAAGAACAAATGCTTTGAACTAAGGTTGCTTAGACTAGGCCATTTCTTTTTGATCACTGTTGTGTCAGTTGGCTTGAGTTTGTTCTTCAGGAAGCTTTGGGGCCTGAAAGACAGATTTTATCTAGCCAACAATCTCCCTCTAGTAAACAGATATCAGTGGTGAATATATGCCATAAAAAAGTGAGAAACTTGAAGAGTTTTTTAAACTTTGATTTCTCAAACACAAAAATGAGACTACTATTTAAAATAATGGCATATTAGATGAGAGAAGTTAACACAATATTTTTCAATATTTTTTTATAAAAAAAATTGTACATATATTTAAACAATACAATCTGTACATATATTTAAACAGTCAGTATTGAAGGAATTCTATTATCAAGATAAGTAAATACACTCTGACTTTGATTCTTTCAAGAATTCTGAAGAGATGCCTGTTGTGGTTAAAGCTGTCTCGTACCCTGCTAATGGATTTGAAAAATTACAACATAAGGCAACTGCCAAAGACAAACTGCAGTGCTTATGCAGTAGTCTTAGTAGTTCATATCAGATTGCTGTTCAGAAGTTTGACATTAAGCTTTTACTTTGATGTCATGAACTGCTGATCAATTAGAAAGCAAACTTTAAAAGTACAGTAAGTCTTGAGAAAAATCAATAACTCTACTTTGTCGTATTTTAAAGATAAGATGAAAATTTGCAACTGTCAATGCACATTATTGTTACTAGAAGTGGGAAATTCTAAGACATACTAAATGGCTACTTGTGGCTACTTGTACAATAGAAGGTTTAACTCAGACCTTCTCACCTACTTTGACAGACAACCTTTGCAAATCAAACACCTTAGTACTGATAAAAGGTTTGACTTGGCATCATAAATGGATATATTCATAGTTACACCAGAGCCTATGCACTTCACCCCTTAAAAAATATAAATCTAATGCACAGTGCTGTATGCTGCTGCAGAGGTCAGAATCTAGCAAACAGAATGACAGTTTTTAAGGTTTTCTACAATACTGGGGAAATCCCAGTTGGACTTCAATGATCCTTGTGGGTCCCGTCCTACTAAGGTTATTATATGATTCTATTATTCAATCCCTCAGTTACATGCTTTAATTCCAGTGGCATGGATTTTCAATCAATTTCAGTAGAAATCAATTTATAATGGCCCTGCTCCTAGTGCTGCTCCTAAGTGCTTTCTGAGAACTGTCATCTTTGACCAAAGTGTATCATACAACTAGCTGAGATAAGGTCAGGCAATATATTAATATTGCACTCAGAAATAATTGACTTCTATATTTTGAATTTTTTTTTAGTTATTTCATTCTAAAAAAACACTGGACTAAGAAATACTATTACCTGTATCTCTTTTCTAATACTTGGCAGAGAGAAGCATTACAACGGTGAAAATTTTGCATCTATGAAACTCCTTTACAGTTTTGCTAGTAATGTTCACTTTTTCTCTTTTCTCATTTCTTCTGAAAAATTTTAGAGAACTAAAAATATTCCTCAGTCTATGGCTATCCACCATCAAAACCATAGTAACAAAGTTTTAAATATGTAAAGAAAATAAAAAGGATGAACGAGTCAATCCAAATCCATCATCACCTTAAAGACTCCTTCCTTACTTTGGGGAACTACCTGGAAAAAAATTTCATATAAATCAGTGTGAAAAGTCAATTGTTTAATTTTGGCTTGGTTGTCTCAGACTCATGGACAAGTATGATGCCAGCAACAGACCAGACCTTAAAACTGAAGGTCTATTACAATTTAAAGACTATGCTCGTAACACACATAGCTGTCCTATGCATTCATATTTGAATTAACATTTAGCAAAGAAGTAATGATGGTGAAGTCAACTGACAAATTCAGATGTAACAACTTGTTCCAATTCCATGGATCCTGAACCACTTCTTCTATACTACTTAAGAGGTCTTTCTGAAAACAATTAATTCAACTACCTGCTGTCACCTTCTAGCTGATCAGAAATTGTTGTTTCTAGAATTAAAAAAACCCCTAACTTTCAGGCATAATTTGCCAGCCAAATATTGTCTGGCATGCATTTGCTCCTTAAATGATGTTAAAAAATTCAAGCAGCCAGCAGTATCACACTGTTAAAATTATGATAGAACTCCAAATGTATAACCACCCATTCCTTGAAAGCAGGTCAATTCAAGGAATTTGCTTTTTGCCCTAATCTAACTCTATTTCTTTTATGATGCTCCCCTGGAAATAAACAGGAACATGAGGACTGAATCTTTTCTAGGAGTAAAGATATTTTACCTTTGTTATCTGTAAAATAGGTTCTATATAACAACCCTGTGTGTAGGACAAAATCCTTGACTTTACATCCACAGAGAATACCATACTTGTTTTAAAATATAAAGGATGACAACTAATAAACTGGAGTTACTGTACAAATATAAATTTTATGTTAAAGCCTCTGGGTATGTTTTATTCTCTTCATGTGTACTAATATTAATCTGATTTTATATTAAATACTCTTCCAAGTATTACTGAAATGCTGCTGTGACATTCATACTCCATTTTCCTGCATTTTATCCTTTACAAGAGCATGACCATCTGACATTTAAGAGACTTATAAAAGCTTATATATATCAAGAGAACTAAAGTGAGTGCTATTCTACACAAATGCTCAGACAGAGAGAAAATTGTTAAAAAATAAAATTTAGAAAAATGGAAATAGTGAAGAACCTAGACAAGAAAATGGAACATAATATTGGATTTCTGCAAAGCTTTAAACTGTTCAAATTCGCTGATACATTCAGGGAATATCTATAGTTACATATATATTAGCATGATGTCTTACACCTAACATGTAGATTCCGACAAGGAAATATTTCCATTAACATTGTAGCTCATATTTAATTTTACTTAAAAAAATGGATATCATACAGAGTGAAAAATCAAATAAAAACATATCTATTCATATGGGTCATAAATACTCTTCAATGAAATCAACATGGTCTCTTGCTATGGACCAACTCTTATATAAAAACTTTGAGTCATTTATTTCAAAGTACTCTGACTGAAAATAAAAAAGATCCTAAGAGTCTGGAAATTCACTCATAAGAAATTAGGTGTCTATATCTAACACTGAATTTGACATGTTAAACATCACAAGTGTCTTTTCTTTTAGAATACAAGACTCATAGGAGGTAATTAGTAAATCATTACATAGCAGTAAGCAATTGACAAACAACACCAAGCAGGTAAGTGTAAAAGAATAGAATAGAATAGAATAGAATAGAATAGAATAGAATAGAATAGAATAGAATAGAATAGAATAGAATAGAATATTTCCAGGTGGAAGGGACCTACAACAATCTTCTAGTCCAACTGTCTGACCAATTCAAGGCTGATCGAATGTTAAAGTATTTTACTAAGTGCATTGTTGAAATGTCTCTTACTTCCAAGAGAAAGAAAATAAATCCAGTATAAAATACACAGCAGTTAATCTTTCTATTTAAGCTGTATGTGCCATGTAAAGACATGAAAACCTGTTTTAATATTTGCTTCCATTGTGTTGACCACAAGAGATTAACAAATTCAGCTAGAAGAAAAAAAGCTACACTTAGTAATCAAGTATCTTTGTTTTAGAAGGACAAACTCCACATCCTCCTGGGCTGCCTTTGGCTAGAGGGTAAATAGAAAATATGAAATATGGCCTGAAACTACAGTTTTCGAATAAGTTTTTCATAGATGTTCTTTTAAAGTCGAGTCCAAAATATTTGAATTTAAAAGGATCATGTAAATTTTGGTTGTTGTAGAAAGCAAAATTTATAAATGACACAAGAAAGACAAAAATATTTTCACTGCAACGTAGCACAAACCCTTTGAAATAGGTTTGGTTGTCAGAAAATATAATTGGAGCTCTTGGCCCCTTCTCTGATCACTCAGATGATTCAATACAGTTACATAAACAAAAAGACCAAAATTTAAAGACCAAGTGATAAATAATATTCATGTTTATTTCAGCTGTCCTTTGTACAGGGTACACCAAGCAAGGTTTAGACACAATATTAGGGAAAAAAATCACAATAAGAGTTGTAAATCATTCCAGCAATCTACCCAGGTAAGTGGTGGAGTTACGACCCCTGGATGAATTCAGAAAATGTGTTGATATGGCACTTGAGGACATGGTTTAACGGTAATGGTGCGAGGTGATGGTTGGACTTGGTGATCTTAACCTTAATGATTCTATGCTTCTGTTATTCTGTGATAATATTGTTACTTGACCAGCCTAGTAGATAATTGAGACATAGTGTGTTTCAAACCAAATGCAACAATTTTTCTTTATGTAGCAAACTCAAATGCAGAAAAAAAATTTAATATACAATATATATATATAGTAGGCAGAAATCTTTATCATTCTTTTCAAAATAGCTGATATGTTTTAAATTCTTTATCTAATATGAAAATCTTTGATACAATCCAAAAGGTATCAGTTCTTACTAGTCTACTAATGTGTTTTTCTTCCATGTTCTTAATGCAAATTTTTATGGCATTTTTATAGCCAATTTTTTTTTTTTAAACAAATGCTCTTCTTCAAAACTAGCAGGCTTTGATGAAACTAATAGATTTCTCTTAATTCACCACAATTTCCTAGCTTCCAAAGCAGGAGCAGGCAATCCTCTGGCAAATTTCCCCTGAAAATAGTTGTTGCAGGAGATTGTTACCTGTGTTCTGCTTCAGAGGTCATAATAAGTTAAGGAAATACGACCAGCTTAAAATTTGGAATAAGATAAATATGCCCAGATTTTTGAATGGTAAAGGCCAAAAGGACACACCAATTTAATACAGAATAAATTTATGTGGTGCACTTAGACTATGAACATAAAAATGTTCACTTTATTGAAGACATTTTAAAGTATTAGAAGTATTCACATACCTGCAGTCAGTTAACTCAAAAGGAATGCCTACTCTCTAATTTGTCTCCCGGATTAAATCAACAAGTTGTGGTAATTCCACTGTTTCATATTCCGGCACTAAATAGTAAATCTGAAGATTCTATTATTCAATGATGATAGAAGTTACACTGAAATTAGCATCAAGCCTGCCTGCTTAATTCATGTGCTTTTCCAAATTCTTTCCTAAAAGGAAAAAATATTAGAAATCAATATTTATCCAATTTGTGATGCCAGTATTGGAACATTAATATGAATATATTAAGAATTTTATATTTTATATACATGTTAGATAACAATATATATGAATTACATAAATAATTGTAATTTTGTGGTCCTATGAATAAAGTGCTGCCTGCATTGGATTTTACCTGAACTCTTGGATTTCACTAAAATAAAAGAACTAATTCCATCATATACATTAGAGTGATTTAAGTAAGTGCTTTTTGTAAGAGGACTGCAAGATATTTCATCTGTTTTCTTTCTTATGACTTGACCTTTCTGGTTTAAAAGAGTTAAGTGCTTCATATTTAACACACCATACTTTAAACTTCACTTTTTTTTTTCCACCTAATGCTGTGCTGCACAGTCTTCTTAAACTTTAGATAAAACAATATCCAATTCATTTAAGTGAAACACACTCTTGCAAATAGATCCCTATGAACCAAGAAAAAGATTTGAAAACAGGAGGGGGAAGAAAGGCACAAAGAGGGGGAATCAAAGATGATTAAATGTCTTGGTGTACATTAAGACATATTTTCAGTGGTTCAGCTATGAAAGGATAGAGTTTCACGGATAGTTTCATGAGTAAAATCTGAGATGTCAACAGTTATTCTGAACCAGATAAGGAGGCAATCTCTTTTAAAATCAGAAGTTCTATATTACACATTTACCTTATTTTCTATAGATTTGAAGAATATTTAAGGTAGATATGCTCTTCTGTTTCTCAATCTCTTCTTTAAAAGTTGTGTTTAAATGGCTTTCTCACCCCATCTAGAGCCACCTTAAAATACTTTACAAATGTCTCAGTAACCTAACATACCTTCCTCTTCAGGTGTACAATTCAGAAATAATTCATTCCAAACTTGCCAAATCTCTCAAATTCAGAAAAAAAAGCAGGGGAAAATGTGATCAACTTTCCAAAGAGCATAGCAAAATTTTAGCTAGTATTTTAAGCCAGAAAGCCCCTCACATACTAGCATATTCAGGTGAATTCAGTAATGCATTTTTGTAGGATTTTATAGCCATAGAGACTAAATAACTACAGTGACTATGATTTATTGAATTTTAGAATTCAGTGATCAATTTTCCATTTGCAGCTCTTTTAGCTGAAATGATCTCTATTTTTAACTTCATCTTAGTCAGCCAGGTGCATAGCACAGAGGCAAACACTTGCTCATTCTCTGCTGCTGGATCCTTCATTCACTCTTGATATTGGAGCTGCTGCAATCATTGCAAATGCAGAAAGAGAAGAACATTTTTCCAGACTCAAAACACTATAGTACACTACTAATATAAATGTACTACATAAAAGTATTTGTTTCACTTGTTTACAATACCCCACAGATGACACAAAATACATGACAGAAAAATTTGCCTTAGCAAATTTTCTATGCTCCTTTGAGCACTGAAAACATGTCCTCTTACAGTGTATGGATGGAAACACATCTAGCACATTTTGTAGAATAACAAAAGGCTGTTCTGACTAAACCTAAGCAAGCAGAAATGCTGATGACATCTGCTATCAAAGTTTACTATGGATTCAGGAGTCTGACTTGAATAAAGCCACACATGAACTAGTGATGCTGAATCTACATTTCTGTATCTGATCTTGATATTAGATTTGCTCACAAACTCTCTCTATAAATACACACCTTCCATATAAATAGATAACATATCATGTATCTTCTCTTAAGACAACAGAAGGACAATTTTTTAAAATTTTATATAGACTGTTGATTAAAGATAAAATATTCTTACAGTTAGGTGTGAGGGAAAAGGGTTTTTTTAAAAAGTAATTTCAAAAACACCCCATTATGTCCCTTAATTTATCTTTTGAATTTAGTTTTAATCTGAAAAATTAATACAAAGGGGAAAAATAGGATAAAGGATAAAGCAGTTACCTCTTTAGATTCACTGAAGTTGCTCTGCAGAGGAACAAAACTTGCTAGGGTGTTCAAAACAGTGAATAAAATCCCAAATTAGTGGTGGTAGTAGTAGTAGTAGTAGTAGTAGTAGTAGTAGTAGTAGTAGTAGTAGTACTTATTTGTTGTAGTGTGTTTTGTTTAAAATTCATGTCTGCCCCCTGTTCTCCTCCTTAATCCCCTCCTCTCCCGAGCTGCCAATCTTCCCAAGGTCCTCCCTAACCCCCTCCATTCCAAGTTGTCAGTCCTCCCTTTCCCCACCCCTTTCTCCAGAATGTTCCTTGTCAATCCTCCCTATCCCTACCCCTCCTTCCAGAGTGTTCCCTGTCTATTTTGTTATACTATTTGTTACTTTGTGTTATTCCACTCCCCGACTTCTCCTGATAGGTTTATAATAGTTTAGTCCCACCTTAGACCACTCCCCAACTTTACCCTCATTGGTTAATGTTCCTGCACCCCTCCTCCTGAGTTACTGTATAAAACTTGAGGCTCCATCTTGTCCGTCTGATAAATACAGTCTGGTTTACCCCGAGACCCATGTCTTCGTCATCTGTCCCTGTGCCGAACCTGCCGATAACTGGGATTGCAGAACTCGCAGGGGAACAGTTGCGCCCCTGCACTCGCCGCCCAGCACGCCCCATGACAGCGCGCTGCGACAGTTATTATATCTGAGAAGTGGCTGGATCCTCATTTGTGGAGAAAACATGAACTACATAATCAGAAAATCAACAAAGTATCATGTGTATTTCAGGTAAATTGAAATGCAGGCATATGGTCACATTGATCAGAAAAATATGTTAATGCTGTTATCTAAAGGAAAATAACAAGCAACCAATAGTATTACAACAACTGGTAACAGTAAAGAAGTAGAGCGATTTCACCATCATAGAACACAGCAGATTTTTTTCCCATTTAGGATTTAATCTTAACCTCCACTTCCATCCTTGAGCACAGAATTTTTGACTACAAGCAGAGTGTTGCACACAGTCAAAATCTAAAGATTCAAAGGTTGTATAATTTTTTTTATGTCCAGCCCAAGAGGATTGCTTGCAAACTAAGCATAGCTCAAATTATTGAATCTGAATGTCCCACCCCATTGAACAAAGATGCCTAGGAAGTAGCAGAGAGCTATTAAGTTGTGAACAAGATTCCTTTGTCTTTGTGAATCAAGATATTTATGAGAACTGTCTGCTATACAGACTTTAAACTCTGGTGTCAGACAAGCTGGGTGGTGTAACCTCACCTGTGAAGGTTGGCTGCTATAATACATTTCCTTCTGAAATGTGAAGGACTGATGAGGTACAAAAATTTTATTTTTACATAAAGATACGCTATCAGCCTTCGTGGATGAAACAGTCAATGATGTCTTTTCTTCAAGAAATAAAAAAGTGTTTAATTTTTCAGTGTATGCTTTTAGAGATGGAAAAATCTCAATTTTCTTACTGTACAAGATGGTGACATTTAGTGAAAACTGAGTTATAGTCTTAAGAATGAAATTATAAAATGCTATAACAAAACACTACTCTTATATCTGATGTATGAGGATATCATATCATGAGAATATCATCAGCCACACTTGTGTGAGACTGAGACTGGAAAGGTTTTTGGGGTGCATGTGCATGGGGGAAGGGGCAGGTTGGGCCTTGCCCTGACAAGGCAGTGAACTCTCCCACATCCTCCAACCCCCTAGAGCCTATATAGCAGCCTGACAGTGGCTGCCAATTACTGGCACACAGAAGGCAATGCTCCACACCTGCCTCGAACCCCTAACCCAACTCCTTAATACCAGAAGTCCCAACTGAGGAAAGGCCCCAGGAATGCCAAGGGGTATTTAAGGCCCAACATGCAACAAGCACACATTTTGACCTTACCTCCTCTTGGGATTTCTATCAGTTGAATATCACTGGAACCCAGGAGTTGGTATATATCCTTTTCTATATTTCTTTTTTCTCTTTCTTCCTCTTCTAATTCCCTCTTCCTGGGATTATTGAGTAGCTAAAATTGAACAGGCTTAGAGCTTGCTAAATAGAATGGACTATGTTAATGTGTTGAGATTTTTTTTATGTTTATTGAATGCTCTAAACTTTTTGCCAAAGTTTTTGGATTTGCCAGTAAAGTAATTTTTGTTATGTTAACCTCTTTAGAATATCTTGTTAGTATTTCTTCTGTACATCTAACCCAGAGTACATGAACAACCATAAGCCCTTTCAAAGCCTCATCAAGTAAGTTTTTTGGGCCTTAAAACACTATTAAAGTTGATATCATTTTTGGATATTCTTAAAGAGTAATAACTACACTGCTGATCTTGTGGCTTAGTCTTTTTTTTTTTTAAATCAGCTGTCTCACTGCTCTCAAAGTTTTCTCCCATTTTATCATCTCTTAGGAAGAGCAGTATTCTTTTGTTTAACTAAAATTGTTGCTCAAAAATCTACCAAATTTCTAATTTCTTTGTATGCTTTCTAGTTTCTTCTTTTATCTTCTTTATCCAAAGAAATTCTGAGCACATCTTTCCTACTAATTAATCTCAGAATTTAACAGTTCATTTAATTGTGCGTCTTTCATTCAACTGGATATGACTCCTTGCTGATAAAACTTGAATGCATGTTATATTTCGTTCACTGATGTTATATTTCGTTCACTGGCCTCAGAAAAATCCCTTAATGGATAGTATTTCTTAAAACTCTGAACTTGCTTCTTGATTTTTAAATACTTATTGCATTATAAATCATCTTAGGAACATGAGAGACTACTAGACAAATGGAAGTACATATTCCACTTACCATTTCTGAGTGCAGCCTCTCTGTTTAGCTCTCCTCTTTCTCTATTTAAAAGAAAAGGCAAGCAGAAAACATTTCTGATCCTCTCATTATCCTAACTTAAGGGAAAACCTCCATCCAGCTCAATTTATAAGAAGGTTTTGCAATACATAGTAGAAGCAATATAATTCTATTATAATAATTATCTTCTAGTAGAAGCAATATAATTAGTGTTCAGGCAAGTTTTGCAAGTACTGATCATCTAAACCTGAGGTCTTTGCAGCAGAACTGAAAATACGTGCAGGTTGTTGATGAAATCTGGCAATATAATGCAGCATTTTTAAATGCAGGTCAACAAGCTGTTTGGCCCAATAACCGTTTTTCTAGGGAGACTTGATTAAGTTTTGTGCTAATGAAGAGCTATTACTCAGGGTTCTTCAGTAAACTTGCTCACAGACCGCATACCTTTCTGTTCTTCATGCTCCATCAGGTAGTGTAGGAATATCAATAGCTAGAAGTGACTGGGTTAGCAAACTATTGGGAAATGCACTGTTCTGTATGCTCTATTGGAATTTGCTTTCTTCTTCTTTCCTTTTCCCCCCACTATCTTTATATGTACTCAAATAAACCAAAAGCATCTCTTTTACATATAATTGATTTTCCTTCCAAGTTACTTTTAGTAGGTATCTTGGACTTCCTCCTACAGCAGTTGCAGAATCTGAACAAGACTCATTAAAGACATGTGTCTCTATTGGGATGGGGTGGGAAGGGGCAGGAAGAAGACGCGTAGAAACAGACAGTGCTAATAACAGAAAGAGAAGGATATAGTATTTTTCTGCTACTTTTGTCAAGAAAAACATAACACCTCTTAAAGGAAAAACGGTGAGACAATACTAGCAATGACTGATGAATTAAGAGTTGCTCTATTACCTTCAATTACTTCTACTCACAGTTTATTATTGTTATACCTCAGGAAACCACACCCCATTCTTAAAAACTTATTTGTTTGACAGCATGCAGTGACTGTTATAGAATATATTCTCTTTAGGAATGCAGTGGAAAAAACGCTGTCAAAAAAAATTTAAAAATACAAAACCACTACAAATTTATTTTTAACCACTCCAGAAGTGATTAAAAATCACAAAACTTAGGTAAAATCACAAAAAATAATTCAAGTGGAAAAGGTCAACAAGATTCAAACTTGGAACCATAAACTAACAGCAAAAAAGAAACCTGTCTTTTAACAGGAATCCCTTGCATTTCCATCAAAGCATATTAAATAGCTAATGATGCATAATAATATCCCATGCAGTGGATAAACACTAGGCCATTTGCTTTCCTTCCTGTCTCATTTTTCAAAGTTGATGTATTGACCTAAGTAATAAATCTGTTTCCTACAAATAATAACTCTGTTTCCTATGACCAGGTTAACCACAAACATATTGCCAATATGTTTGGACATTTGTTGTTAATACAGGAGAGTAGAGCAGTGTACACTGTCAGTGTCTAATTAAACCACAGCTTTTGTTTCTTCTTTCTTTTCAAAAATCAAATCTTGTCTTACTGCCACAGAAGATCTTCCTGTAAAGTGAGTTTGTAGAGCAATGGACAAAGTTTCTTCTGCACTGGAAGACCTAAGGTTTTTTTGTTTTTTTTTTGTTTTTTTTTTTGTTTTTGTTTGTTTGTTTGTTTGTTTGTTTGTTTGGGTTTTTTGTTTGTTTTTGTGTTTGTTTTTTTTTTTTTATGTCATGACTATAACTCTTTTTCCTAGAAAATAACAGATTAAAATGTAAGCTTCGCCCCCAAGCATTGTGCATGGTCTGCAAAAACATATCACCATTCACTTGGATAAAGGAGGATTGACCCCAGTGTTACTATCTCTATGCTTTCTAACCAATTCAGAGAGTATGAGTCAAAGAAGATATCTGTGGACCTAAAAGTGAGAACACCTCAATGGAAACACAGAAATCTTGTGAAATGAGAGACTTCCGTACTTTTAAACTGCAACAAGGAGAGAGGTTTGTTTTTTGATAAGAAAATTAGTGCTATATACCACTTAATTCCAGTAAAATGCAAAAATCAAATTATGATTTCCTACATCTAACAATAGAAAGGACTTGCGAGACAGACCTCAAATGGAATGTATTTCTGTGAAGTTGAAAGGAACCAGTTTATAAAAGGGAGACAAGTGTAGTGCAAAGCCAGTGTTCAGTGGTGAACAAGCATGTGGGTTTGGTTTTGCACCAGATAATACTCTGAGTATTTTAAATTGATATGTTTCACCCTCAGGAATTCTGACTATTAAGGAAATTCTAAGACAAAAAGACCTAAAAATGTCTTTTCTGTTACTGCTTCCCAATGAAGCTAGATGAGATTGATGTCCAAATATTCCTTAGGATGTGATAACTACATTGATGGTATTTTCATTTAGCTTTTGCTGGTATTCTGAACTTTATTTCAATTAATTTATTGCAATTCACATGCAATTAAAGAAGAAGTAATTTTTTTTTTTTAATTAAGTCAACAGAATTTCAATTTAAGGAAGAGGAAAAAAGAAACTATAGAATAAATGAAAATAAACAAACAAAAAGAACTGGGTAGACCTATCTGGGCAAGAAGTAGAACAAAGAAATTATTAATTGTTCATCATTGACTAATCATATGCAAATGTCCTAACAGTATAATTATAGATATTTGAGCATACCTCTAGCATATTTTGAAGATTTGTTACCGGATCAAGAGGCAGACTCATTATCGCTGCTTTGCACGGTTCATTGGCATTTTGCTGCGCAATTTCAACAAGGATCCCCTTCCTAGCTTCTTCATCTGGGACTTGAATGTCGACAAAACCTCTCTACAAATCTTAGAAATGATTCTGAAGGAGATTGCTTAATAGTCAAATAATTATCAATTGGGACATTGGGGTGCAAACTTAAAAATGCCTTTTCCGTCCCTTTACGCTCTCTCTGAGTGCTTCCTTGGGTATTTTTTGTGCCTGTTTCCTTCCCTCTTCCCAATCCCCCTCCCCGCAAAGATGGGCAATAGATAGTATTTGGTCCTCAGCATCAACTGCCATCCTAGGATTGGCCCATAATCTTGCTAAACTCACCCAAACCTCCTTTTTCCATGCTGCTTCCCATATCAAAAATTCAGTCGGGGACAACAGGCAGGAAAAGAGGGTCCTAAGATCTGCTGGGGTTAGGTCATCAGAAGTAAGTGTCGCTTTAAACAGACCCCGGAAATACTCATGATCTCTATTAAATTCTTTTTGGGCCTTACAAAGTTCTTTGATTGCTTGATGCAGAAAAGGTGACCATTGTGGTAGTATTCTGCCCTCCTGTTGGGAAATATAAGTGACAGGAGCAGCAGCAAATGCAGGAAGGGGTTCCAGATCCTGGTTCCCACAATTCTACCTCCCAGCAGCACCAGCGTGGGAACTGGAAGAGGGGTCATGGGAACCATGGGAACTGGAAATTGAACCAGAAGGGGTATGACTGAGACACTGGGAGGGGACATATGATTGACAGGTCTCCAGAGGGGCAGGACCAGGGGGGGAGCTTGCTGCGGTGAGGGAGGGCCAGGAGGAGGAGACACCGTGATGGACAGGAAAGGGTTGGTTGAGGGGCAAAAGGGATTTTGGGAAGGGAGCAAGGAATTAGGGGATGAAGAAGGACAAGGGGCAGGAACGACCATGTGGCATCTGCCATCTTGTATGCTTTGGGGAACATTTTGAGGGGTATTTGGATCAGGGACATTAAACTGAATGGAGGGTTTCCGGGACAGGGCTGTACATCGCAGGGACTTAGGGGGAGGGGAAAGGTCCCGAACAGTCTGGCCAGGACTGCTTGGGCGGGGGCCTCAGGGATTCTGCAGTGAGCCAGGGAGATGTTGGCAACCCTGTGCCAAATGGCGGGTTGCTCCCTTAAGAATCCCTGGTTGAGGATAAGAGGGGGAGGAAAGAGGACTAGGACAGGGAGAACTGGGGTGCAGTTTGCTTGTGGATGGTTGTCCCTGCATTTCAAACTCAGATTTCAAGACTTCTTTAATTTGCATGGCCAAATAAATAAATTTAGAAAGAGACAAGTCTCCTGATTTCAACAACTTATTGCTAACTCCCAGAAAGGCACTTCATGAATTTGCTTGGTCGAAATGTCAGGGAAATACAGTGACAGCCACCTGACAACCCGTTTAACATCCTTTTTACAAAACTGCTTCCCCACAACCCCAAGGACACCCACAACTTGGTGATAAAGCCCATTTTGTGAAACCAACAGTCTAGCACCCATATCGACTGAGATGTTAAAGTGGTTTCACTAAAAACACACTGCCCCAGGAAAAAGAAAAAAAAGAAAGCAAGCACCTGCAACTGGAAGCCTGCCAAACAAGGGGTGGAAAGAGGCTACAAAAGTAGCAACAGGAGAAAACTTGGTTCTCTTCCCAGAACCAAGTACAGAGAAAAGCAGGCAAAGTGAAATCGCCCCCCGCCCCCGTCACCCACAGGGAGAGGAAAGAAGCAGAAGACTCACTCACCAAGTCCAGTGGCAGAATTCTAACAGAAACCTGGGACAATGACTTCCACGGGGGACTGACCTCTGTGGTGCTGCAGAAGCTACCAATCCCATCCCCAGGAGTGCCACCCACTAGAACTGGGTCTGCTCCCACTGGGGTAGCTTGACGGCCAAGAGACAGAATCCAGACAGCTCCGAAGGATAAATCCACAAGGGCAAATCCAACGGGACGTCTGGCTGTCTCCTCTGCAGGATCCGGCGATGACCACCGGCCCCACGTTGGGTGCCAAGCTGCCGCCGTGTCCACCCAAAGTCCACTTTGGTCTGTCCCACCAGCAATAACACGGCTGGTGGCAAGGGACGCTCTCCTGTGTTCCTGTGGAATTTTGAGAGCATCTCAGGGCCGAGCACCTGGTTGAAGGAGCGGCTAGCAACAACCCTGGAAGGAAAACAGGCTGACTCTCTTCTGGGGCAAAGTCCAAGGCTTTATTGAGAACTCTGAGGAGCTGTGAACCTCAGGGGAGCCAACAGACTAGAGCCCCAAAGGGCAGGGTGCAACAGTTTATAAACCACGGAGACACAGGAGGGGATCACCCCATGACCAATGAGGGATTTTAGGGGAGTGGAAATTGGGGAGATAGGTGGATACAATCTACAGTGGGGAAGGCAGGGAGGAGGGATCCCTGGCCCTCGCCCAATCACACAACACCCTTAGTGGAAGGTTCCAGATAGGTGGGATGAGGAGTCAAGTGATGGACAAGGCACCAGGGAGGGGAAAAGGAATGATTCAGCAGTTTTTTGCTGATTGACTCCTGAGGAGGAGGAGGAGGGGATTGACTTATAAGGAGAGGGGCAGTTAAGGGTAAAACCATTGGGGAATATGGGGGTACATGGGCAAACCATTGCAGAAACAACCTGAGATACGAAAACACAATACAACTACAAGAAAAAAGAATGCTAGGCAAAATCAGAAACCATAGAGGACAACATCCAACTGAAAAGTGAATAGTGTTTTCCACAGGTAGAGAGACGAAACAACTTCCCAAATGTAAACCTGAGAACAGTAGATGTATATTATCAGATTGTTTTTGAGGGGGAAAAACATGTAGGAAAAAAATCTCTTATTTTGTGTTCTTGGAAAATCACTAGTATTCTAAGTGGTGATTGTGGTCTTTAATTTAGCATGATACTTTGCACCTTACTGTAATTTGGCCAATATAGGCACTGAGATCAAGTTTTTAATTGCCTTGTCACTTGTTATTTTTACACAGATTTGCCTCTATAAATGCACAAAGTATTTGTCAGGATACCAAAACTGAACTGTGAAATAAACTAGGATCTTGGTTTCAACTGCTGCCTAAGTTGGACTTTGTGCAGTGAATGAGCTAAGAATGGCAGAAGGAAAAATTATCTTTGCCCAGGTAATGCAGATATGCACCAGTCTGGTGCTTTCAGTTCTGTTTCTGTGATGACAGGCAAGTCATGTAAACAGACATTTTCTCAGATGCACACTAACTGTATATTTTCCATGTTCTGAATACCACCGAGAACTGCGAATCAAATTAGCAGGCATGCTGAATGCTTAGTAGCAACAGCTGCCATTTAGTAGGGAATACTTTGTGAAGGAAAAGTGCCAAAAGTATAAATTAAAAATTAGAACACAGACATTTAAGCTTACTAAACAGCTTTGGTGCTAATGTTTTTGAGTCTTTATATTCATTAATTCTATCTCCACGTGCATTGTGAAAACTTAAGTAAATGGCTATGAAGCTGTGAAGTTCCACAGTGACATCATGGTGGAAAATACCATGAGATAATTATTAACTTTGTAACTAATATCTGAACAGTATGAAATAAAACAGGTTAAGGGCCATACACAGAGTGAGAAAAATGCAAAGTGGCTTGGAATAACTCCTTTGAGATATATTCCTGCAGGAATAACGTGGAAGCTTTAATAAAAGTAAAATCTGAAATTAGACTTCCTTGAACACACTTTGTATATCATTTCATGTTTCAAACTATAAGAATCTTCAGTGACAGCTGGTGTGAGTCTAATTTTACATTCCAAGATAAAAGTTTTGATCCATTTTTGTGAAGTTATGCTTCATTCCATCATCCTATTAATAATGACCAAGTTGTTTTGTCAAGCATTTTCCATGTTCAAGGTGAATAACTGAAGAGCAGAGAAGAAGAATGCCACAAGGCCTGGTGTTCTGCTTCACTATGGAAAAAAGACAAGACAACCCTGCAAGTATTCCACTCACCACTGACAAATATTATGGACTAAATTTTCTTGAAAATCTGCAGACTTATTTAGCATTTCTGTGTTTGTCATTGTCATTCCAACCTTACTAAGATCACAATTAACCTTTAAAGCAACACTACAATATTTTGCATAAGCTTTGATTAAATTTCCCATGTAAAACACACCCAAAGCTTTTAATCAGTTTTATGCCAGACACCAATAAGTCAACATTTCAAATGCTGCATTATTCTTGTTACTGGCATATGTAAGTACAAGAAGCAGTTCTGTGTGTCTTAGGTATTTGTGTTTAGCTAGTCTTCATGAATATTAAAAAAAAAAAAGGATATTCTATCTAATCTATCGGATAAAATGTAGCTGTTGACTGTGTTGTGGTAATCATAATTAAAAATGTGGTAATCAGCTGTGTTTAATCATAATTTTGAGTGTATGAGCACCAAGAATTCCCACTACAAAGATTCTACTAATTTAATGATGTTCAGGCTTTGATGTTGATGAAATTTCCTGATTAATCTTGGATAATTTTAACAGTATAGGGAACTTAGCATAAATCAAAATAAACTGATAACATCATCAAAGTTTTCACCTGCAGTTTTGGTAGAATCCAAAATCTAGACTTAAAAATTCTAACTGTGCTTTAAGGTGAAAGCACAAAAGAATGCATATGTGAAACAGCTGCCTCACCTCAAATTCTTGTCAATGGAGATACATGTTTCAACTCCAATTGCCTCATCTGTAGGTCATGCTATTTCCAATGCTATTTTCATGCTATTTCCAATGCCCTGCACTACCTTGCCAGCCTTCAGTTGCTGCCCTGGAGGGCATGGATCCTTGTAAACAATATGCTGCATCTGAACACTCCATGCCTCCTACACCTGCACATTTATATATATAAAAATATTTATAAACCAATATGACTTCCAGCAGGAAACAAATATTTACCCTACTTGTCTAAAAAGTACATATATAAAGAGATTTATATACAGTTGCCAGATAGATGGGATACATCATAAAGATGGTCTTCTCTTTCATCTCTGCTGAGCAATCTCCTCTTGATTTTTTTGTTGTTTCTTCTTTGAAACTGAGCCCTTTATTGCAAGCTATTTGTCATGAAGCAGTTCTGCACAGGTCTGACCCCTGCAAAAGGTAAATCTTCAGTTACTTTTTCTTTACTGGCTACCTTTGTAATCTATATGATCAAGTAAAGTTCACAGCATTTGTTTTTAAGGAATCTTTCAACCCTAAATATTTCCTAGGCGGTGTACGTAAAGAAGTCAGTAAATTCATCATAAATAGTGAAGCTGTGAGTTATATATTTTATACCAAACCCACAGCAATAAAATCTTTATACTGCAGAACTGTATATTCTGTTGAAAAATTTCACGTTTTACAAAGTAAAGCTATTATAGAAATGCTTCAGAGAGTTTTGCTTGGAATACAGTCAGCTGTAAAACTAGTCTGCTTCACACAAAATTTATCCACATCTACAAGCCTCCAAGGGAAAAAAAAAACATAAATCAGATTTTCTGTACACCATGTTCAAATCTCTTGAGTTTAAATGTATGAATTTTGTGGGCATAGACAAAACTTCTCTGCATCCTGTTCAAGGACAGCCTTGCATCCTATTCAAGGACAACCTTGATGTGCCTGAGGTAGTGTTCATCTTCTGCTCCGTACTTTGTGCCCTACCCAATAGTCTTGTGTCAGGCCAATTGTCTGACAGGCCAGAAAAGGGTAGGAGTATAAAAAGGAACTGGAACTAAGAAGGCAGGCATACTTATTAAACACTGCACAGCAACACTTTTTTTTTTTTCTTTTTCCCCAGAAACTTGAAAGGAAGTTATGGTACTGCACCACAGGCCCAAATCATACCATGGCAGGTAGATGAGGTTTATAGAGAGGTCTGACACCTCCTTTGTCTCTGTCTCCTTGGAAATGAGGTAAAATATCAGTTATAGTGGGTGTATGTAAGGGGAATTTTGAAATGCACAATCTTCTTTTCAAGCGTTAATGGTGGTGTTGATTTTATTTCTGCATTGTATGTAAGCAAGGCACAGCAATTTTGTCATATGCATGTTGGTTTGGGTTTTTTTTCCCCAGAAAGTTGTATCAAGTTCTGGGCAAGTATAAAGCAAGTAAATTACAGATTAAAAACCACTTATATAAAATTTAATTGAAATATTTGGTAATGCTATTATGTTCTTGTGCTCCTTTTAAAACTCAGTGGGAAAATTAAATCCACTCATATCACCCCCTTTAGATAGTAGAGGAAACCTACTAGGAGAGATTATAAATTGGAGTTACAATTTACTGAAGAAATCTTGATAAACACAACAATATTAATAGAAGACTGAACAAGAGAGAGGATGGTTTACCCATAAAAAAGGTATTCACTTTTGAAGGCTGACCTAGAACAGAGGCTAGACAGCGTTAAAGAATAAAGTAGGAATTTATTAAGTGGCCTAAGTAGCTCCACTTTGGGCACAAGAGCCCGGCCAGGGCTACACCCCAGGTGAACCCAAAATGGTCACAAAATGGATGGCTGGTTGCAGGGTCTCACACTTTTATAAGTTTTGGTCCATTAGCATATTGGAGCTAATTGGCCAATTACAGCTTTAGCCCATGAAGTCCCATCCTTCTTGTTTTCTCTCTTTGGTCCACCATTGTTCATGCTCTTGCACCTAAGATCTGGATTGGCTGTCCTTGGGTCCCCAGCTAGAGAAGGAATTGTTTTGTCTACCTGCTCTGTAAATAGATCTCACTATCCCCTTATATGAAGCCCAGACCCACCACTAAAGCAGCACAGAATCTGAAAATTATAAAAGCTAAAACCTGAGGCATCAGCAGCAGGGACCCTCACTGTGCCATGCAGCTCCAGAGACCAATGGAAGGGAAAAAAAATTCATAAGGAAACAATGTTGCAAATGAGTTTCCATGGTTAAACACCTTCCTCCTGTCAGGAAACCTGGGAAAACAGGGGCAAAGAAAACCTGGAAAGCTATTTTCTCTGGAAGGGGTTTTGCTGCTGAGCTGCTTAGCTCACATCACCTGGCAGGGGCTCTCCCCCATCAGCAGCGATCCCAGGTGGTGGTTGTGGGTGGTGACTTGCAGGGTGACTCCCACTCCCGAGTGAACCCAGCAAAAGGAAAAGGACCCCTCCATGGTTTTTAAAAGTGGCAAAACCACTCATTTCCATGACTGGGCAAGAAAAATGCTCAATTCCTGACACCTTAGAATTCCCTGCTCCCTGCTTACAGTGATGTGTGTGGTATAGAATAAACAGCGCCAGGACTGCCCCTTTTATCCCTTCACCCAGGACAGTTACAGAGCAAAATGAGATGCTCAGGGTCTCCAGAAGTTCTGATGTTTGTCTTCAGGAGCAAACTCAACGGAAGTAGCCTTGTTGATGGGAAATAGAGAACAAAATATTTGTGGGGTTTTTTTTGTTTGTTTGTTTCTATGCACACAACCCTTGCTTTTGCTTTATTTTACTGCCTTTATCCTGAGCCATGACGTTTTGTCCATCTTATTATCTCCCCCACTTTCCTGAGAAAGGCAAGTTATAAAATGGTTTGGTGAGCACCTGGCATCCAGCCTGTGTCAACCTACAACATAAGAATCCCTGCACCTCAGAAGCATCTCTGTATCATTCCAGATACATGGAGGAATAAAGACCTCGAGCATTTTCTGTATTTATATGATTGTTGTTCAAGTTAAATTTCAGTTGCGAGACAAAAATAAATCCATGTTGTTTTATAAATCAGATTGAACCTGAAAGTCAGAGAGGGGAAGTATGGTTTTTCCTCTCAGCTCTCATGGTTATATATAAACCTAAATCAAACATGACAAAAATCACAAGTAAAGGCTTCTTTGCTGATGACCTTTTACACCAAGTAATTGGTTTAGACAGGTATATAAAAAAAGACAGATCTCGTGTTTGTTACACAGGAACATGCACCTACAATATTTTTCAAAGATTGTGATATTTAGGACTGACTTCATATAACAGGTGACCTTATACAAACTTTCATTGCAATCCATTGTTAGTTTAGAAAGCAGTGCTGAAGGGACTTGATTATAAACTACAGGTTAAAATAATTCACGTGAGCCATATTTCTGAAAGAATTCTTTTGACTGTCAAAACAGGTCCCTCAGGGAACTTTGATGTAGGTGTTAATATTAATAGCACTATACCTACCATACAGCACCTATCCTTCTGGGTTATGTGTTAGCTGGAATAACAAGGTCCTACTACGATATAAAGATATGGAATGGGAAATATGTGTAATTATGCAAAACACTGTGACATGTAAAGACTCAAAAGAAAGATAACGCACAACTCAAAATAAGATCTGACAGAAATAATAGTGGTTAGAATTTATCTATAACATTTCTTCACCATTTATTAAAGAGGCCTGCCCTTCAGCTGTCAGACTGGCCTGAGAGTCCGCAACATCATCTCACAGACCTGTTTGGGAGCCAGAGGCTAAAAAACCAACAAGCAAACAAACAAAAAAACAACAAAAATAATAAATAGTATTATTTCCATCTGTCATCAAACAGTGACTCTCTTTAAGTTTTAAAATCAATCTGCAAATGGGAAATAATGAACTACAGAAGACTTTATCAGAAGGTTTACTCGCTTGTCCAGTCCTTCACATCTCCAGAGCAAATCATTTAGTCCACATTAGTTAGACCAGAAAAAATGATTCTGACTCTTAAACTTTCAATTGAAATGCTGTAGTCTGTATGATGCAGATGCCCATTTTAGGCCATCAAATGTCCTCTTTATCTTCAGATTTTTTGGAATTTATCTATAATGACTAGTATCTGTGGTCGAGATATATGTGATTACTAAAATGAACTACACTAAGAGATGTGACCTGTGGCTACCTTAGATCAGAGGATGTTAGCCACTCACAACTCAGTGTTTTCTGAGGAGACATCTTCATTCTGTTAAAATTCACACCACTCACAAGGATGAGAATGAAGACATTTGAGAAGTCTTAATCCTGTAAGCCATTGGGACAGCAATATTTACAACATACACAGTGTGGTTCTGAATAGCAGTCTTCTAATAAGGTAAACCAACAATTAAATATATTAATTTCCACTATTCATGCAGAAGTCTGGTTCAGTTTATGTTAGTCTCTTTCATTTTTACCCAATTTCCTTTTCCCTTTAATTAACAAGTTTTAGTTCCAATTTAGAGTAATATGTTTTCTCTCCTTTTTTCTTTTCTTCCTTTAAGGAGTGAGTTTAAAGAATGTGTTTAAATTGCAAATTAACACTCTCCTTGTCATGTAAACGGTTGTAATCTATCACTATGACTGTTTGTTTATCCTGCAAAAACAATTATGCCTTTATTCAACACTCCATCTCTTCCAAGTATCCTTTAGGAGAGACTACAAAAATCTACCCAGACTGGTCCTTAGGCTCATGGCAGAAAGAGCCAAAACTCATGGGTTAATTCCTTACATCTTTGAGTAAGAGGGAGTTTCCCCCTGCAACTGGAACTGTTTTCTGTTTTTATGCTGACTATTGAGTTCTATTTCTCCCTTAATAACAGAGAAAATACTAACTTATCTGGAGGAAGTAAAGGAGTCATGATCAAGTTTCCTGCTATTTCATTCCAGAAGAATTTCTTTCTTCAGCATCTTGAGAATGGGTTGGAGAAAAAGTGTCAGCTTCCAATACATAAATGTTGGACAAAGCTATCCTGAGCTACTGTTAGTCTTTGGAGTTTTCTGTAGTAAAGTACAAGTAAGGTCTCCTGTAGTCATTAAAGGTCAAAAGAACTTTGAATGAAACACTTTCTGCCTTGGGACAGAGTTTTGTGAGCAGTCCTGTATTGGAATATGTTAGCAATAGCTTAAAAAGAGAGGGAGATGCCAACAATCAATATTTTCCTAGGATAATTGGCTTTCTTACTCCTTAAAAGGTACTTGGAAAAAAAAAAAAAAGTCATATTGCAGCAACAATTCAGTAAGAATAAATAATGAACATGAGTTATTTCCACTGTTCATTACCCATATTTCATTATTTACTTCTTAGTGGAAGGATTCACAGTTGAAATTCAAAAGGAAAACAAGCAGAATTCAGCAAATAAAATGAGGCACAAGCTAGTATACCAAAAACTGATTAAAGATTTCCTCCTTCAGTAAAAAATTCACTTTGACTGTAATTTATTCATGAGAAGACTCAGCAGTCAACTTTGGTCATCTCTGTTTATATTTTTCTTGCGAGATGATTCTTCCATTTGTTTATCTGCTCATTCAACCAACATACCTAAACATGCCTGGCAGATATTCTCTGTTCAAAACCTTGCATGTTGACTAAGTGGGATATTTAATCCTTTTTCTCTGAAAATATAATATAAAAAATCATCTATAAATGAAAGATTATTAACATTAAGCTTGATCTATCTACATTGCAGAAATTCTGTACAGCTTTGTATTTTTTTTATAGGCCTGATTAGTTATGGGTTTTTTTTTTTTTTTTTTTTTTTTTTTTTTTTTTTTTTTTTTTTTTTTTATGTATTCATTTCTTTTAACCAGTCCCTCTTATTGTAACCCAAGATGATATATCCAAGGAAAGACAGGGTTCTGTGCTATTATCAGATGAATAACTAATAGATAAAGGATTTTAACTGAAGGATTCACTTTGGCCTTTTTCTCTGGTAGCCTGGCATCCATTCATGAAAGCAACCTTAAAGGGGAAAATCAGGAAGAGTGGAAAGAAAGGAGTTGAGGATACATCCTTTTTTCAGAGTTTGGTAGAATGATAACACAGGAAAGTCCTATACTGTGGACAGGCAGGCTAAATATGTGAGTACATCTTCAGGACAAGGTCCCATAAGATGAAGTTTAGGAAGTATTCTTCAGGAACAGCTTCTTCTGTACCTGTTCTACACCACACAAGAGAAATGCACAACTTCCAGTTAAGGAACTGTTTTGCCATGCAAAGAAACAGTACAGAGGAGCAGATCTAGAGGTTAATATACAGGCATTACAGAAGTGAATTCTGATCTTTTCTGCTCAAGCTGAGTGTTACATTTTTTTCTGCATCTCTGTGCACAGTTCAAATCAATAATGTTTTTTCATTTCTACTTCTAAGTTTCATAGGTATACTTATGAAGTTTAAGTTTACTTCTATGAGTTGCCTAATGATTATGATCTCTGGCTTGGTAGCTGGTGCAATACAGCTTCTCCTACCTGCTGCTCTGGTAACCAGTGCCCAGTCCAATGCAAAATAAAACAGGAAAACTTCCCCCTCCTTGGGATATAATGTTCCCTGGAATTTCACTGTTGTTGTGTTTTCCATTTGAACCTTCAGTGCCTGATGGCTCTGGATTAAGTTGCTATAAAAAATTGAAATCTTATTCACCCTTCTTTCCCCATTGTTTTTGAAAGGACTCCATCTGTTACCATTTCAGAGGTAAAAAATTCATTTTGATGGCTTTAGAGAGCAGCCAATATGCATCTGAAGAGTACTAAAATATAAAGGGAGCAGCTTTTTTCTGTGCTTCATGTTCTCTTGTCCAGATAATTTGTAATTTTTGGTAGATTTGAAGAAAAAAAAAAAAAAAGGACAAAAATGCCAAAACTTATTGTGTAGAAATAACACAGACCAAAATGCATGTGCATGTGAAGAAATAACATTTTTAGACAGCTGAGAATAACATAATGTACTTCATTGTTTGGCCAGACAGAAATAAAAAAGAAAAATCATCTATCCTTCTAGCTGTACAAATATCAGACTAATAACAACTTTTTCAGATAGAAATTTGATATCTCACTATGTTAATTTATGGAATACAAGACTCCAAAATACCATGGCTGATTATTAGGACACATTTTTTCATGACAGTTGTTTCAATTATGCTGAAATTGTTTCTCTGAAAAATTCAGTGAGTATATATATATATATACATACACACACACACACACACACACACACACACACACACACACATAATTCTTGATCCAATGTTCTGTGTCCATAAGTAAAAATATAATAAAAACATAATAAAAGAAACAGAGTTGTTTCAGAAGTTTAACAAGCATTTATGCAAGTACCAGAAAAAAACCACAATATTAAATTAACCAAGTATGAATAATGTTTTGAACTATTACAACTAAAATATAGCAGATTTTAAAATTCAATAATAATAGCAATAATAATACAATAATACAACCATTTTCACAACTGAAACTGGTTTTCTGCCTAATGAAACTGTAAGTTGATGACTTTAATTAATATCTCCCTGTTGCTGCTTAACAATTTGCATATACCATGGATTAACATGAGAAATATTAATAATTCACAAATCAACTGTAAATAACTTAAACTTTTGAAGTAAATCAGACAAAAAGGTCAATTTATTATTGTTTTCCTGTCAGAGCTTCTTTAGTATCTCTGAGTGTTTGATATAGTAAAAGTGTACTTATTACTATTCTAGTAGTATTCTAGAGAAGTATCACTATGTTTCAGACATGCATTCTGCCTGAGACAGAGGATAGTAATTTCTTGATATGTATCTTATTTCTCTTTGATTTTTAACTATTATGTATTCTACATACAGCAGCACCACTTGCTGCCCAGAACATTAAATAGTGTTAGAAAAGGTGTGCATTTTTTCACCTGTTTTTTACCCTGTTAGTTTATATTCAAGTGCTATGAGAAATCCTATCCAAAGGAAAACTGAAACAGGCCTATTCAATATATTTTGAAAAATACATTTTTGTAGTATTCTACTTCTAATGTGAAGAGATTAAAAAGGAAAAACAGGCTTTAGTTTTCAGTTAAGTATATATTTTCAAACAGGTAAACAGTAAATGTATGTGTAATTTTTTAGAAAAAAAGGATGTTTAAAAAGTCATATTGCAGGGTACTAATATAGAGCAAAATGTCTAACCTTTAAGCTCTTAGCCTTAAATATTTATGTCCACAAAAACAACTCCACTGATAACACTTTTTTTTTTACAAGAAAATTACCCTTTTATCCAGAAAGTCACACATTTGCCAATTTATTAGTTTTTCCAATATAGAGTCAAAGACTTTATATAAGTTTAAAGTGCAGCTGTAAAGCATATCTTCAAAAAAGTTGTTCATTTCTGCAGGTAGAAAATTTGATACATCCCACTCTGCATTCCAGTCCAGCAACTAAATGCTTTTTTCCTTTTCTTTTTCTTTTTTCTTTGGTATGAAAATAAAAACCAGGAAACTTAAGGGAATAGACCATTTTTGGGGGGAGGTTTTAAAGTGTGTTTTAGTTTTATGAGTGAAAAAGAAGGTCTAATAAAACAGAAATAAGTCCTTAAGTAATTTCTAACTCTGGCTGTATTTGCTTTATAGCAGAACATAGGATTAGATTTGTAGGTAAACACCTTCTTGAGGGTCACTGCTGTATGAGTGTTTGGAGGACTTGTACACTGGTCAAGCTTTAGGCCAGATGTGTGCTCATTAACATCTGGCACACTTACTGCACTCCCAGCACAAATCTACATCCCTTCATCCATGCAGTCTGAGATGGCTCTGTGGTGTAATCCAAAGCACAGCAATGGAGGCAGAATCAAGAGACTTACTTTAAAACTGCCCCCTATAAAGCAAACTAATGTGGACTCAAAAGCTCTGAAATTTTCCTAGCCTCGTTGTTCAGCACCAATATTTTTTGCATTTTCCAAGAAAGGGCAACAAAGCTCATAAAGGGTCTTAGAGTACAAATCGTATGAAGAGCAGCCAAGGGTGGAGGGGTCCAAAGGGTCATCAACCATTGGAACAGGCTTTCAAGGGAAGTGGTTGAGTCATCATCCCTAGAAGTCGTCAAAGGATGTGGTACTTTGTGACACAGTTTATTGGAGGACTTGGCGGTGCTGGGTTAACAGGAGTGAAGATCCTAGAGGTATTTTTCAATCAAAATGATTCTATCATTCTATGACTTTTAAAGACAGCCAAATTTAGTATTTCTTTTTTTTTTTTTTTTGTCAACTGTATCACCTTTCCCCCTTTTAAAACTTTTTTAGCATTATCTTGTGAAAGAGTGATACAAATCACACAAATCTGATATCTCACAGCTGTATTTACTATTCTGCTTCTGCTATTTACACAATCACTAGTACAAAGAGTACATTTTTGTTACTACTTTAAGACATTAAGTTCAGGCAGCTGTGCTTTTTCCATCATTCCACTAGTATGGTTTGTGTGTTTTCCTTCCAGTGCATTTTGCTTAGTAGTGATTTATATTTTTTACCAAGTAATTGATGAAAATGTTGAACAGAATTGTGTCCAGTACAAAACTTTGTTGAACAAATGATAGACAGCAAACAGAGTAATAGCTCCCCTGTCTGTCAGGCTACTTTTGTGATTCCTTTCATGATAATTTCAACTCTTTACCAAATCTATAATCTTATGAAGGCTGACAGTGAAATCAGATTTGCTTTGCAAGATTTATATTCCAATAAATCATGTTGACTACTAATAATTATATTATCACTATTCAATTCATTATGGTTTAGATTTTGTATCTATTTGTCTCCAGTATTGTCCAGAACTTATTACAAGATCTTTCCACAAAATTCCCAGTGCTCATGTATGAATCTGGTCCTAATTTACTGCTGTTATTTTTTAAATAGGTTGTGCTTTTACACTCAAAGTTTGCTAAATAAAAACATTTGGTGAAAGAGCAACAAAAGGTCAATATTTGCAAAAGAAAGCATAGGAATGTGCTGCTGACTTATCATTCCAGAGTTTTCTTCTCCTATTAACTGCTTGCTGCTCTGTAGCTCAGAGTGGAAAAAGATTTTGGGACTACTGTAATGCAAAGACCAGTCAGAGACTTTGATCATTTAGAGTATTTCAAGAAATAGACATTTCAACTGTCTACAAATGGCTGTTGTTGTAAATGCCATTTTCCTCAGGGATCTAGCTGGGGGAACATACAGATCGCAATCAATATTTCTTAGAAAATTTTCCATTTATTAAGCTGCTATTAGAAATAAAATCCAGGTGTCATTCTAAATCATAATCACTAATATAAGAATCTAATTGTATCAGCTGAAAAAAAAAAATACTAATAAAATTCCCCTGGATATACAATTTAAATACACTGCCAGAACCAGCTGTAACACTGCCAAGTCTTTGCCTTAGATCTATATAGACTTTCACAGGCACAAGCCACTCTAATGCAGCGCTGTTCTAAGCAATACCACCACAAGCAATAAAACCAAGCAAAACAGAGAGCTTTTTCATCAAGATCAAAAGGTCTGTTTTTTGAATAGACTACACGAGGAACATCTCATCAGCAGGAAGTCATGCACCCTAAGCAGCTGAAAGATGAAAGCAAGGTTATAGTACATAACGTTATTCTATCAGGAAAATAAACTATAGCCAGATATATTTACAGATTCTAAACTTATATGGAAAAATAAAAAGCAAGAAACAAACCCTCAGAATAACAACCTTGACTAAGGTTTATGGAGGCTGGAGTAAGTAACATATTGAAGGAAAGGACTACCCAATAATATCTGCCGACTTTTGCAGAGTATTTAAAATTCTGTCAAAAAAACCCCTGTATTGTTGTCTAGAAGAATCCAATGCAACCTTCTTTAATACACATAAATTCCTGGACAAGCAACGTGGACATGCATACCTTGATGATCTTGACTATATAGGTGGGAAAATATGTATGTGAATGAACAAAATCCATGTGAGAATGAGTGTGATAGCTGAAATTAACTCTCCTAAAAAATTTGTAAATAAATATTAGCTTTATCTGCTCTAAAATATCAGACTTAATTTTTGTACTTTTATTAAAGGTATTTTTATTTTATTTGGCATTTTTATTAATTTGAAGTTGATATGAAAAGCTTTGATTCAAAACCAGTACAGGGTAACCTGAAATTAACATGATTTTATTGTCTTGCTTGCCATGCATTGGCCATGTGGATACTAAGGAGATAGACAAGTAAATAAGATGGTTGTTATACAGACAGACACTTTAAAAGAAGTACCCAATTTCTCCCCTGCTGCTAAAAAGACCACCTGAATGGAGACTTCCAAGTGAGCAAGTATATTAATCATCTTGTTGTGTGTCAATTTTGCTATGTCTTGTTGTGTTTCTATTAAATATATGCTCATTTATAAATTTGTGTCCCAGCCTACATTTTTCACTATTTTTTTGATCCTGTAAACAGCACTCATTGTTTACACTTGTTTGAAAAACTCTACACACAGTCTCTTCTCATACAGGTTACCAACTTTTGCCTTGTTTTTAGAATTGTCACTGCCTACTGGAGGCCAGGCTAGCTCTTTGATGTTCTGGAGCAGTGACAAGAATGGGGAACTTCCCTGGCTGGGATAAAGCCACAGACAGAACCTTAGAGCTTTTGCAGCTCTAACCCTAGAAGCAGTGCTCCAATGCAGCAAAGCAGGGACCGTGCAAAGAAGGCAGAGGAAGGTCTCCATGTCTTCAGGTTCCAACCAGTTTATTGAAGTCGCAGGGATCAGGACACAGAGCCCCAAGCACCTCAGTGCACAGGATTATAAAGCATCACAAAACAGAAGGTGGATACAACAGAACAGCCTATGGGGTCATACTTGAGGTGTAGTTTAGGGGTAGAAACCAACCAGGATAGGTGGAGGACAAATGTCTCAATTGGAGATTGGTCCAAATGATGAGTATCATCATTTGGATGTTGGGGAATGTTCTAGAACAAGGGGCAGGGTTGCCTTGACAGGCAGGGAAGAAGGGGCAGGTATCCTTGATAGGCAGAGAAAGGTCTGGAACAAGGGGAGGGGACACCTTGACAGAGAGCTGGAAGGGGAGGGCACAACTTAGAGAGATACCAACTTAGGGAAAACATGGGGGATAACAGAACATATCATTTATCAACTTAATAAAACTTAATAAAATAAACACAAACTGCAACATAGAATACCTTTCTCAAGTGCTTAATTATCTTCCCCAGGTACTAGTCAAACACTGAAGTGTCTTTATAAATGCCCTATAGTAAGTCCATCTATGAATCATACCTCTCAGGCACTATGTAGAACATTTTATTGTTCGAATATTTTCATGCTACATTGTGCTTCACATGGCTGATGTGAGAACACACATATCTTGGTGTGGTGCAACTAGGCTGAACTTCAGTTACCTCAACACTCCATAACTTGGTTGCAAACAGTTAATTTTATGCAACTACTCAGCCCTTTTCCACAATGTACCTGACATTAGCTTTCTTACACAATAAGATCTGACCTGAGGAGTTCAGACTTTCTTGCCTTAACACTTCTTGTGTTAAAAACTAATGCAAAACTTGAGACTGAGCTTTTACCCTCACTGTACCATTTGACTTATGGAAGGAAAGGAAGGAAAAAGTACTGTACTTCCAATTATAGCACTTAGTTGTTTATTGTTGCAATCAAACAGAGATTAAATGTGATGTGGGTAATATTTAACATCTGGCTGTCATTTCTTATCTTTATGCATTATGAAATAAATTAGTGAATGCTTTAGGATATTTCTGCAAATAGCTACATTATTCAAACAGTATTGATGAGAAAATTTTGTCAGTAAGGCTAAAAGAATGGACCATGATTGCAGAACAAAACTACAATTGAATTACAAAAGAGCTGTTTCTGACAGAAGATCTTTTGACCTCTAGTAGGAAGATAAAACTCTTGCATGTCAAATGACCTTCTACATGTCAAATGACCTTCTAGTTGATCAAAAGTTTTCACAGAAGCTCATTTAATTTGTATATTTCTATACTGCATGTAGGGGTTTAACTTTTCCTCTTTATCTTGTAAACCTTTACCAGTATAAAATCACTTTTTTTAAACATGGGAACAAGGACATTAGTAACTGAAACACAAACTTAGGCTTTGCATATGTTGTAGATGAGAAAATGAATTACTGCTCAGTGAACAACTTTGAGCTACATCGAAATACATGCAAATTGCCAAGTTACTGCCAGATGGACCAAGCCCCAGGACTGTAATGTTATGGTTATAATGTGTATGTACTTAGAGGCCTTCCCAGGCTTGTCAGTTACAACACAGGTATCAGAAGTGCTTACATGGTCTAACACAACCAGGCTTAGTGCTTGTATTCTTCCATATGGGCATAGATGAAAGCTGATGCTAGATGTGAAAAATGAGCTTAAAAATGTGCTAGCAAAATATTTTTATTCCTGCTTTAGACTGGAGACATTTCTGGATACACACATAAATTTTCAGGCTCCTAGTATTTTTGCACTTTTGCTTAGATAGATGAACAGTCTATAAGTAGCACTTTAAAATTTCTCTGCTATTTATTTACTAACTAACTAATTTGCTGCTTTTCAAATTTTAATTTAAATACTAAAGGTTGAGCTAGCTGGAATATATTGAGCCTCTGGAGAAAAAAGTTAAAAGATATTGTCAAGGTTCTATACCAACCTCACTAAGCAGCCTTTTATCTGTATTAAAAAAGAAAACCCATGCAAGGTTAACACTGAAAACTTAATTAGGTGTCCACATGAAGGAAGTTCACATTAAAGACTGATTAGCTTGGTATTGTAAACCAATTTTCCTAAATACTGCTGAACTTTGTGCCTCCTCAACTTTAGTTTAGCCTCTCTAATTCACAAATTCCTTTCTATTCATGTGCCTCACACGAAAGGCTATAAAAATTTGAGTTTTTCAATATCATGAGGATGATAACACCATTTCAGAAAAGTCTTCCAGACAGTTCAATGTCCAATACTCCATCCATTCATGCCAAAATAAGATTACAACTATGTAAATACTGATTTTGCCTATTTCTTGCACAACATAAAGAAAGCATTGGGATGTGTGTATTTACTTTCAAGAATCTTCTCTTTCTGGGCTGAAGGATGATATCCATCAACGCTGAAGAATTTAGGTAGTGGTATTTTAAAATAATTTTTGGGAACCCTGGTACTTTAAAATGTTATCATTCTATCCTATATCCTGTTATAACAAATTTTAATCATTAAATAAGAGGAATGAGACTTGCTATTTAACGTCATAGTATTATCTCTCAGGTATCTGATCACCCTGAAAAATTGTTTATTTTAGGGCATGTTACCTTGTCATTAGGATTAGGTCTTCACTGACTTGCCTAGCAAGAGTGCAAAGATAAAGTCAGAGGAAATAGGTAATTTAAATTTTAATCGCAGAAATGTTTTATACGGTTATTAAACATCTCTATTTATAGATTGTGGCCTTTTATGTGTGTCTTTGAACCCTTTTTTCATGATGAATGAGGTTTTAATCTATCACACAGAACCAGAAAAGATAATACCTCATATCTAGTCAGGGATGCAGTAGCTCTTTGATAATATGTGTTCACTTTGTTGATGTAAGGGCTATAGATGAAGAGAAGGGGCAGCAGCCAGGGCCCCTGAACCCAGCTGTATCTTAAGGTGCACAGGCCAATGAGAGCTGTGGCAACTGATCATATCTGCTAAACTATATTCATCTTCTGCTTGACAACATACAAATCCATTTATGCAGAATGTTTATCTAGAATTTTTATATAGCTTTATGCATACAAATTCATTTGTATGCAAAACAAATGAACCATGTCTATACAGTCTTGAATATAATAGATGAATAGAAATGTAATCAGTTCATCTTGAAATGACCTCTCATGTGTAATCACAAAATCATTAAAAAGCTCCCAGGTGAAAATCTGAAATTCAGAAACTATTTCTTTACCTAAAATTGACAGATATTAACATTGACCAATTTCTTTCCAAATGCCCATGCACAAATTAAAATTTAGCTTTTACATTAATGAATTATTCTGAATAATGCTTTTACTTTAAAATAATGCTGCTATATTTTAGGTGCTTGAGATTTTTACTTCTAGTTGCAATAGACTATTCAATGAAAAATCAAACAGTTTACCATGGGGGAGCAAAATATCCTGCAGTAATCTCTAAGAAAGAGGCACTTAAACCCCTTTTAAAGGGCACAGAAGTCAATTGACTCTTAAAAAAGCCAGTGAACTTTGGATAAGAGCATACAAATAAAATTTTGATCAGCCTAGTCACTAGAACCCTTCCAACTGATTCTCCTTGATATTCTACCATCTCAAGTGTGACCACATTTAAATTTTCCATTGTGTCTGTAGCATAGAAAATAAGTTATAACAGAAGGGGTGTTGGGCCACAGTGTTTAATGAGAGTCTTAAAGATTCTTCTGTATTTTGAATGGTGATAGCTACCTGCAACCTGAATCAGACTTACTGTAATGTGCAAAGTCTAAAGTGTAGAAAATTTTCAGAATGTGGAGTCCTTTTAGTTCTCCAATTATGCTATGCAGAAATCATGTTTTGCAGAAAAGTACTGTTCTCATATTCCTTGTCATTAGAAAAAGAGCTTGACTTTTGGCAGGGGAGTTAATTTATTATACTGAAAAATCTATGGAAATCTACACAAATCTAGCAAATTTACAAAGCCTTGAAAATCAAAATTTCCTTTGCTTAATGAATGTTTACTTAAACTCATTAATACATTTGAAAAAGTTTATTCACACTTATGGGTTTTACTGTTTGTCTAAGCACAACATTTTATGATCTGGTGTTAAAGATCTGGAATCCAATGGCAGACAAATGTAAAAAAAATGAATGTTCCTACCATGTTTTGTGAGCAGCTGTCATTCTTTCATCAGCATATGAGGAAGAAGAGGCTATTGACTTGAATAACAAGATGACAAGATGCAGGTCAGAAAGCAAATAAATAAATACAGAAGTGAGCAGAGTACTCGGCATGAAAATATAAAACATGTTTCTTAAATGCCAAGAACAGCTGGACAAAGAACATAAAGCTGAATGAAGGCAAGTCGATAATAAGTTTCTTGACGAATGAAGATAGATACTGCGAAGAAATTCAGAAAGACTGAAAACACTGAAAATTAGGAAAGATAAAAGCAAGAATGAATTGAAAGAGAATAGACATTTTGATGATGCATAAAAAGAAAAGATGACAGCTTGACAGCATAACTGGCAATAATTGAGGGGAGTTTAAAAAAAAAAAGACTTTGGAAAGTCTAAGGAAAGATGTAGAGATTAAAGAGGAATCTAAATATTAGATTAAGAATATAAGGTAGCGAAAAAATAAAAAAGGCATTTGGAGGTAAGGTCAGGTAGATACCAGAAGGGAAATAATGGATTTGAATGGGAACTTAGAAAATGGGAAGGACATCAGAGATTAGTCATTTATAGGACAGGAGGGGTAAAGAGCCAACAACTGAGGTAAAAAAAAGTGTAAAAAAGGAATGAAAAGTTGATTGTGTAAAGATTATGAGGGAGCAAGTTTTAAAAGAGGAGATACTGATTTTGCATCCATGTAGACTGGAAGGAAAAGAAGAAATCATCTATGGGGCTAGAAGGCATATGTAATTTGCCATCAGAGGTATCACATGATGACATAACATGTCTGGTTGAGTCCAGCGCTGAATTTAAGTAATTGATAGAGATTGTCTAATGTACTATATCAGTTAGGTATAAAATTATCAGGATTTTTCTGAAAGAAAGATTTATGCCAATGTCAAGATGTGGTACACTGAATAGTTTTGACACTGAAGTGAGTACATTGATAAGGTGACTGACATAATTTGCTTAAATATTAGTGTCTAAGGCATCTGAGGTGCCATAAGGTATACAGTGGTCCGACAGACAGGGCATAGGACCTATGTGAGGCTTGTTCTGATCCTGAAATTGCAACTGAAGACCAATCAAAGTACTCTGGAATGTGTTAAATGGAACCTATCACAAGTCCTTTACATGTACCATATCACAGCTTGAATACCTAGTTTTACTAAGGCAAAAAGCAAGTGTTCAAATAAAGGTAATTAAATCAATTAATGATTTGAACACAGAACCCATTACATATTGTTTTATCATCTTATAGAATAAAAACTAATTCTGTGAAACATCTAGAGGTACTAGTTCTGGGCACTGCAAGAAAATGGTCTTAAGCAAAGGGCCAAGGGCTAATTTTTGTTTTATTATTATTTTTTAATTTTCTTTTTCTTCAGTGGTAACCAGTAAGTACTGAGAAAATACATGGAACAGCCAGGAAAAAAAAATGGAATTTGAACAGCTGCTGACTGGTGAGTACTAACATTTCCAGGCACCACATGGGGCAGATCCCATGTAAATGTGGCCATGTAAGTAAGACAGACATGAAATAAAGAGACATGAGTGCCCACTGCACAGACAAGCTGGTTTCTGATATTTCATATTTTTGAGTTGACTTGTTTTTGATTTTGTTAAAGATAATGGGTTTTCATTTCATTCTGGATTATTTTATAATGTTACATATACATAGGGCTCCCTTTGACCGCTACAATGAGAAAAGCAGCAGGAGTTTTTCTAAGGCCAAGATGGAATGGGGAACAGTATTGTGTAAAATTCACCTTATCTAGCTGGTTGTTTCTGTGACAAAGAAATACACTGTTCTCCTATGGTATCCAAGAACAAAGATGTCACTCCAATATATTGACTTGGGTTAGTCCTTTCTTACCACATCAAAAGAAGAAACCCATTTATTTAGTTTTATTGTGAATTGATAAAACATGTTTCCAGCACTTAAGAACTATAGAGAAAAACAAAACAACAAAGTAAACAAAACAGCAACAAAACCCACCAAGAATATAGAGGGTTCAAGAAGGAGCTTTCTGCCAAAAAGAAGATAGGAACAAGTAACAATGAGCACCTGCTTGATCTAGGCAGACACTACAAGTCTGTCAGGAAGAAGGAGATGTGCATGAACTGCTGAAATACACAGACTCAAGAAAATGAACTGCTGTAATTATATTCCATCAAATGTGCTGATATAACAATGCTTGAATAACTAAATAAACAAATTTGACTTCAGTCAAAGGCTTCCCTCTTCTCTGAAAAAAAAAAAAAGTGCATTTATCTCTGAAATTAAATGTTTTAAAACTTAGGCAGGTTTTTTTGTTCTTCAAAAAGCTTTAATCAGGAGCTAACTGGCAACCACTTTTTTAACTGTGAGAAAGTTAAGGGAAGTATGTGAAGAAAGTGCCTATAGTTCTCGAGTAGTAAAAGTACTAAACACACACAGGCTTACAGCATTATTTTTCAGGCTCAGGAGTTCACAAAGACCAAAGAGACAAGTAAATATGAAACAAGGTTCATTTAAATGAAGAATTTCTCATCCTGTTTATCCAAGGCTTGTTGACTTTGAATTTATATCCAGATGTGAAAGATCTTAGCAGTTTCCTACTGCTTGTTGGGATCACGATTAAATGCAACTCATTTTGCAGAAAGAAGGTTTCAAATGAGTGTAGCGGGTCAAATTCCTCTCAAGGAAGGACACAGATCACTTGGTAAGTTGGTTACAAACAAATACTATTTGATCTAATACAAGGAAAAAAATCCTATATCTTCAGTCATAGACTCAAGTGTGCTTAGAACCTGGAGGAAATCATCTTGTAAGCCGTGCCTCTGAACAGGGTTTTGTGGTCTGGGATGGATAATGCCATTCACATAAACAGAAAAGAGACTTCTGAGGAAAAATTGAGATTACTTACTGCTGACTTTGTTCTAGTGTCCTATGAATAGAACATCTAAGCCTTTATCTCATTTCAATACATTAAAGACAATTGTGATCACACATGGATCAGGTTGTAGGCAAAAAACAGCAGAAAAAATGATAGTAAGAACTGACCACAGAACAAGATCAGAGTGTCTTAGCTGATGCCAAGATGGTACCTTTTCTTTTATATACCTTTTATATAACTTTCATGTATCCTCAGTATTCTTAGTATACATACTTGTAATTCCTGAAGTCTGATAACTTAGCATAGTCCTAGTATTTTGTCAGGTCAGGAGACCAAACATCCTAAAGGCCTCATAGTAGGAGGCCAGAAAGCCCTACGCTATCTTGAGAAACCAAGGTCCTCTCTAGAACATGTCCTGTAAACCAGAGATTTGGCCCACCCAGGGTGTAATTCCTCAGATGAGGGAATATCATGCCATTCATCCAGGGCTCCCACTGGGGCATCCTTGTTAGATATGCTAATTAGTGAGATCTATAAATTGTATACGCAATCTATCGTGTATGCGCATTGCAGTGCATCCCACCTTTGTGAAGTGGTGCCCCAATAAGGATCCTTATTAAAATACTGAGGTAAAAACCCCTAATCCCTTAACTGTGTCTGGCTCTCAATTTTTTAAGACCAGGAAAAGGCATCAAGGTAACCACAAAAAATTTAACTTAGTATAAGGGTTAAACGTGTGATAACTTAAGTGCATCCACTTTCTAGTACAGCTATTAATGAAAAGTTTTGCTAACAATTACAGAGTAAGAGATGAGTTCTTTCCCTGGAAAAATGTTACAGCACAGAGCTGAGTCTTGAGATCCTAAGAGGTCAGCCACTTATAAATATTTCTTAGCATCTGAAAAATTAAGACAGTATCTGTCTTCTGTTTCAATTATGTTTACAAGGCTGTACTACTTCTGTAATTTTTTTCCAGTTACATCACTGAGCAATTTCTAGAATTCTATTGCTACTACTTTCAGTAGAGTAATTTTAAAATCAATTGTCTGCTAATACTTTGATTTTATTGAAGCAAGGATTTGGCCTGGCTTTGTTCTCAGCTCATATCTTGGGGTTAACATCAGGTTCTTACTTTAAATCACTTTTCTAATGGGAAATAATATTTTAAAGCTATAAATTTAATTACAGACTGCACTCCTAAATTAGTATTATCATGAATTAAAAACTTCTGATTTGTTATTCTTATGGTGATAATTTCAGTAAATCTAAATGTTAACCTCCATTTTTACAAGTATTGCTATGGACACAAAAATCAGGTCTCTTAAAACCACTCAAAAGAAAGAAGCAAAAATTAACCTTTCTTCCAAATCCCGTCTTTGCATGAATACACCAGAGATGGGTCTCCACAGTCATGAAAAATTTCCTTGCTTGCACAATTTCAGCTGACTTGAATGGTAAAACTTATCTATTGCTTTCTTCTCTCCAGTAACTTTAATTTGCAAAAGGGTTGACCTTGCCTGTAGTTTGGTTACAGCCCATTGCATTTGTGACATAGCCTATGTTCAGGATTTGCATAGGCTAATTGCATCCCCAGATTTCCACCCTCCCAGGTATCCTCTCTCTGAAATTTGTAAAACCAAGCTTTTGCTCTAGTCCTGGATTTCTGTAATTTAGTAGCTACTTAAAAATGTGCCTGATTCCAAAATTAACATAATATTTACATAATGATTTAACCCATGTAGCTGACAGCACTTGTACGACATCAGATGTTCTGTCTTGCATATACTTCAGCCTCAAGCTCCTCAAAGGAAGTTTCTGTTAGTAGCAAGGAAAGTTTGAGGGGCTGTTGGAAGTAAGGGAATTATCAAATCCCAATTTTCTTTTTTCATCTGGTTATTTTCTCAGAGTTGTTTTAGTGTTGGTTTAATCATCTGTTTCATTTGTTCTCGTATGCCAGGTGGCTGAGTTCGTAAGAAATGCATTTTTTCTTGCTGTTGAACTCTTCACATCTTTGAATATTCTCAGAACAGCTGTCAGATTCAATCTTCTCTGGGACTATCTAGAGAGAAAAAGAACACTTTTCCACCATGTCTACAGTTGTGGCTTGTTAAACAGTCCACTGCAAAAGAAATGTTATCTCCTTACTTGAGAGTACTGAGGGAGAGAACCTACTGTTACATGTAGAAATTATTCCTTTAGGGATTTCTATCAGTGGACCCACAAAATAATTTCAAAATCATTCTGTCATTCTTCCTATCTCTGAGAACCTGAGGGGACTTTTTCTTTAGATTTGATAGTTTGCTTGGAGAAAATTCAGGCATACCTTTGCACATTTACTTTTCAAGCCAGAAGCCCAAGACAAAAAGCTTTTGGAAAGTCATTTCCTAGATTCCCTCCACTGAAGATCTCACCAACGTAATGTCACATTTCCTTTCTAAACTCAGTTGATATATATATGAACCTTACTTCCTTCAAATAGCTGTAACCCAAACATTACTTTATTTTACTTAAGGTTAATTTTTTCAGGTCTTTTCACTCTCAACTATTACTTTCAAAGATACAAGGAGATGTTTAAATTATTTTATCTTTTTCCCAATCTTTAAATTAATGGCTTCACTTTGATGTGGTTCTTTCATGAGAGTTGCTAACAATATATCTGCTTCAATAGATTTTTAATTTCTGTTTAAATTTTATGCAATTCCTTGTTTTACTAGCTGATCTAGTATCTATTTTGAGTACAGGCCCAGAACCTTTTAACTTTTTCACCATGAAATGTTTCTTCCATTTAGTAATGTCACAAATATACTGCAACAAAAGAATAAATGTATTTAATTGACTCACCAGAAGTATGCTCATAAGCATCCTGTGTTGATAAGAATTGTAAAAGTGAACTGCATTTCCAAGTACAATCTGAAAATAAAGTAAGCATTCAATTGTAATGAAAATTTTCTATGGTGAGCTGAGCATGGGGCAGCTGAATATCATAGGTTTCAAGAGTTTCCAGGTGTTTGGGTAATTGTCAAATCCTGTATGCCTTTTCATGAATGCAATAACTGGAGACACTATAAAACATTAGTTTTCAGGCCCATCTGTGTGTGAAAGTAATGATTGAAAATACCAGTTCCCTCTTCTCCATCTTTTATTTCACAGCAAAAACTGCATTGCTCTGTGGGTGTTATGCTACATAGTATGATTTGGACTGGTCAGAAATGCAAAATGTTTGATGATCATTAGAAAGTGTTCCTCCTGTGGTGGTGCATTCTGTCCTTTCCTCCTTGGGATGCTCTTTGATCTCAGAAATGCTCATTAGGCCTTAGCCTTGATCAACAACACCCAGACTAAGCTTCTCTTGAGTTTATCAGAAACACTGTCTGCTCCTAAGAACTTAGGCTATCTAACAAGCTCCTGTATTTTAATGGACAGTTTTGCAAACTTATTTTTCTTCCCTGAATAACAATCCAAGTGGAATAATTTGCTATTGAACTTTAAAAGAAAATTACCAACCCAAATTGCATCTAGAATGAAAAATTATTCTAAGTAAAGCGAACTTTATTGACCTATTTAACAAATCCCTAAATGTGATCCTATGTGAGATCCTTTGAGCTCTCCTGGACAGCTGCAGGATGCAACCAGGGATATCCCTCTGAGTAGGACATCTCAGAGCAAGCAAACTCTCAAGTTTGCGATACTTGGAGGATCACTGCTGAACGCTAGCAGAGAGCCTGGGCTGATAGCCCCACTCCTATAGGTTCAACCCTTCACCCATTGAGAAGATGCAAAGGCATCCAAAAGGAGTACTTCACTGAATTTAGGGGAAATTTTTCACAGGTATAATTTTTCCATACTCATTTAGGTCTGTGTGCATGTGAGCGTGGATAACCTATAGCAAAAGTACTGCAAATGCTGCTCTCTTAGGTTCTTATGTATGTTAGAGTTGTAAGTTAAACTTATCAATGAGTTACTGTTGTGATATGGTAAATGCTTTCAGAATTTTTGTTAATTTTTTAAAATTAGGATATTGATTAAGTATTGTTAAAACCTTTAGGCCTAATTTGTTGGTCAAAGCCACAGTGAACCTTATGCCTCAACAAGAGGGTCTCCCTTATTACTTTACATCCTTACCCTTTTGTATCCTTGCCCTTTTCCTGGTCACCGTTCACCCCAGCCTCCATGTAATAATTTTTGTGTTGATTTTAGTTTTAGATTGATTTATTTATGATTTTAGGGGATTTTTTTTCTCTGTGTGCTATAACCATCTAGTAAGTAGTAGAATGAATGTTGTCAACAAATTTTTTATACTTTCAGTTTTGTACTAAACCTGCTTTTGCATCTACCTTGTAGAGGATTCTTTAAGTGACCTAAACCAGTAATTTAGACTACTTGTGCCGCTCTCCTTCCCATGCCATTTAAACTGCTGTTTCTGAAATCAGAAGCTCCTCTGAGACAATGACACTGGGAATTAATTCTTAATAGTACCATTTAGCATCCAAAGATAAAGTACTGGTGATTGAATGAGAATTGTTTCACCACGCTTTCATAGTGACACAACTGTCATTCTACCACAATTATATTATTTTTATATTCGACTACCTGTACACCTCTGTTTTACAGGATTGACATTCTGACACATTTAGAGCTGTAGAATCATAGAATCATTGAGGTTGGGAAAGACCTTTAAGATCGTCGAGTCCTACCTTTAACCAAACATCATCGTGCAAATTAACCATAGCACTAGGTGGCGTGTCCAGTCTTTTCTTGAATTCCTTCCAGGATGGTGACTTCACCACTTCCTTGGGCAGCTCATTCCAATGCCTGACCACCCTTTCAGTGAAGAAATTCTTCCTGATGTCCAACCTGAACCTACTGTGGCACAGGTTGAGGCTGTGTTCTTTTGTCCTGTCACTTCTTGGCTGGGAGAAGAGGCTAACCCCAACCCCCACTGCAGCTAACTTCTTTAGCTGCATTCCCACTCCATCTTTAGGGCTGGAACAGCCCAGTTTTACATGCACATACAAAAGTACACCCCCACACATGCACCCACACCCTGCACAGTGTGGTGCTGCCCCCTGCACCACAGCCCTAGCCCCACGATCAGGCAGGTGCTCAGCCCTCCCACTCCTCAGGGAGCCTTTTTGTAGAAAAAACATTAGGATAGGAGTTTAATGATGAGGCAGGAGATACTGTGCTGTCCACTGCAGACACTGCTGACACATGGACTGACAGGCCCCTGCTCACACCCCAACAGTCCCTTTTATCCTCTTTTTATCTTCTGCTCTGTTTCACTTCTTGCTTTCCAAATCATCTTGATGTCTCCCTTTCTTGCCTTCTATTCCTTACCCTGAACATTCACAATGACACAGGGTGCCCCCCTTTCTTACAAACACCACTGATCTTTTGTACACAGCAGCACCATGACACCACTTGCTTCTTTTTGGCATCTTGGTGTTTGCCCCAGCACATTTCACACTCGTGTCTCTGCCTTTCCTACTCCTTTCCTTGGTGCCTCTCTGTAAGCATCCTGCATGAACGCTGAACACATGCTGAGTAACTGAAGCCAGTGACATTTCTTCTGTCAGAATTTTATACAGTGTGGTTTTGGAGCTGTTGTAGAATCTCAGTAGCAGGGACAAAAGTTTAAAATGACTATGAGAGAGAAAATTCAACACTGCCCTTGCAGAGATGTAGGTGTGATGGATTGGTATAGTTCTCTAGGAGACCACTAGCGCTTAGGGAATGTGAGCTTCTGTGGAAAATTGCAAAGCTTACTTCATTGATGGCATCACTGTGCACAATTATTCACTAGAGCTCCCTTATTCTCTGAAGTAATACTTGTGTCTGGTTCAGATTATTTGAGCAACTGTTAGGATTAAAGACCTAAGAGAGTAGTAAACTTCCTTTCTCATGTTGATAGTACTTCTGTAGCAAGGGCTCTTAATTTCAGATTCTCAGGGGTAGAGAACCATAAATTTTATTATGCCAGTGACTCTTCAGTGTGGAAAAGGAAGTTAAGTACTTAATCAGGAGTAGTTCTTCCTTTTCCTTTTTGTGAGTAGAGTTGTTAACAAATAAGCTAATATACTCAGAATTTCTGGGGGCCCAGACAAATCCTTACTTGAAATTCCACATATATGATCAATGGCTGATATTTGGGTGTTACTTTTCTTTGTCAATATCTTTACAATGGGCTTTTAAAGGCCTTAATGTTAAACAGCAGGGTAAAATCTCAGCAAATGCTGATGAACTGTCAAATGAAACAAACTAATCAGAGCATGAGTATCAAAAATAACATGAAAACTGGGACAAGGTTTTTAACAAGTACCACTTGTACAGCTATCAGATAATTTTTCTTCATAGGCTCTGCACTTCAGTTTGAACATCTTAAATCTGGATACCAGTTATAAATGCAACTGGAGGCTTAACAATTCTGTTAAAGAGGAATGAAACTGATGAATAGGACTCATCCTCTAAGTACTGCAATCAGACAAATTATTCTATGATGAGGGAACATCTTTTAAGATTAAAGGAATGAGGAAAAGGAAGGATGTTAAGACTACAGATGTGATGGGTCTTTGTCTATCAGCTAGAAAATGCTGGTGTCATCTGCTAAGAGTGCCTAGATTGTAAATAGCACCTTAACAAGCTATATGAGTGCTACAAGCATCATGTAAAGATCACATTATAGCAGTGATTGGTTGTGAATGCTAAAGTAGGTTGAAATGTGCTGAGTATCTCTAAAATAGCAGCATCTGCAGCAGAATGCAGTGCCTCTCACTGTTGAGTTTGCTCTATTGCAAATGCTGGTTGAGTAACTGTGGGAAAGTATTACACATAATAACTTACCTCAGTTTTTACATGTTGTGTTGGAGATGGCAAATCAGATGACACCTCTGTGGGTGAACTTTTGGCACTGGTAAATTTTTTGGAGTGAGGAGGGCTTGTTTCTGAGAGGCAGCCTCAGGCACACTGCTGTGCTCTGCAGAGTGGCATCATATTTTGTAACTTTAACATATGTTAGACAAATCATGTTAAAAAAATTATCAACATCTTCATTTGTTGAAAATGCAATAGCTTTGGGGGTAAGCTTAAAATATGTAGTTCTTCTCCCATAGTTCAGCCCTTTCTGGGGCTGAGTTACTATGAGTTTGCAAGAATTGGTTACTATGAGCTTGCAAGAATTGGTGATACAGTTTGTGATTCAAAGAAATGCAGTCAATTAACATGCATTCCTTTGCAAGGTCTGCACTTTCCAAAGGCTTTGTGCTCTACTGCTGTGCTTCCCGTATGTGGCAAATATATTTCCCCGTATTTCAATGGCTTAAAGCCTAGGTTGTTGCAGTTGTTGGCAGTGATATGACAATCAACAAAGGGACAAATGCTATCATTGCAAGATCTTCAAAAATAAAAGAAAACCACTAATAATTGAATTTTATATTCTGGGAGACACAACAGAGGAAGTTAGAGGAGAGCATAGGGAAATTTATGTTCAATGATACAAAAAAAAAGCCCTGCCAAAACCACAACTGTGCTGTACTGCAGCTGTAGAAGATTATCTCAGGAATTATGTGAGATTAAAACTTATTTCATTACTTAGCATAAGAAAAGAAACTCAAATCTCAGAAAGCAGCAAAACAAGAAAAGCAGATCATTAATAGCTGAAGCACAGTACAAGAGGAAACTGCCTAAAACTAGTAATCCAATACCAAATGCATTTGATCATGTAATGAAACTGCTAAATAACTTATAAACACTCTCAGTAAATATAACAAATATGTATTAAAACATCCCTACACACAACTCTCAGTTCTCAAAGTCACTTAAAGGAACCAGAAGAAATTTTCTGGGAAAGACAATGTTGTAAGGATTTTGCCTTAGATCAAAATACACTAACTCATTATTTTCTATGTTTAGTGGAATTTGCTTTGCCTTTAATTTTGACTTTTTAAATTAAAAAAAAAAAAAAGTCTATTACACAGACTTCTTTTGAATAGAACTGAACAAATGATGAATTATAGCTCTCTATTAAAAGCACTGCAGATTAGTTCTCACAAGTATAGGTTCCTTGTGAGAAACCAGACAAAAGCTAGCAAGATGCAATGTCACCTTGGGAAATAATAAAAAAAAAAGTTATTCTTTAGCACCCTTTTATCTCACAATAACCAATTTATAGACTCATAAATTATAACTATACATGAGACATGTACATGATGGACAAGCTGGGACACAGGTTTGCTGCAAAGTGCATGGAGTCCCTAGCATATGTGAGAGTGAAAATGAGCCTTCAGTGAGCTTTGTTAGGGAAGGCGACCAACAGTATCTCAGGATGCATTAAATGAAATGCAGTGTTCCTCATCCAGCAAGTCTAGATACAGCCTGCAGCGCTGGGCACCCCAACACAGCTCCAAGGACTTTTCTACATTTCTCCTCACCCTACCGAGTAAGGGCACTGGGATTTTACACAAGGAGCTGGGACAGAACATAGCTGGGACAGCCGACCCTAACTAACAAGAGGGATATCCCACACTGTGCAACAATATGATCAGCAGATAGAGCTGGGGGAAGAAGGATGAAGTGGGGGATATTCAAAGTGGTGCTTGTTTGTCCTCCCAACCTTCTGTTACATGTTCTGGAGCCCAGATTTACTGGAGATGGCTGAACACCTGCCTGACAATGAGAAGTGGTGAATTAATTCCTTGGTTTTGCTTTGCTTATGTGCATGGCTTTTTCTTCACTTATCAAACTGTCTTTATCTCAATCCAAGAGTTTTCTAGTTTTTTACCTTTTTTATTCTCTCCCCCACTGGGAAAGGAAATGAGTAAACAGCTATGTGGGTCTGAATTGCCCAATGAATGCAGGATATGAGCTGCCATATAAAGAATTCCTTGCCCTAATTTCCCTAATTTGTCTTCATGAGCTCTTTCCCATTAACTAGCTTTTCTTCAATAATTCAGGTTGAAATTATCTATTTTTATTTCATATAAATTAGTACTTTATAAAAAGAGTGCATGTGAGAAGTAGCAAGTTATTTTGTCTACTCAGAAGGGTGTCTGGTCTCAATCACATTCAAGACCTGAAACTTGCTAAGATTTCTTATCCAATCCTACAGTTAAAGGACTTTTTTGCCATAAGGTTGAATCTTCTTTTCTTGGGGCTTTACAGTTTCTTTACTGTTTAAACTCTTACTTTCCTATTAATATGAGGCAGAAATACCAAAACATACAGGTAACATTAGCCAGGAGAAAGACAAGGGGTAACCTGATCTTTTTCCAGAAGTACTTGTGCAGAAAAAAAAATGGACAATGGAGGATATTTATTTTAATAGTTAAACCTGTAATGTACTAGGATTTACTGTCCGACAAAGTTTGACTACATTTAAAATTTATAGGCAAATATTTTTGATCATCATAAGTAGCCACCAGAATTAAATACAAAATACTATGGCAGTTTTACTGGATATTTTTTTCCTTCAAATGAAGGAATTTTTTTTTTTTTTAATATAAGAGAAAAGTCCTGGTTTAAATAGGATTTAATTATGGAAGTCTAATATTTTGTACTATGGCGAAAGTCTTACAATGAGGGAAGCAATCATTTTGTAACTAAATTTTATTCTTCAGCTGTAGTAGCTCCTTATAACAAATGTATATGTCATTAATGATGTCCCAGAGGTCTGTGAACCATTGTCTTTTAAACACAAAATAAACTTCACTTTTACAAATACTTGTCATAGTCAGTGAAAAAGGGCCTTAGCATGTACCCTTCTTCAAACTCCTTCAGGCAGGTTTAGCAAGACAGCTGCATTCTTTGCAGTCAAGGGAAAAATACCTGTCAAGTTAATAAAGTAAAGCAGTTGCTTTTCCCCCCATGTTATCCATAAATTTCAGATTTCAATAATGTACTTATAAGGAGCATCAAGCAGTCCTTGTCTCCATATGCTGAATGAAGAGCTTCACTAAAGTAGCAGTTTCTCTTTCAATTGCCATAAGAGATAAGTTGCATAAAGAAATGCTACCTGAGCAGTGATTTGAACACTTGTCAGTTCAGTCAAACTGGTCAGACAAATCCATTTCCTGAACCACAAATTACTACATGTCTTAAAAAATTCTTGTCCCCACAACCTTTTCAGGAGGACAGGCAGGAGGAGCTGCCTGTCCACAGCCTTCTCATTTTCTGAGGTCAACACTGCAAATGTCTTCTGGTCTTATCAAAAACATAAGACCTCTGGTTTAAACACATTAAACACAATTTTTTGACCCAGTAGCTTTTGTTATTTCTGTACCCAGGTCTGATAGAATCAGTCTGTTCTGGTTTTCTCTTCAGTTGGTTGGTTGGTTTTGATTTTTTTCTTTTTAAATAGAAAGCTCTGGAGAAATAGATCAAGTAGGTTGATAAGTGGGTGATTTGTTTTTAGTAACGTGTTCATTGCTTCTTATAACTTAGTTATTCCTCTCACTCCTTCTTCTAATTGCCCTGCTTCTTTTTTATTTCTGCCACTCCCTTCAAAGAAACAACCAATAATAGAAAAAAAGAATAAGAAAAAAAAAATAGAAAGGAGCTTTCAGTTGGATTTGAGTTTCCTCTTTAATTATATTCAACAATTCTATTCAGAGAGCAAAAGCATATATTACAATTAAAAGAAAAATAAACAAATTTTATTGGGACTATAAAGTTAATCTTAGAACCTGCTCCAAAATATGGAAAGTCTTCAGACAGATACCAGGCAACAGTCAGTGTATTTTAAATACACTGCATAGACAGTAGGTTGCCATTGCCAGAGAGATAACTGCGGAGGTTCCAAAGCATGCAATCCAAATGATAAAAATAAGTAAAACACAAAGCACCATAATATAGATCAATAAAAAATGCTAAAGAAAAAAAATTGTAGACATAAAAATGACTGGATAGAAAATTAAAGATGCAAAATGAAAAAAAAAATTAAACTGAAGGAAAAGATAAGCAGGCAAACACTGAATTTAAAATAGATTTAATATTACTGTTATTGTTGAAGATCTAATGTTAGGAAACGATGTACATTTGGTGCAGAAATAGGAATGGGAGTATGTTTGGATTCCATTTCTACTCTGAGTGCCACTTGCAAATCCCATAAAATATCATGATCAGTTCTGATAAAAAGTAAAGAAGAAACAGGAAAAGGGAGATATATCCAAAAACTTAAGAGATTTGCAGGTGCATGGTACACCTTGTCCGTTTTGATGAGTGATTCTATAGGCCAACTTTAGACCCATTTATGATCAATGTTAAAAACTGCTAGTAGTGTTTCAATTAAATCTCTATGTTAAACAAAAAACATTTTCCTTTGCAGAATGGGCACTTTGTTTTTAATGAAAAATGCTGTCTTTGTCTTGCAGCAAGTACTGCTATTATCTCCCATTGTTTGCACCATTATCATAGTGAAATTAGAGATATGAAAAGTGAACATGCTGCTTATGCATGGAAATTTCATTCAGCAAGGTGTTCTTAATGTTTTGAAACAGTTTTATGAGAACCTGCAAGGTTTTCTGTCTTTTCATTGTTGCTTTGTTTAGTTTGTTTCACATGGTTAGTTATTTGGTTTTGTCTTGATTGAATCTGGGTTTTAAAATAACCATACAAAATGGGGCTTTTTTGGGTAAAGCCCTCTGGATGAGATCCCTCCAGCATGTTGATGCCACCAGACAGCTTGATGTTGCTGGCAGATTTACTGTCCCACTGTCCATGTTGCTGAATAAGATGATCATGGAGGGTTTCACAGATATGTTGGAGAAATTCGGATGCTGATATATCTCAGTAGCCTAGGAGCATCCGTTGATCTTCATGGTTGGCTTTGAGATATCAAGAAACAAGACTTCCTTATCTTTAGGATAGGAGATATCCTTCTCCTCCTTGCAATGAGCTGGGGTCCTTTAAGCATATTTACTTAATTCTACCTATGCTGTTTACAAATTAAATGTATCTTAAGAAAGTTAATAAAATATTGTGGTTTTAAGAAAGTTTATGCAATTTCATGCTATAAAGACTAATTAAATACAATGGTTAGGGAATAAGATTTTCCAAGCAAGAAGTTAAAAACTAAACACGGTAAATATTAATGAAAATTATGATTGTAATAATAGTCATCTTTTGCCCTAGGAAGCTCACACATCTCACATTATATCAATTATATGCTCACATTTAATATGGCCACTTTATTCCTATTGTTTTATTATTTATCCATCTTTCCTTATCTAAGAGTCATAGCATATAGCTTTTAATAACTCATTGAAGTAGAAATAAGTATTGTGCAGAGAACAGAAGTGGATACAACAGTGTAGCTGGCAGAAAAGAGTGAATTCACAAGCTTATTCACAGTCCAAGGCAGCAATATAATAAATTATGTGTCCAAGAAAAAAATATGGGCACAGACACTTAGCTAGTAGAAATTGTAAGCAGCTCTCCACTTCTTTTTAGTTTGGTTGGTTTTGTTTTATTTTGTTTTATTTTTAGTTAGCTTGTTTCTTTAATACAGTCAAGTGGATAAATTATTCAAAATATGCTGGGTTTGTGAGCCCTTTAAAATCCTGACTGGTTTAGAGTTGTCAAACTATTTTACCTTCATATCTTTTCCATTATTTTCCATTATTATATTTCTAAAACTTTGCAAATGTGTGAATATGTGTTGTCTAAGCTCTTCTTTATTTTTTTCTGGAGCATGCATACAATTTTGGAGCATACATACACTGGTAAGGTGTCTTTGTTTACACAGCTAATTCCTCTTATAGGATCACCACTCCAATATTTGCCTTTTTAGTTTTTGTTTGTTTGTTTGTTTGTTTGTTTGTTTTTTGTTTTTTTTTTTTTTTTAATTCTGTAAAGACTAGCCAGAAGCAAGTATTTGAGCCATTTTTAGCACTTTTAATTGGAGGTTTTCTATCAAATGGGGTAATGGCCTCATTTTCTATTTCCATCCTTCTTGTGCTTCCATGTAGAAAGATGTATCAATGCTGAACAAATGGGAAATAAGTAAATAAAAACTATAGCTTATCAACTTAAAATACACTGTAAACTCATATGCCAGAAATATTGAGAAATATAGGCAGAATTTGCTAAAAATTGGGGTGGAGGAAATGTTCACAGGCATTGTAAAGGACATATGCACTCCTATTGAGGCTCAGAATGCAAAAACCTGGATAATGCAGGAAGTGTGTAGAGCAGGACTGTTGGGTTCAATTTTAGGCATTCTCAGCAAGAAATATGCTGAGGACAAAAGTACCATTTTGAGAGGCAATGTCAGTCTCTGAGAGAGTCTTAAATATTGGAGTGGTAACATCTGCATGAAACTACCATGAAATAGACTAGGGGCAGACTCCAGCAATGAATTCCTTTGTGGCATTAATTTATTTGTCACTTCTCTGAATATATAAGACTTACCCACTATATATATTAGAATGCAGTTTGTTATTAGATGGGACTATTGATATATATTTATATATATCCAGTAGACCTATTAATTTCTGGTTTGCACAGAACTGTGGATATTCTTGTTCCTTTAGGGCTTCCAGGCTGCAGGTTTATCTTAAAACCAGACAGTACTGATGGTATAATGAGAAGGAGGAAAAGAACATTAGCTTTAAAATCTTTCAGGGGAAGCCAAATTAACATCAAATTTCTGCTTATGCAAGGGGAAAAGTACGTATATTAAGACAGGCACATTTACCTTTTTGTCTTCTATTATTTGAGTAAGGAAGGAATTCAGTTACACTTCCTGTGACTGAAGCATTAGTTCTCTATGCTACTTTTGATAAGCTAAAGTAAAAAAAAAATCATTGTAGGGTGACACAATGCAAGGGATTGGAATGGGGTGGGTTAGCAACATAAGGAGCAGGGTGAGGTAAAACTGCTGGTGCCCTGAGGTAAGTTAAAGAAACAAGAATCTGAGAATCTGGCAACAAGTCAGAACAACAGGCTAGCTCAGTAAATAGCATGCCACCCTGCTTAATAAAAAACAAATTGGGAATAGTGAATGGAGGTCTCTGTGGAAGAGGAGGAAACAGGTAATCAGTCTCCATGTGTCATTTCAGTGGAAGACACTGTATGTCGTTTTAGATGAGGTTGTACTCTGCGAGTCAGATATCACCTAGTCTTACACCAACCTAGAGTGTTCTTTTGCTGCTTTATTGAAAATATTCTTTGATAAATAACCTTTCAAATAATAATTGAGAGGCATAAAAGTTTAGTTAACTTACCACAATAAATTCTATTTTAATTTTCTCTGTCCATGGGTAGGGTCTCATGCCTTTAAGTTAAAATAAATTCTATGTTTCTTCCACTTGTTTACTGACAGAAAGCTACACTTGCACAAATTACAAATTCGTCATTTATGACTTTCTTGAATTGTCTAACATTCCCATTATACCTTATTCACATACAGAAGCACAGAGTCTGGGGATGACCTAGGCTGGAAGGCACCTCTACTGTTTGTCTTGACCCACCCCTTGCTGAGAGCAGGATCTTCTTGAGAAGTTTGCTCACGGTTATGTCCACTCAGGTGTTTATTAATTCCAAGGATGAAGACTCCAAGGTGTCCTGGGTGACCCGTTCTAGTGTTTGATCACCCTCATAGTTAAAAAAAATCCAGACCAAACCAACCCAAAGCAACCCAGCAAAGAACACCACCCACACAAGGCCAAAACATTTTTTTTTAAAGTGCAAAATCTGTCACGTTGAATTCCTGGAAAAACAATGGACAAGTAGAAGGAGCTCTGTGGCAAAATTGGAAGAGCATTGCCATTAAAAAGGTTGGTAAAATCAGGAAGGAATAAATGGCTATTTCAGAACCTAAATAACATTTTTCTTCATTTTCGGGCAATAGAGAATACTGGCTGGAAGATTCCTCTGACTAAAAACTCAGCTCACTGTGAGCTACAGACAGAAAATCAAGAAATAGAAACAGTCAAAAAGACCTTGGAATAGAAATGAAAGCCAAAATAGAAAGACACATCTCAAATGTACGTGGTGAGATTCTGAAATAATTTGTGGTTTTTATCCCAATGTCTGTTTCAGAAAGATGGCAATATATACCTAGAACAATATTCCCTCCTCTGTTAGACTTTTCTTTTAAAAATAGATTCCTGAAGTTTATTTCCTGCCTGACTCATTCTGCTGTTACTAAAAACATTTTGGCAAACAAATTAAAAATTGTTTGTAAATTTTTCATGTGTGTATACAAATTAATGAAAATATCAAGGTACTTCATTGGTTTTCACATACATAAGCTTTTCTCCATTTAAGAACCTTTATCAGTATGGCAATAGTGTCTCTTCACCGTGGAGTCTGAGAATATAATGGGAAAAGAATTATTTCACTGATGCAATTTAAATCAATATTCTGAATGCAAATTAAAATTCAAAATATATTAAAATATCTTCTGTTTATTTTTTCTTTTTTTTTTCTGAGTGTGGTTAGATTTATAGAAGAGAATTCTATTCACTGTATAGGTTTTATTCAGGTTCAGTCTCTGTTTTTATCATAATTCAGAATCAGAGTAATGTAAGAGTATACTTATCACTAGCTATATAGTTTGATAGAAGTGGAGAAAGCTGTAGAATTTTGTGCAACTTCTCTGTATTCAGTTACATATCCCCACCTGCAGTCTTAAGTAAATGCTAAGCCAATTATATCTTTGACTAAATTAAAACTGACTGATGAGCTCAAAAATGATACTAAGTATATGTGGTTCTTACTTGATTTTTAAAATGTACCAGAGAAAATTAGACGTTCCTTTCCATTTTTAACCTTAAAATGCATAAATAAATTCCACAAAAGGAATACTAATTTCCTGCAGTTCATCTTAAGCAGAATGTTAGTTAGGGCTCGTTTGATTTTAGTACATAGAAATGTACTAAAATGTGCATACTGGGAAAAAAACTACATCATCTTAAATAAATTAGGCTGGCTCTTTGCCTGTACTTTCAAATTACTCTTGATTTTATATCTAACTGCACAGGGTAGGATTTCCCAAAGCTTGCAAAGAAGAATAACATTTTGGGCAAGATGGATTAGAAATAAAGTGTCAAAAAAGCACTAGATGCTGATAAATTTGTGAGATTTAACAAGTAACATTGGGCTGTTATTTGAGATGAACAATGGAACAGTGATTGCACTTGTTAAGTTATGCATATGGTATTCATTTTAAACACTGCAGTTCATTTCAGTTGCACTTATTTTGTTGAAAAAAATGGGATCTGAGGATCTGGTTCCTCATATTTAAGGTTAATATAGGTGAAATTATTTATGTTTGATATTTAATTAGTGTACTCCTTATATTTCACTTGGCACTTGGTGCTTGTGATGAAGTTCTAAAAATAACTCGTGGTTCAAGAGTGGAAATAAAAAGAACAATATGTTGGAGGGAAAGTCAGAGAAGAATAAATGCATAGTTTTACAAGTGTTACCACAAATTGTGGGAAAAGTTATTGAACAGTCATACACATGTTAAAAAACAAACAAAAGAAAATCAGCAAGACAAACAAAAAACAAACAAAAATAAACTGAGCAAACAAAAAACCAAAAACCCACACAAAAAAAAAACACCCCAAAATTTTTTTGCAAACACAGGTGATTTGCAAAGCATAAGTTAAATAAGCCCAAGTTAGTTGGGGTCTAGTTCACTCTGCTTTGGAAATTTACAAGATTATCCTAATTTTTAAAAAGTTTTTCCCAAGGATGTTTTACAATCTCAATGTATATATAAACAGTAGTTGGGAACATTACAGCATTGTCTAAATTCAGGCTGTTCCATCCTTCTCTCAGTAGGGACTACAAGCAAGCTTAAAGCAATATGATTAAGAATTCATTTATTTTATGGTTCAAAGAGAGCTGAAATGATTAAGCTCCTTTATCATGTTTCTGTTCCTATGTATATTTTAAGAATACTTCTGCTAAGGAAAAACAACAATAGCAAAACAAAAGGGAAGCAAGCTCCTCTTCAAAGTGTGGCAAATATTTACTTACCTACTGTATACATATGTTTCCATTTAATAAATACTGCTTAAACCAAGAGAAATCGCAGGCTGCAGAAATGTCTCTGTGCGGCACAGGAGAGAGAGTCTGCAAAGGCAGTTTTCAAGTCCTTATCTGCAAAGAGAAAGAGATTATTGCCTTAACCTTTGTTATCAGTATGAGACCTACTTTAATGCTTGTAAGGCTCTGAAGGACTTCTGTAGTGGTGAAAGGCTGAGCTGGATGGGCTGTGTCTTAGCATCTGACGCTCCAGCAGGGGAGCTTGTGCTGGGGCAGCAGGTGCCCGAGCACAGTGGCACACTGCTGCCCTCAGTGCAGGCTCAAAAGATGTTGTCTTGCCTATGGCAATTCGCATTCAGAAGGCACAGCTAACACCAACATGTGAAACTTGCATACAGATAAAATTACCAGCCATCGGTCTCTTCTTCTTCATCCAAAAACTGTCATAATATTGTCGCACTATGACACGAAATAACTCACGCACACCTCTAAAATCAAAAGAGTAAAAGGAAGCAAGTTTTATTTCTGACTTCAGAATATATAGAATTCTAAAAGTGACAGTGGATTAGGGGACGAAATTGCCACCTCTCCAACCACACTGGTCAAACTAAGAGTCTATCAATTCTCTCCAACCACGCTGGTCAAACAGCCTATCAATTCTCTCCTCTCACAAATAAGAATGCAAAGCAATCATTATTTACATGACAGTGCATGAGAAACTCTAGTAGAAATATGTAAACATCAGAAAGCATAGAAAACTTTTTAAGGAACTTTAAAACTTTTAAAAGAACAGGGTGACATACTATAAAGAAGAGAAACCTAGGTTCCCCTGCCCTGATTCCTGAAGCCTGGCTGTGATGACTTATACACCTAAAGGGTTCACCAACAATCAGTCTGGCTTTGCAGAATGGAGTGGACAATTTAGGCTTGGCTTGAAGCATGTTATTTTATTTTATTCTAAATAAACCACCACATGATATCATAGTAAAATAAAAAATAAAGAAAGCGCACCCCATTTTTCCACTTTTGTTTGTACAGATGACACAATTTCTTTTCTGTCATTATACCCATGCTTATGAGATTTCACTCAGAATTTCTTTGCATGTTCTGAAAAGGTTTGTAGACCCTAGGAAGCTAACTTGCCATTTTGCAGATTTTTACTTTTGTGCATTCTTTGGTATACCTATATTTTTGGGAAATGCAGTCTTTCTTCAATAGAGTTAGGCTTCAGCCTTGCCCTATTCTACATGTAACATTAACACATACTAACAGGTTGGAGATCTATTTAATGCCCAAATAATTTGGGATTAACTTTCCATTTTTAAACAAGGAAAAAATTGGGTGTTTTATAAAAGTGATCATTCATAAAATGTAGTTTCTTACTTATCTTTTCCTACTACTTTCTCTGTCATATACTTCCATTCATTTTTACCAATGAACTGAATGCTACTGCTATGAGATCAGTAAATACATATTTCCTAGGCCATGTATTTTAAGAACACAATACAAGTTACTTTGGGAAAAAGATACAAGACTTGTCTATGTGAATGTCTGATCTGAAGAAAGAATCAGCAGTACTGCATGTTCAGAAATACTTAGCTAAAATATTTTCCCTTTTTCAGGGTTTTCCATAAGCTGAAAATATAAATTAGCTCTTAGAAATTTTCATGACATGCAGAGATAAAAGCCAGCCCATAAAAAAAAAAAAAAAAAAAAAAAAAGAGTTAGGAAATTAGGATCAGAAATTAGAAATGGCAATGAGAAAAGGAGAAAATCATTTCACACCTGTGAACCTTTTGTCTCTTCCAATATATCTTTTGTTCTAGCCTAATTCACATAAAATATGTATAAACGCTTTCATAGACCTTATCTTTGTATCTTATTACAGGTAGAAAATTTAAAGGTGCGAGTAAGCATTTTTTATTTTCCTTATCTTTTAATATAAGCCCTTTCTTTACATTTTCTTCCTCTGATGTGAGGGAGTAGGCAGATGTGATACACATGCTTCTTGAAATGTAATATCTTCATGCACTTTACTGAATTCACCACTCATAAAATACAGAATGGAGCAGTCCTACCCCTGTGCAAATCTTCAAAACACTCAAGAAGTTGTTTTTAGTACCATTTGTCTAACTCTATTAAGACAGATTGTGAATATAAGTGGTATATTTCTGCAGTCAATTGGGAAACATCTGGGATGAGGATACAAAACCTCACACCACAGCCTCACATCAGCTGCCATCTATGTCACTATGCACTAATCCATCTGTTCACACAAAAGTGCCTCACATGCCTCGTGATGTGATTCCTCATATCCTTCCTGGTTTTCTACTTAGTCTTTCAAGTTTCTTGTTTATATTCTATGTTATTTCAAGAGGCATAAAATAAAAATATGTATTGTGAGTTGGCAAGGAAAGAAGAAAATTAATTTAAGACTTTTTTTTTTATTTGCAGATGTGCTTTTTGACAACATTGGAAAGAGGCTAAGAGCATGTTATCCTGTTATCTCAGTGACTCATACACAGGTACACTGTGGGAGATAGTGGAAGATATTGACAAACCATTTTGGATGGAACACTGAGAATTAAGAAATGCTTAAGAAGAAACATTTTATACTTTTTGATCAAAAGGTGAAAACAGTTACATTTGGCATGTGGCCTAGACTTGGTAATGTACTTGCCACCTCTGTTTATGTCCCACTCTGGCCAAAATCTCAGTGGTATCTAGATTCCTTTTTTCTTTAAGGGAAAATTAGTTTATAGGGGTTTTTACTAAAAACATCCTAATTCTGCAAACTAGCAGCATTCAGATTTGAAACTACTTGGTACATTTTTCCCTAAGGTACCTATATCTACTTGTCTCAGTACCCTAGAATAGACCCTTACTATGCTTCCCTGCAGATATATGCATCATCAATTCTCTTGGCTCCCTTTCAACTAACTTGGGATATTAAAAAAAATACAGAAACTATTAAAAAAGAAATGAAGAAAGATATAGGAACATGAATAATTTATAATAGTAAATAAGAACCTACTTTTATTTACTATTAACCGTATTTGTCTCAAAAAGATTTTTTTTCTGAATACTGACTTATAGTCATCATTATCTCTCCTTTACATATGGGAACATTTGTACTTGAATGTGCTTTAGTCAAATTACATTAATAATTTTTTAAGGGACTAAACTTTATAATAGTGAGACAGAGTAAGCCTGTTTTGATGCATTCTAGATTCCTTTTATACTCCCACCAATATACATCAAAAACTGATCAAAAATCTCCTGAACTATGCAAAAAATTATTAAGTTCTGTGTATTGACTTGGCAAAGTATTGAAACCTTAAAGTGCCTGAAAAACTTAATGACTAACTCATGAACCAACTTGCATAAATTTGCATTTCTCTTGGGTTTTTTGTGATTTTTTGGGGGGGGGGGGTTATTGGTGTTTGGGTTTTTTTTTTTTTTTTTGTATTTATGAAATACCTTTGAATAAAAATTACCTAAGTATGTACTGCTTTTCTCATTTTTTATTGCTTTTCATCTGTTCACTCGTTGCTCTCCTTTTTTTCTTTATTTCCTCTACATTAATCTGTCCTTTTAGCTTTCATTTGCAACAAAGACAGCTAGTTCATTATGACCGTGAAGAAAGATAATCTCCTCGAGTTTACATCTAGAACTACACCCTAGGGGAATTTCAGTTTTTAGCTAAATTGCTAAGTATATCAAAGGTTAGGCACCACCAAGTGACCTCCCTTTTTGCAGAGTTCAATGAAAAGAAAATGATGATTTTCTAAAGCAAATGAGGGAAAATTAGTGTGATTATTCTGCATGGAAGAATAACCTTTTTAAAATATTGATGTCTGCAAGTGGTAAATCATTTCTACATCCCTTATTTACCACATGGAGAGAGTTTAGATCTAGAGGTAGAAAGGGGTTTGTGTTTCATGTTAGTGGATCCACACTGTGCATCCTTGTCCTCTGTGATAACATCTGTGACTTTCTGACAAAATTGCTGCTTTTGCATGCACTTTTTTGAAATTTCTGAAGTAATATGAAGCTTAGTTGATAGACCACTACTAGCATATTGCATATGACACAAAATGAGAGTCTACTTTGCATGCTCTGGAATGTAGGATGCTTGTGGCTATTTGAAGGCTATTTGAAGGCTATGTCTCTCTGCTGAGAGACAGATAGGTGATGAGATGAGAAACCAGTACTTGCTGCAGTCTTTTAGTGGTCATTTGTCCCTGGCTGTAGGCTGCCTTTGGGCATCACCCAGCCAAGAGCTGCCTGACTGCACTGGTGCATCTCAGACCACACAGACTAATCTGGAATAAACTGGATAACAAAAGTAATATTTTCTTCTTTATAGCATTTTTTTTTGACAGAAGATGATGAAAACCATGGTACTGCTGACTGACTTGAGGCTTTGTGATTAATGAATACATGTGACTTGTTCTGAAAAATTAATAAAGAAAACAGCGAAGAGTTGAAATAATAACCCCTCCAGTAAGGATACTGTAGGAGATAGAAGAAATGATTAATGGCTCAAAACAACTAATATATATTGGGGAGGGCAGGGCAAGTTCTGCATAGGAGGGGCAGAGCACCACTTCACATCCCACCCACTGGAACCTCTGGTCCAGCCTCAAAGTTGCTACCAAGCAACAAGTGGCACAACTAAAATCCCAGCTGGGGGGAGACCAGAACAAAGGCCATGACATCAGTCTCACCTACCCCATAGCCTCAGACCTCACAGCAGCTAAGACCACACTGGATCCAGGGCTGTAACTATTGATCTTTCTCTCTCCTTCTCCTAATTTCTTCTTTTCAAAAGCTGGATAACTTCAAGTTGGATTGGTTAGAGTTTGCCTAGCCATAGCTTTGTGAAGTGCCTTACTGTGATTGGATGATGCTTTCAAATTTGCAAAGTACCTTATTCTCTAAAGTTTGCAAGAAAAATTTGCTGTTCAATCTCCTGAGAAGTTTTTTTGTTTTCTCCCATTCACTGCTGAGGGAACTGCAGTACCTAAGCCTCTTTAAAACACGCGTCAAGTGACCTCGGGGTGTAACAGATACCAAACGTAATTTCTAGTGCATTGTAAAAGCTACAGCCCAAGTACCAGACACTGCATACAACGACCAATCTGTCAGGTGAAGATGTGACATGTCTGTAAGTTGCAGGAGTGTCCTGTTCACCTGGTTCTACTTTCTTGCAGTTTGAACTGGTGGGTCTGGGCTTTGATTTGGGCATATATTTGTGGGTTTTTGGAACAGGACTCACTACCTATCCAATATACCTGTCATGTCAAGCAAATTTCAGGTCATATGTCAATGCACGAGGTGGTTGCAGAAAAAAAATCCTATGTGGCACCATAGGAATGTGCCATCCCCAGAGCTGCAGGGATTCCAGGAGAGCCTGGGAACAGAGGGATGATGGTGCAGTATTGACAACATCAAGGATACAAGTGTTGCAGTCAATATAACACTGTAGGCCTACTGTTATGACAATATTTACAGTACTCTCCAGTTCTATTACACCAAGCCAGCTAGGATCATTTAGACTGGAACAGATCTTAAAAATCATTGAGTCCAACCATTAACCTGGTACTGCCAAGTCCAGTACTAACCATGTCCCAAGTATCATATCTACATGTCTTTTAAATAGCTGCCCTGGGCAACCTGTTCCAATGCTTGACAACTCTCTCGGTGAAAAAAAATTTCCTAATACTCAATCTGACCTCCCCTGCTCTTCCTGGGCCCTTTGAGTGAAAGCCAGTGGTAGATTTATGACTCTTGGGACTGAGTCTGATACTAGCAAACAATCTAACCCTATTGGCATGTAACAATTTTGTGTTTTTTTCCCTTCATTACATTCTGTCAGTGCATTAATATCTAATGCTAAACTGTATTGTCAAGAAAGGCTGATGGCAGTCATTAATCTATGGTTTACTTTGCACTGAGGTTTTTTTGAAAGTATTCGTGTTCCCAGAAACACTATTGTATCTAAGGATAGGATCCATCTTTTACTCAATAACTCACTTCCCTCTTGTTCTTTAGTGCCAAAGTGCAAGATTATGTTTCAAAGAATTTAATTTTGTACGGCTTTGTACTCAAGCATTCATGAGGCAGAAGCCTGTTTATGTGAGAACTTCAGCTGATGTACAATGAATTTGGAGGCTTTGCTAATGCTGACTTGATTAGCATGTAAATAGCTTTTGATGTCTCTGCTCAAATTAACATTCCTATCACCTTATCCCTCAAGATAACTGTTTCTCCTGGCTAAACATCAAAACTGGATGTCAGTATTTCCCAAGATCCTAAATTTAAAAAGACAGAGCCCATAATTTCTCCATTTCTAAAGTGAATCCCCAGCAGACGAAGCTCCATCTGGCATAGTTATTAACTACATTTTGCCTGCTCTATAATCACAGTGCAATTCCACCGCTCCTCAGAGAGGATTTCATTTCTTCATTGATACATGTCCACCGTAAAGGAATGGGTGATGCCAGTAATACTCATTTTTTTCTCCTTTTTCTTCTGTAATTTTCTTTCCCTCCAGTAATACTCAAATGTGAGGGAAGCAAATATTGCCAAGTCCAAATTATCTGGAAGAGAGATATTTTAAGTTTCATTTCACTTTATACCTTTTTTCTCTCTCACTCCTAAAAAAGAATGAACCTGAAAACAAAATGCCTACCATACCCTTCACAGCTCAGGCTTTTTGCAGCCACTACAGCTTATTTCTCCCTCTCACCTGTCTCCAGTGTAGCAGCCCGTGTTCTTTCTAGACAGCCTGCAAGGGTATTTTATTTCCATGAGTACCATCTCCCCTCTGATGCTGCAGCTCCTCCTGCTGACTGCAGCCTCTTTTCTCTCCTAGCACTGCAGAATTGCTCTGTCAGGTACAAAGGCAGCTGGCCCTTGGCATTCAAACATGATGAATGGTACCTTTAACAATTGACCATTACAGCCAATATTGTTGCCTTTATCACAAGAAATAGAATGCATCAATCTGTATTTGTTATCACTAGATGAGACAAATAAGAATAGCTATAGTCATTTTATATAGGTTATTTCAGTATATTGGTAAGATGGGCAGCATATTTTTATATTTTATGACTCTTGATAGCACCTTTTTAATAACCTAGGTCAAATTACTAATTTATCTGATTTTTGTACTCTTTCTGTATGCACTTTCTCCAGAAAGAAATAGGCAAAGGCCCTTTAAATGTAACACTTTTGATCCACATCTTTTTAATGGGGTAATATTTCATTTGGAAACATTTAGCTCCTTCTTCCCAAGGCTTTCAGCTCATGTTCATCAGATCAATAGGAGTGGTCGTAATCATAAATGATGTATAAAGCACATTCCTACACCACCATGTCTGAAGCATTGTGTCAATGTACTGAAGCTGTTTAACTACCTACTTCAGTTTCAGTGATTTTAAAGTGACTACACATTTGTTATTTGAGTGTTTAGTGAGCTTTTAGTGTGAAGTTATTACCCTGGTTTTGGCTGAAATATAGTTAATTTTCTTCTTAGCAGCTTATAAATGGCTGTGTTTTAAATTTAGTATGAAAACAATGTTGATAACACACTGGTGTTTTAGTTTTTGCTGAGCAATGCCTGTCCTAAGTCAAGAACTTGTCAGTGTCTCATGCTCTGCCAGTGCAGATCTGCACAAAGAAGCTGAGAGGGAGCATTGCCATGACAGCTGACTTGAACTGGCCAAAGGGATACTTCATGCTATAGAACTTCATGCTCAGTGTATAAACTGGGGAGATTGGGCCAGAAAGGCCAAGAGCTGCTACAGGGTGGGCTGGGCATTGGTCAGTGTGTGGTGAGCAATTGTATTCTTCATCACTTCTCTGTCTTGATTTATATTTCCCTCTCTTCCTCTCGTTCATTGCAATTACTGTTATTAATATTGGTATTTATTATTTCTAGTTTATTTTAATTTAGTTCAATTATCCAGCCATTCTTACCCCAGCCCATGGGTGTCATCTTTTTGTGATTCTCCCTTCCCTCCCACCAGGGAGGAGGGGGAGTGAGCAAGCAGATGCATGGCACTTAGTTGCTGGCTAGGGTTCAGCCACAACAGCTATCACAGATATGTCTAAACTATCCTTCCATCGTAATCATCTTAGAGTTGTAACTGTATCAGTGATCTAAGCAAGAATGTAAAGATATGAAGCTAGATATGCATTGCTAGCTGATTACCCATAAATGCATGTTTTACATTGCAAGGTAAAATAACATTCCTTACAAAGATAATGTGAGGGTTTGGGTTTGAAAATTGTACTCTACCAGCATTTGATTCCATTAAAAGGCAAGTACAGCATGCAAAGAGGAAGTCTTCTAACCTATATATTTTTAGTCACTGTGTTCACTGGGATGTCATCCAAATAATGATAGACTCTGACAACACTTTATAAAATGAAGATTTATTGATGCAGCAGGGATGATGAGCAACAACTCACCCATATGGCGACTCATTCACAATGAATAATATAGGGGAGGCTTGCTTTCTTTACATTTTTTTGGTTACTAGGATACTTTCCCTGAAATGTACTTTAGGTTATACAAATCATGGTGGTATTTAAATCTGTTAAAACTATTCTATACATGTTTTAAGTCGAAGAAGTTTGAATATCCCTGCTACTTAATAAAGAGGTGGATTTTTTTGTGTACAGAAGAGTATCTTGAACTTTGGTCTATTAGATGAGCTGAATTCAATGTTTGACAAAGACATCCATCAAAAAAAAAGTCTTTAATATGCATTGATTCACAACAGAATCCCAGTGCAAAATAGAAATATATGATTTTACAGACTGTGCTGGGTTTTGCTGGGTTAAAGGTACTTTTCTGCACAGTGGCTGTTATGAGGTTGTGCTTTGGGTTTTTGCTGAACACAGGGTTGATAATAGAGGTACTTTTGTTATTGCTGAGCAGTGCTTGCACAGAGCTGAGGCCTTTTTGTATTACAACACTGGTGAGGAGAAGGGGGATGCATGGGAAGTTGAGAGGAGGCACAGACAGGGCAGCTGAGCCAAAATGACCAAAGGAATATTCCATACCATATAAAATAATGTACAGTCTATAAACCTGGGGGAATAAGAAAGGCAGTGATGGAATGATGGTGTCACATTATGCGTGATGGGGCCTGGCACTCCTGGAGATGTCTGAACACCTGCCTGCCCATGGGAAGCAGTGAATTCATTCCTTGTTTTGCTTAGTTTGCATTAGTGGCTTTTGCTCTCCCTTTTAATCTGTCTTTATCTCAAGCCACAATTCTTCTATCTTTTACCCTTCTGATTCTCTCCCCAGTCCCGCTGGTGGGGGAGCTGGCAAACGGCTGAGTGGGTAAAACCACAACACAGACACACACAAATGCATACATGTTTGCTGTAACTTGTATGATTCACACAGGACTGACTCCTGTTAGATTTAATTTGTAATAACTTTGGAGATAAGTGTGTACATTTCAGTATTGTGCTCATAAGAGGAATGTACGCTCATCCCATGGAAGAAATTAACAGAAATTTCAAATTTAAAATTCAAAATTCAAATTTCAATCTATTCAAAACAGCTTAAAGATGCATTCCATCTAAATTAACTACCCTTGCCACACTTATTCCTATGTTTAAGGGACTCTATTTTTATTTTATTTTTTTTTTTAACTGGGTGAACGCCAAAATATTCTCTTTGTGGGCAAGTAAACACTCTTAGTTCAGCATTTGAATGATGATCAAACCATTTTGAGTGTCTGAGAAAATCCCTTCTCTCTAATGGCCTCTTTTACTGAACCAGAGTTTTAAATCCCATATCCCAAACGCAAATGTGAAATGAAGAATTAAATGAAAAATCAAAATACTAAATGTCTTCTTTTTCCCTTTTGCTTTTCTTTTCCCTCAGTTTTGTTGTTTTGGTTTGGGTTTTTTGGGGGGCTGAGGACTGGGTTTTTGGTTTTTTTTCTCTCTTGAAAAGGTTGTGTGTGTTGCTTGAGAGAACCTGATATATCATAGAAGCTTTTCCATCTGGAAAGGTTTTACTGTTCCAAATCTCCAGACTCCCACTGGTCTTAACTTTCCAGTATATTAAAGCCATAAAGCCATTTTAACAGGCACAGTAGGATTATTTCAGTAAAGGGGGAATTGTCTGATAATGGAGAGATGCCATAGCAATGTATTTGCTTCCCCTTATTTTTTGGCATTGAAGAGGTACACATGGAATAGGTTCTAATCCTAGCTTCCCCATTTTTCACTAGTTTTTGGCTGCTAAAATTCATTTTTGGACTCACTGGCTGAGGGCAAAAACTGTAAATGCACAAGAGCCATTCTAGCTTACTATAAAATCATAGAATATGCTGAGTTGGAAAAAACCCATCAGGATCATCAAGTCCAACTCCTGCCCCTACACAGGATATCCCAAGAATCACACCGTGTGCCTGACAGACTTGGTGCTGTGACTACTTCCCTGAGGACCTCCAGTGCTCAACCACCCTCTAGGAGAAAAACCTGTTCTTAATATCCAGGCTAAACCAGCCCTGACTCAGCTTCATACTATAAATGCTAGTAATGCAATCATAAAAGTAATTTTTTAAAGTTTTAATTCTTTTTTTTAACACTTTTTGTTTCCTCTTTAATGTATTGCAACCCTTCTTTGGATGCACCCTGCAATTAAGTAAAATTCAGAAAACAAAAATGGAATGGGGTAAGAGATATGTCCTTACAGTCCTGAATTTTTTCAAAGCATGGACAAAAAAGAAAGGTGAAAGTTTTGGAGTTCCTGAGCTCTGACTGGTACTGTGACCTAAAGCAACGATTCTCTGATCTATAATTCCACTACTAAATGTATTTCTATTAGGTTTTTGATGAAACTGAAACTAAATCATTACAAGAACATCTATTAATTTTTTCTTGTCATTTGTTAATCCATATCTATTTCTTTATCCTGTGAGGAGATAGGTGTGTAATCTTCCTTATGAAAATTATTTGGGAGGAAATAATCTGTAAAATAATTGTTTAGGTAAAGAATATTATTTATCATATATTTAAAGCAATCAGCTTTTTAATGACATCCTTAAATGGAAATCTGTTAGAGAGCAACTTGCTGAGCATTGAAAGTCAAAACAAGCTTTCACTGCACTGTCATTACCCTGGAATGTATTGTTACTTCTTGGAAGATTCTTGGAATTTCCATGTGTTCATTTATTATAACATGAAATGTTACTTTCAAGAAAAAATAAGGGGAAAAAAAATAAAAGATAAAATGTCCTAGAAATTATGTGTCTATATCTATCTGTCCATCTATCTACCTACTTACCTACCTATCTCAGACATGACTAATTATACAGACATGGAATCACAGGTGTTACCATGTCTTACCAACTTCAGTGCTTTCCAAGGTATCCCAACCAATTTTGCAAGTTCCTTCTTGTACAAATGTCTGTCCTGTACTGCTAAAGCACAGCAGATAAGCTTTCTGATTAACAAGTGTTTCAAGCAGGTTTATGTACCTGTAAATATAGAGGGTGAAAAAAGAGCAATAAAAGCCCCAGTCCTGCAATTACAGCTCTGATAGCAGACTCACAGGCCTTGTCTGAGCCCTTTATCTCAAAAAACCTAGAAGGCAACAAAATTCCTGCAGAAGTGGAACCTGTCCATGCAGAACCAACCACAGGATAAAGGCCATATGTTTTCAATAAAGTATGACTAGAAATCTGCTCACTGAGTTGCTCAATCAAAAGAGGTAGCTGCTTGCCAATTTTCTTTTGTATTACATTCTTCCAGTAAGGGAAGCTATTGATCTGAAAGGAATGGATATTAGTTGATTCCTGGGGATAAAAAGAGAACCTTGATATGCTTTGCTCTTGCTTTTTGTCTGAGGGATAACCACATGTTCAAACACAGGGTCTGCGGTTAATAGACTTGAAAACACCACCTTCAAACTGTTTAGAAAAACAAACATCAGTTAGGACCTACCAGGTTTCCTTCAGTGGGATTAATTTTATTATAGCTGATACTCATGAGCACACAATATGTAGTTCTGCAAAAAAAATAAAACCCTCAGCTTAATATTTTGCTGAGATATGGACATTATGCATTACAATTTGCTTCACAAATGCCAGAAATACACATAAGCTTATTCCGCAGTCCAAGGATCAGATTGATAAATATAAGAGTTTAATAAGTGTGTACACCTTTTTTCAGGAAATTGCTGTTAATAGAACATCTTGCTATTTATTTTCAATGTCTCTGCTCTTGTTCAAATCCAACACAAGTCAGGGGTGCTTGCCTTCTAAAAAAACTGCAAGTCATTTTCAATTTATTTGGCACCTCTGAAAGAAGTCTCCTCTCAGGAGCCCAGGGGTGGAATAAACAATGAAGATTGAACTGAACATTCACCAAAAGAAACAATTCTTCCATGTTCGACTTGAACACCAATTACTTTCCCACACATTCATTATTCTGAAGTCAATTGCATTTTGGAGCCTAACTTCTTTTTCAGTTTAGAAATTGAACTATGGTCCACTGAAGTAGTTTGTCATAGCCTTGGCATAAGACTTTTTTCAGAGTCTCATATACCATGTAGGTGAATCATTCTGGCTAGAGCATGGATTTTCAGACTGCTGACAGACATTTGATTTAATCCTTTATTGTAAGCAGTTCCCAATCTCCAAACAGTATTGACTGATATCAAGTTGCAGAGTGTGAGCCGCTCAGACCAGAACCAGAGAGCAATGCAGTGATAGCAACCATGACATGACCAAAAGCAGAAAAGGGGTGAGTGAACAAAAACATAATGATGTGTTTTTTTTTTTTTATCATATAATAGTGGTTTTTTGTGTGAACAGCCTTTAAATGTCATGTTGTTAAAACCATTTTGCTGGAACATATCTGGCCAATGTTTCATTAGAAAAGTGGTGTTGATTTAGGAGGTTTGATAAAACAAGTCATTGAGGTCAAAAAATATTTTGGTTAAATAGAGAGATAGAGCAAAAAGAACAAAAAAGGCAAGCAAAAATCCAAACAAAACCAAATTAACAAAAAATGCCCAAAAATAAACAAATCCAATAAAATATGAAAATGCTGAGATTTTATGCCAAATTAAAAAAAATATTAATTCATTACAAATTTTGACTGCTTAATTTTTTGTTTGAATACAAAATCAGTAAATTGTCTATTTCAGAACACACTCTTCCTATTTTATTTTACTTAACTTTTCAAACTGACTAGCACCTAACTAATGAATTTAAAAGTGCAGGTGCTTCAAAATCTGTCTATGCCAAAGAAAATGCTTCTGGGGTATTTCCAAGAACATGTAATGAGTCAAGTCTTGAGGTTACTGTTAGAGAGCTGTTTGGAAAGCAGTCTAGGTAAGTCTACCTAGGGAAATTATTTGGTAATTTCCAACAGGGAAATTATTTGGTAAGTCTACCTAGACTGACCAAAATCCTGTGTTAGGCCCCAGTGATCATGGCAGGGTTTGTTGACAATCAGTGTGGATTCTTTAGCATTTTCTTAGGAAAAGAAACACTCTTCTTTTGTTGCAGACACTGTAAATACCATGTTTGTTTGTTTTTAACTGAAGTGGCTAGTATAACAAAACATATGGTTGAACTGCTTTTACCTAAAAGCTGGCTTGGCATGTCTGTATATGCACCTATCTGTTTTTTTGACTATGGCAAAGACACATTGTGATGCACATAGCTTACCTCTCTGATGATTACATATTCACCTTCCAAAATACACATTGCTTACTTGATTTTTTTTAATGAAAATTCCATTGGGTTTACTCACTGCTACAAGATTATTTTCTTAGAAAAACCTTGTTAGTTTTTTACCCTCTCAGAAATGCTAGAGTAGTTGATGCTATATCAAATTGACAGTGCTTAGAGAGAATTAAATATTTTGAGAGTTAAGAGATCTCTGTCCAGGCCAGCATAATGATTAACAACCTCTCAAACTGATCTGTCTTCTGTGGTGTTTTTTCTCGAGGTAACTTTGATACTAAGGGTAGTCCTCTGACAAGGAAGAGCTTAAATTCACTGCTGTGAATGTTTGCCTTTCTCATGTACCCAGCTTCTCACAGTGTCAAGCATCAGCTATGGGGACCAAACAATTTTAGACATGCTTCTTTCCAGTAGGGAAGATACAGAAAAAACAAGTGGAAATGTAGTAGGTAGTACTGATTTTATCACCATACTGAAGTGTTCTGAAGTAAAACACTTCAGGAAAACTGGTACATTCGTGTCATCCTAATTTAAATGGACAATTATGTGCGTAAAGATTACAGCAATGGCACAAACATATGTAAATATACAAGTATTTGATACCTCATGTGCGTGAGGTAAAATTTGAAAATAAAAGCTGACAAATTATAAACTACTCCTATAAAAAAAAAAGAAGATTGTGAGGAAAAAAAAAAAGCTAACACTGGACAATTTTTCTGAAGCATGTTTCACTAGCAGCATTCTGTTGATATAATTTTGATCACAGTATGAATGTTGAATAAAGTAAAATAACACCGGATTTGTGTCCTCCTGTGGTCTGATACAAACAGTTTTTACTTTGCTTTTGCCTGCATGTGTCTTTTGGAACAACTTTGATAGGCCCTGTTTGATTGTCAGAGAGGCATAGGCAGAATTTTAAACACTGTAAATTAAATATATTTGAAGTCTGTGAGAGAGGAAAACCGTATGAATTTATATGATACAGATTTTCACTGTGTCAATCCATTAAAACATTAGATATAATAATTTTTTTTTCTATTTACTGTAGCTTTTAACCATGCTTACCTGTTTCACAGGGAAATTATTCAACAAGTCATTATGGGGAAAAAAGTGTTAAATGTAAGATTAACTGATATTGAAATCATTAGCCAAAAAGTTAGCACAAATATATTTCTATATTAAATGCATACTGTATTCCTTTGCAATAAGAGGGAACTGTGGTCTATTCAAATATAAAATAAAGGAAGAGGCAGAGGGAAGAAAAGAGAAGAAACAGGGTAGTGCTATATTTACAAAGCCTTAAAATGTACTCAAGAATCACCTTCTGTCTCAATCTGTAGAAAAGGCTGATTTCAATCAAATGCTGTCAATGTCAGAACTGATCATTATTTTTCTTTTTTTATGCAATTACACTTATTAATTTATGCTAATTGTTATTAAATACATTGTAGGAGCACTCTGAGTTTTGCAGCAGTTGAATCTATATTTGTCATGTGTTTTCCACCTTACATGTTTTTCCAGCAAGATATGTGAAAGTTTTTTCACCTCAGAAATTAGGATCCAAAATAAACCCTTCAGGGTATACCTTGAATGGCTTCTGGCATCATGCATAGCTTCTTCTTTTTAAGGAGAGAAAAAAGGGAGGGCATGGTATATGTTCTTGAACACTTCTAAGATATAGAATTTAATATGAAGTAAACAATTGAAATTAACATTAATTTTAATTCTGTTTCAGAAGAACATAACGTAAATCCCCAGCATTTTGTGCAGTGGAACAGACTACTTTAACATGGCTCACCCAGTGTCTCACAAACAGGAAAAAATGTGAAACCACTATGGGAAGGGTTAAACTGGATTGTGTCCTACTTGTATTTCTAAATCTATGCTTGTAGACTGAAAATCAATAAAAAAATAGGGCTTATTTTAATTCTTCAGAGACTAGATTTTTCTCAGTGGGTTTCTGGGTAAGGTAGTTGTGATGTGCAGTCATTTTGCAAAGCTATTAGAAAATATTTTAGAAAACCAGAATCAGTAGGAAGACTGTTCTGAAAGATGACTGCTTGGCTGTAATTAGCTGCAATAAAAAGTACTTAAACAAAATTTTTATATTTCTCAAGGGTCAAAATGACCTCTGAAACTTGACCAAAGATGCTTTCAAGGGCTAAGCAAAGTGCCGGGGGTTGGGGAAGGAGGAGAGAGCAATTATTCCCTTTCTATTTTAGCCTTATTCATCTCTGCCTTCCAAGAAGGAATAATATATTTTAAAAAATACATACACAGGCACAGATGCATAAATATAAATGTTTATAAGTACCTTTACTTTGGGAAAATTCACTTTCATGACATATCTTTCTCAAAGAATCACTGTCACATCCTCTGCAGTGTCAAGTCCATTGACAGCAAACATCATCATGACCATAATTTGTGAGTCATTCTGCCAGCTCCTGTCTGGTAAAAGCAAACTGTCCTTGAACACTGAATATATTTTCCTACCACAAAGTGGCCAGCGACTCTCTCCTTAGCATAGTATCCCCAAGATGTGAGGAAATTAAGCTTTCTTTTTCTGTAACAAGATAAACTATTCTCTTTTTAACTACAGCAATCTTCAGATAATTCAATATACCAATCATGTCTGATCTGGCTATATTACAACCCAAATGTGACTGTGGTTCCTACAGTTGAACTGATTTGATGCAGCAACTGCTATGATGTTGAAGAAAAATAGCATTAACCTGAAAAAAAAATTAGGGCAGTCAAAATAGTTTTGTTGATTTCAAAAATGTTGAATGTAAGGTTTTATTCACTGGACTTAGAGGTCCTAAAGGAAGGTCTTACCTTCTAAGGCTTGGTAGCACATGAAGCACATGCAATATAAATACACCTCCTAATTATTACTTCATGCTTCTATTTCCATGTTCATTACTGTGCATTCGTGAAGTGCTACCTTAGGAAGGAAAATGTAGGTTAAAATAGTTTTCACTATACATGCAGACAAAGTTTTGTTTTTCTAAAGGCAGCCCTCATCTGGCCAAACAATCTCAACCCACCTGAAAGTTTAACATTGATGAATTCTATAAAGCTTCCCAATTCTGTCACATAGATGTCATTAAAGACAAGGCTGATCATTGGGGTCATATGCCAACTGCCTCTGCTACTCTTTAAAACATTACCAAATATATTCTAAATACAGATTTAGTATAACTCACAGTTCCTATTATTTTGTCATCTTCTCCAGTGGTTAAACCATGTTAAAAAAAAAAAAGCACCTGCTATTTTCTCTAAACTACTGAATTGTGTGTTTGTTTATTTGTTGTTTTTTAAAGTTTGGTCCATAATGGCTCTGTTTTTCATGTTTGGTTTGGTTTAGTTTTTTAGATTCTAACTTGAGCTTCTAAAGATATAATCTGATTCAAACGGAAATGTCATTAGGTGTGGAGCACAATTTTAAAAGGTTAATAGCTGTTTACACATTGGTATTTTTAGGAATACGCCCAATCTCAGCCAAATAGCAGCTCTTTTTCAAGGATCGGTGAAAATATTATTCTGTGCTGAATGGGAAGGCTATATCCTGACTTTGTACAATAGAAGCAGTGACAAAGGAAAAAAAACAAACAAAAACAAAAACAAAACAAAACAAAAAAAAAAAAAGGAAAGAAAATTTGCTGATTTATAAATTTTGGTTTAAATGACTGCCATCTATCTAGAGATTCTTCTAGAAATTTTTCTTTGACTAAGGTCATGTGCAAATTTACTTCCTATGATTAAAGCCCAGAAAACAAAGCAGGTTGCCCATATGCTCCTTCTCTACTCTTTCTTATGTGCAAGAAATTGTGCTCTGGTGATATCCATTGGAGACAAATGTAACTAAACAGAAAAAAAACAATAGGTGGGGATAATATATTGCTTTCCATTTGTTCTTTCATTACATTTGGAGGCACTTTTATTAGAAAAAGAAAGTATATCAGAAATTATTTGAAAAAATTGTAATTGCCTTGTTGTGGGAAAGTCTGGGCAGTATTGAAATGCCTTCTTATAGGAAGTAAGAGCTTCCAAGGAACAAAGAGGTGATAGTCTGGAGCAGAAAGAAAAAACTTTCTATATTTGTTGTTGTCATTTTTTATATTTATTCAAATTTATATATAAACACACATATATATAAACATTATACATATATTTGGTATAAATATATAAAGTAATGAGAACACTAAGTGGTTAGTAGTTATCAAATCATTTATTAAATAAAAAATCAGAAAACTCTATACATTTTTGTAATTGAAGAATTTTATAGACTAGTATTTCCAGGTAGTATGTCATCAGGACCAAAATTACTTCATGATAGTAAGCAACTGTCTGATTTATTTTACTTAAACTCTGCTGATATTTATCCAGAAATATTAAAAGTAATGACTGTATGGAGTGTGAAAGAACATTGCGAGAAGAAAGAATATCAGCTTAAAAGAAATCTAAGTAAAAATATTTGCAGATAGCATGTGTAAAATACAAGAGACTGATATGTGGGGAAAATACACAATGGCTTAGCAGATCTGTCATAAAGCTTTTAATGGTAAATTTTGTTACAATTTGTCCATTATAAGGTTTACATAGCCAAGTGTATCCATATAGGGAAAGATGACCAAAAAATTTAACCAATGTACAGCAAAGAAAAGATCACACTTGAACTGTCCCCCAAAATCTCAAAATAGTAGAAAATAATTTCTAAGTTAAACAACATTAAGCTTTCTAAAATTATTTGCATTTAATTTAGTATTACAATACACTTAATCTGCTACAGAAAATTAGGTGAATGCTTTGGATACTTTAGGATAATTGCATACTTTAGCTAACAATAAAACAAGAAGAGATGTATTCAACTAATCAATTGCGTGAGCAATTACACTAAGATATAAAAAATATCTTCCTTGCAAAGTTGGAAAAAGATCCCGTTTTGAAACGCAAATATATTTGGATTTCCTCCAGCAATGCAGCACACTGGAGTTGTGAGAAGAACTGATAAGTTTGTTTGGCTGGCCTAGAAGAGGCTTATAGGCGATGCAAAAGTAGAGACAAATACTTTGTGCCATGGGCTTCAAGAGAAAGTAACAAAATATTTCCATGTGTATATCTTTTACAAAATTTTATAGATATACACTCTTACACTGCTATAAGGACACAGACAAAATATATTTGTTTCTGAAGTGAAGCTGAGCAGGATAAAGGAAGCCATTGCATTGCTTTTCTTATGGGATTTTGATACGGTAGGCGGTTTCGAAAGAGTACAACTCAATTCACAAGACTGTGAAGAATGGTAAAACCAGCTAGTATTGGCTGCAGGCCAAAGCAATTAGCTAATATTGATAATTAGAAAATTAAGCAATTAGTTAAGAATGTTACTATGAGCTTTGCAGGGCTGTTTTTGCTGGAAACAGAAACTCACGCCAAAAGAGCTATATATTTCTTGGATGCAATTCAGTTCATTCACAGGGAATGGCTATACTGCCTTGTTTCTAGCCAGTAGATTTAATTCACAAATGTTTATTCCTCATGGCTAACTAAGCAGCCCTGACATTTGTGTTGGTGCCATGGAAACAAAAAATTGGGATTTTGATTGTCTTATGTGATTACTAATTCATCACTCTAAGCATACTTGAACATGAATAAAGATGAGAAGCATTTTTTAGCCAGTTTTGGGGGTTATATCAATCTGGAAAAACCTACAAGTTTGCAATTTTCTTCCCCATCACAAAATTACTCTGCCCCAGAGTATGTCAAGTAGATTTTATTTATCCTGTAATAGCTGAAAAATGCTGAAGAATAGTAAATTGTGTACAATTTCCATAAGAAAACATGCCTCTATAACTTTTTTGCAAAAAATTTCTTTGCGCTTTGTCATGACAATGTCTTTCAGCCTGACGGATGTTTGAGGAAAAGCTTTTCCCAATTTGTTCCTTTATATAGAGCTACTTATTCCAGCTCCTTCTAAATCCTCAAATAACATCCTGCCTCCTCCTATCTTTGTTTTATGTAAGTGTAGAGTAAGTGGAAGTACTGTCTAACAGTTTAAACTCATTTAAGGCTGTGAAACTCATACCTAGGATAAAAATCAAAAGAAGTGATTGTGAAAATTAGCACCAAAAGTGCAATATGATGCCAATTGTTCTGAAGTGAACTGTATACTTCAACAGTAAAATTATAACTATTAAAACTAGCAAAGAGATCAAAATAGAAGTTAATTATTAGACAAAAAACCAACAACAACAAAAACCAAACAAACAAACAAACAAAAGAAAAAAGACCAAAAAAACCAAACCAAACCAAACAAAAAAAAAAACCCAAAAAAAAACAAAAAAAAAACAAAACAGATTAATTGTTGCAGGGTAGCAGTTTATCTAACAGATGGTTAATAGTCATCTTTAGTGTTTAACTTCCATTTAAATTCTGGATCAGCCATGTAGAACAACATTATAAAATAAACTGAATCAAACAGCTAAGAAATGCTGAAGACAATGTCTTTAATGGTTTGCAAAAAGCTACATTGTTAGATAATATCAATCAAAAAGTAAAGAAATTGAAAAGAAAAGTCTTAATCACAACTGAAGATTAAAAAAAAGACAAAATAATTTTCATAGGTGTTCTTCTGTAAATTCCTCCAACATGGAACCTTCCCATGGGCTGGAGGCATGGGTCCCTTCCACAGAGCACAGTCCCTCAGGAATGAAGTGCTCCAGTGTGGGTCCCCCATGAGGCCACAAGTCCTACCAGGAGCCTGAGCCATGGGGGGTCACAGTTTCCTTTGGGCATCCATCAGTTCCAGCAGGGGTCCTACACAGGCTGGCAGGTCCACTGTGGATCTCTATGGGCTGTAGGGGCACATCTGCCTCACCAGGGTCTGTCTGCACCATGGGCTTCAGGGGAATATCCACTCTGATGCCTGCAGCACCTCCTCACCCTCTTTATTCCCTGACCTTGGTGTCTGCAGGGTTATGTCTCACTCCTCTCTTCAGGAGGCTTTTGTGGAACATTTTTCTCCTTTCTTAAATAAGTTATCCTTGAAGTGCTGCCACCGTCACCTGCTCAGCTTGCAGGGGGTCTGTCTTGGATCCACCTGGAATTTGGTCTGTTGGACATGGGGAAAGCTTCTCAAAGAAGCCACTCCTGTAGATCTTCTTGCCTTGCCTCACCTCTCTTCCCCTCCCCTCCCCTCTCCCCCAAATCGACATGAATAACACAGAACTAGAAGGAGCTTCAGAAGATCACTAGTGCAAGGTATGCTTTTAGGAATGGACAACAATATTTATGTGAATTTTAGCAGATGCTCAGGATGGAATTTATAAAGACCCATGTAAGATTTCACAACTTCCCCAGGCAACTCAACTGCTTCCCTAAGCTTGAAATTGCTAAAAGGTTCTCTGATATCTAAACTAAATGTTATTTAATGCAATGTAAGCAGCTTAATGTTTTTTCTGTCTTCCACAGTTTCATTAAACAGACAGATATTCCCTCCTTAAAAATCCTTTCATAATTTTGAATTTTTTTGCATGTATCTTCTGAATTTTCCTCAATTTTAAGGTAGATAGCTCATTTGTTTAAAGTATTTATTTCATATTATTTATATCGTAAACATCTATATACTAGCATACAAATAAAAGTAATGTCTATCTCTATATGATAGATTATAGCAAAAATTATATTGATAACACTATTAATCTACAATGTTTCAGACTTGGCCTCAATTTTTTGTTGAAATTACATGCATTTAATGAAATTCAGTCATAGTGATAACATATGTCTTATACTCAAGAACTTATCTAACATTCAAGATGCATCAAATAAAGTTTGAGGCTATAAAAGGGGGAGCACAGAAAAGAAGAAGAAAATATCAAATAAATAGACTTGTGTTATTTGGCTATGAAAACATCTCTCAAGAAAACAGAGGTAATTAAGTAAAGCAAGAGCTGAAGAGGCAAAAACTGCTATCATGTAGGAGGTCAGCCAGTTAGAGAAGTCTTACACCTTTAATTGGCAAGGTCAATTGAGGTCTTTTAATTGGCAAGGTCTCAGTGAAGCAAGCAATGCACACAAAGAGACAGGGAGTAGAATCATAGAATCGTTTTGTCTGAAAATGACCTTTAAATCAATACATCCAACTCTAAATCCATCACTGGCAAGTCCACCACTAAACCATGTTCCTAAGTGTCCTGTCCACATGTCTTTTAAATACGTCTAGAGATAGTGACTTGACCACCTTCCTGGGAAGCCCATTCCAATGCTTGACAACCCTTTTGGTAAAGAAATTTTACCTAATACATGTGGTTGTCAGCATATTGAAGCGTATAAATTCCTTTAGCTTCCCTTTGCTGCTGTCTCTTCTGGTCTTTTTTAGTTCTACAAATAAGTTTTATGTTGCATTCTAAATTTCCTAAAGAGGAAACTGTCTACATATGTCTAAGATTCCTTAGGATTTGGAAACTGTTCTTTGCTGATTTTCCTCCTAAATAGAAGCTGAAGTTTTATTAAACAAGGACTAAAGTTCTCTATTTTATTTCTGTGACAAAGAATCTAGTGAAGGACTGTAATTTTGACAGTGGCTAATGCTTGTGAAGTTAAAGATATTTTAAAAGTTACAGGGCACAAAAAGGAAAGAAATGCAAAAAGTCAGGAAGGCATGAAAGTGATGTTGTAAGATTTATTTTTTTAAAAAATCATAGAAAAAAAGAGAAAGAAATTTAAAAAATGAAATGAGCATGTGATTTAAAAAATCACACAGTATTTAGAAGACAAAAATAGATTCACGTTTGCAGCAAGAGAAATTGACATGAATTGCAGAGGGTTTTTATCAATGTAAGTAGTGCTTTTTCGTGATTCTCCTTCACATGCCCTGACTATTCTGAGCTCTAACTTACTTCTGCCTGTACTCAGTTCCTTGGGAATAACGAACCCTGGCAATCAGCTCCCTTTGTTTCTCACTTCTTTTTCTGCTTTCCTGAATGCTGTACTATATCTTCTTGACTGAGTAGCTTCCTTTTCTCTTCTGGCAGAGAATGAGATATAAAAGGAGTTTTGCTGACTACAAATAGGAACCAGCAATCTGTCAACTTCTTCACTGCTGCTCAAGGCAACAATGAAGGTTACAGGATCTTTACAAACAAACTTTCTGATTTTTTGCCCAAGTGATAGAATTAGCATGCAGATAAGGAATCCAGGAAAGACACACAAGTTATTCCTCCTGCACCACAGGCTTTATATATTACTTTATCTATTTTTATGTTAGAGCAGCTGTGTGAATCTACTCAGGTTCTCCTACCTTCTCAATAATTTTAAGTAATAGATAAGTTAAAATATTGGCATGAGACAGAACAGAAAGTGTGGGGTTCTTCAGAAGAAATTTTCTGATGGAATATATTGGAGGATTAGAATGAGGGAAAATAGCTGTAAGGCCATCATTTCTGTATCAAATGTTGTTTAATGTTCATTACCATGGCCTGGTGACAAAGATGAGTAAGACGGCTCATCTTTGAGGAGAGGGGAAAGAAAGGTTGCTTCTCTACATATAATCTGAGAAGCTGGGAGGATTTTATACTCACTGGCACCTACGTATCCAATGGTTTCTGGTCAAAGTTTAGGAATGTCGCGCTTGCACGTATTTACACTTTGAGGGAGAGCATCTATGACAGTGAGACAATACTGTATTCTTTACACTGACCCAGCTCATATATAAATAATGCTGTCCCTGTATTAAAACTAAATTTGCTGGTGCAATTTCTTTTACCAGACTCTTAGGTTTGAAGCATACTGAGCTCCTGAGTTTACTGTGAGGTTCACTTATTTAACCACTTCTTCAATTAGTAATATATTAACATCATGATAGATTTTGTGGCTTGTGAAATCAATTTGCTTGATTTTGCTTTGGGCAAAGATCAATACTGTACTGTAATGGTATATGGATTCTCAAGAAAACAAAAAAAAAAATAAATTAATCAATACTGTTAACTGTTATTCTCATATATTAAAGTTTATGTGCAGAAAAAATCAAACAGGACTTTAAAATGGATGGTTTTATTGAGGAAAAAAGTGTTATTCTTTTTTGATGGTGCATATAATTCTCATTGTGGCAGGATTTCTGAGACCATAGCAACTAAAATATGAAATGCAATTGTTCTGAAAATATTAGTTGATGAGAAACTATAAATTTCAAAATTTTAAGAGATGATCCAGTGGTCATCAATGAAATAGAGAAGATAGGAAAAAACGTTTTATCTTCCTAAGTTATTAGGGATTTAGTTCTAATGAATTTAAACAATATTATTAATAATTGCTTAACTGGACTAACCATTTCAAAGCAAAGTAAAAACAACTTCAGGTTGTTGATAATGTTCACTCCCTTAAAAAATTCAACCTATCTCTTCTCAAGAGTGTGTAATATAAAATATTGAAGGTTTCTCCTATAATGTAAGAGTTACAAAATAAAATACATAAGAAAGGATGAAAATAATAGCTTTTTTTTTCAAAAGAATTAAAAATTTTCAGTAACAACCTCTGAAAACAACCTAAAAATAACCTTCATGTTTTTGTTTTTTTTTTTTTAATTCTATATCCATAAAGTTATGAAGCACAGAGCTTCTGTTTGGGTACTCTACTGAAAAAGAAAATTAATTAGGAGAATAAATGATAAATTATGACTAAATATTTCTATGTATAAGTAACCTGGTTTATTCAGTGATCCAGATAACAAATCACTGATCAGGACTGTGCTGTTAGAGGTGACAATATGACTTTTGACATATCAAATCTTTTAAACTGAGCTAGAACTAAGAAAAACATTATGCATTGTCCCTGTACAAATACGGATTTGGTCTACAGAAATTATGAGTAGTGGCATTACATCTTTAAAACAGATGCTATCAAAGGTGCAGATGGAGAAAACAGCTTTACCTTTAATAATCTTTTATGCTTTAAGCAACAGTATGTAATGCTGAAATATAAATAAACGATAAGTACAAGAAAAGTTGCATTCTGTCTCCCAGTTGCTAACCACTAGTTGTTAACCACTTGTAGTAGTTTACATAATTTAGAATTATGAAACAGTATTATTCTTCTGAATTACTTGTCTGAAGGATGCTTTCCACAAGAGACTCGGAAAATGTAGTCTCAGGGACAGTTGGCTTTCTTTAGACTTCTGATTTTGTGAAAACTTTAGCATTTGGATCAAATAGTTTTAAATTACCACTTTAAGCACCTCATGTTAAATTGAGATATTATTTCACAACTACAAAAAATGTATTTTCAGTGAATTGGCCATATGAACAGTTATTGAACATATGTCTGTGTGACTGATTCTGTCACAAGGCATAAAATTCACCCAGTAATTCCTTTATGTGACTTAAGAACTGCAGCTGAAATAAATGGCATATTCAGAAATACACAATTTCACAATTTAATATCTTCAAAAATGGAAGGGAAGGAGGCGATGGGCTTTACTACACCATTTGATAAAGTGCTTCATTTATTGAGGTTAATTTTTGTTAAAATTGTGTGATATATTTCTATTTGTGGTTGCTAACTTTGACCTCGTGTTACCTGACACTCAAAGGTTGCAGGCAGCTCTGACTTCATAATTTTGCATCACTAAGTCCATATGTAATGTCAGATATTTTTGCCATGACAATGCATAAGCATATCACACCAGCTGGTTAACTGTGAAGTCTTTTCTGTATGTCCTACAATGACTGTTCTTTTCTTGATTAAAACTAATAATTTTCATTTACTCTTGCTTTGATATTAAAAGAAGATAATCTAGATCAGTTATCTCCTTTAGATCACAAAAACAGTAACCTGTCTTTCTTCCTCTAAAAACTCTGTTGAATTATTTTTAGAGTCCATTGAATAGTGCTGAATAGCATTTTTTCTAATACTCATTGTTTTGTTGGTTATTTAGCATCATTTTGCTTTAATCCACCTGCAGGGGTCTTTTAACAATGAACCCAGTTGGCATGCCTCACAGGTGGGTCACACCACCAGGCTGGGGCAGTTAATTCCTGAAGGGCGGCACCCCATGGAAGGGGCCCATGCTGAAGCAGTTTGTGAGGAGCTACAAGCTCCTCACAAAAGAAAGATTCACAGTGGAGAAGTCCATGTAAGACAGTCTCTCATGAGAAGGGTCCATCAGGGGAAGAGTGTGAGGAATTTTCCTCCTGTGGAAGAAGCATGAGAGGAAATGTATGAGCATAACACCCATTTCCCATTTTCCTGTGCCAGCTGGGCAGAGAAGATAGACAAGTGAGAATAACGTTAATCCTGGGAAGGAAGGAGGGGTGGGGAGAAGGTGTCTTTAACATTTGTTTTACTTCTCATTATCTTACTGTGGTTTAATTAGTAATAAATTAAATTAGTTTCCCCAAGCTAAGTCTGTTTTGCCTGTGCCAGTAACTGCTGAATGATCTCTCCCTGCCCTTATCTCAGTTTATGTGTCTTTCATTATATTTTCTCCCTCCAATCCAGTTGATGAGGGAAGAGACAGAGCAGCTTTGGTGGTCATCTGGAATCCAGAAAGGGAAAACACCATCTAAGTTTAGAATATTCAGCTCATTAAATGAAAGATAATCACTTTACTACAAAAGAGTTTCAAACTATACAATGTTTTGTAGACTCCTCAGCTTTGTCTATTAGAGTTACTTCTGTTAGCTACCATCTGAACAGGAACTTTTCATTCCCTATAATTTAATGAATCTTCTGCATACTCCCTCCTCTTTCTCTTATTTTTTCTTTCCCAGTTCTATGTCATGGTAGTTTAATCTCTATCTTTCTTCTAACCTGATTTTTTTTTCCTTTTTGGTAATAGCGATACATTCCTTTTTCCTTTTCATTATAGTGACAAGTTCCTTACACCTATTTAAAAAAAAAGAAAAATACGCTTATGGAATTCTAAAATTTATGTCTCAAATTCATCAATAAATACATGTATTTTGATATGAAAGCAAATCCTCAAGTTCAAATGGTAATTAGAAAAACTAGTGTAAAGCAGTCAGAATCTATGAAATTAGTTAACAAATCACAGTTTGGACAGTAAAGAAACTAAAACAGTTAAAACTTACCTCACAACAAATGGAAAGAGAAATGTTTCAATCAGCTAAATATCTTAAATCAAGTTCCCTCCCTAATCAAATAAACCCTTCAAAGGCATGCTGAGTCAGGCACAGCTCACCATGAATAAAAGTTTTCATTTTTGTCCCATTATTCTCCTTTCCACACCTCAGAGCCTCAGTAGTATTTTAATGTTTAATGATGATGTTTTTCTCCATTCAATAATTCTATTTGAATAATGGACTGCATAATGCTACAAAAAGGAGTATGGTAATGCTGCTTTATCACCTGAGGCAGTAGAGTTTGCTTCTCCAAAGAAATAAATTTTCATTGGACAGGCAACATAATAAAGTAAATTCCTGAACTCCTGCAGGGCACTTTTATCTGTTACACTCATGACATTTTAACTGAAAGTGTGTAGATCTAATTAGTCAGAAGCAAAAAATATAATCAATACTGATTTATGAATATTTCCCACATGTAACACTACTTGTTTGGGCAGAATAAATAGTTACTTGTATAGTTTAATCTCTGTGATTTCTTATTGCTCTTTGTTCATAAAAATAATAACCCTATTTGTTAGAACTGAAAATTTCCAACTGCAGACATCTGAAACACATATTTTTCTACATCTGTATGTACAGATATCTACAGTTGCTCTGGAGACAAGAAACTCCAGGCTCAGGGGTCTTATATAAGAGGAATGAAACCGGATCAGCTCCTGACAGAAGATTGCTTGTGATGTTGTGAAAATTAATGCTAGCTAGTTGCCAGTCATTCATCTGTTCTTTTACAGATTAATTTCTGTGATCTCTAGCCCTGAGCAAGCCTGAGAGTGTTACAAGCATCACAGTCTTGTAGGCTGGCATCCCTTTGAAAGTGAGATATTTTTAATCATTTTAATTGCCTTTCCTTTGACCTTTTCATTTCTGCCATAGCTGCTTTGAAACACACCAATCTTCAATGTTCTGGTACCTCATAATTTTTATTTTGTCATCTCTTTATTGATAACTTAATTCACATTTCTGCTTAAAATTTGTAAGTTTTCCTATTATACTGTTCTGTGACTGTGCCAGCATGCCCAACAATGTCTAAATAGCTTTTCCTGAGTTACCACCACAAAAGATAGATCATATAGCCAAAGAGAGAAAAAGGGAATGTGTAAGAAGATGACTGGTTTTGCTCACACCAGAGTTCTAGGAAGTGTTATTCACTTTTCTCAAATAGCAAGTGATAGGAGGAGGGGAAATGGGCTCAAGTTGCACCAGTGGAGGTTTTAAGATAACTTTTTTGGAAAATAAAGTTATCTTAAAAACCATTGTCAAATGGTTATTGCAAAATATTTCTCTTGGGAAAGAAAACTTTTAAAGTGGAAGGCAATGATTCTTGGGAAATTTCTGCTTAAAAAGAACACAAGACAAGACTGAAGCATAGAGTCCCTCTCTCAAGAGTATTGTACACAAAAATTTTGATTTTTTTCAAATTACTTTGCTATTTATTCTTTGGAGAAAAATTTTCTGTTTCTGTATTTGAAGCACATCATCTACCTTCTCTTGGCTTCATGTACAATAGTAAATTACAGCAAATCTATTACAAGTCAAAAAAATCAAACAGAATACTTTATAAATAAACCTCCCTAACTCACTCCAAATAGAAAATTTAGCAAAATGAAGATGACAGTGACACAGAAATTTGCTTTATGCCTTTATAAAGATTTAGGAAATACTATTTTTTTTCACGTTTCATCTTATTTGTAAAATATATTTATTCTTTATGATGTAGAAATTTTTGTATACCTTAAAATTTCAAAAACGCATAGATAGTTGGATGAACTTAATGGTAAAACTCAAACAGAAACAATCTCTCTGATAAACTAAACCTCTTTTTATATGACATAATTAGTTCTACAGACATCTGTGAAAAGTAATCTGAGGTGGTATAATTTAGGAACATATTTTTTAAAACATGAGAATAGCAACCAAACATGTTATCTCCTGGTGACTGATAAAATCAAAGTGAAGCCTTTAAAAATGCTAAATTACAGCAAGGGAGTATAAATAAGAGGTTACAATGGAATAATGAAAGATTACAAAAAATGCAACCTACAAACAAATCAGTGCAGAAGCAAATAGGATCTTCAGCAACTCCACAATTAGGAGGGCACAGAATGGCAAAATATACTCATTAGTAAATCTAAAAAGACAGAAATTAGTTTGCATGTTTGATGTTGTCTTCATGTTATTCTATCACTCACTAAAAACTGTCTGTTTATTGAGTCTAAAAGTGAATAAAGCTGACAATGGCTCACTCCTAGAAAAAACAAAACAATATATAGTCAAGATCATATGAAACTGATCGTTATTGAGCTCTTTAAAAACATATAGCATCACTTTGAAATCAAACTGCCACTTTATGAGTAGCAACAATTTTACGCGAGGTTTTCACTGCCATTCAAATTGATTGTAGTTTCATGTTGAATAATGTGTGTCGTGTTTCAAGCCTGCAGGAAGCACCACAATAATTTATATTAGGATGACAAGGCTGTGAACTGTCACACATTGCCTCTTAGTCTTTTTTTTTTATTTTCCATGCAGTTAAACACGATCTATTACCTCTAATGAAACTTAGTCTTCAATTGGACATATGAAATGTGTTTGGGTATAAGATGTGTAATAAAAAATGCCCAGAAAAGTGGTTAAGGCAACTTTGTTTTGCTAGCTATAAGGAAAAGAATTGCCTCTTCCTGTTTTGGGTTTTTTTTTGTGTTTTTTTTTTTGTTTTGTTTTTGTTTTGTTTTGTTTTGGGTTTTTTTGGTGTTTTTTGTTGTTGTTGTTGTTTTGTTTTTGTTTTTGTTTTTTTTCTCTTTAGTTTTGTGGTGGGTTTTTTTTGGTTTTTTTTTTTTTCTCACCATAAAACAATACATACCTTTGCAGGACACTGTAGACCTACTAGAGAATCTGGTCTGATGGCACAATTCATTCCTTGTTTGCACTGCTCAGTGAATACATCAAAACTACCAGGGCCTAGGTATAAAGGGGCTTATTGAAACTTCACAAGTGTGTCCCTTGTGAAAACTGCTGAGTCTAATAAATGCATTTTGGCTAAGCAGGTAAAATGTTTCACTAAATTGGATTAAATTCAGATTTGCATTTCAGATGGCATTGTTTTTTGATTGCCTCTATATAAAGAAGTAGAAACCCAGTGATTTACAAAGTGAAGAGGCAGAGATTCATATAATACTATACGTCCTGATATCTCAAGTGAAAAAGTCTGTCTTTGTATGAAAATAAATTTACCCAAAATGAGGTTTCCAGTTTTGCCAAATTATAGTGTGGTGGCTTAGTATTTGTTCACTTGACATACTCAACATAACACTGGAAAAGCTGCTTCCAAATCCAGAAGAGCATCATTGAAATCTCAAAATAAAATGTAAAAGTATTTCATTTTCCTGGAAGTATACTACAGTAATTATTCTGGAAAAATTATTTTATCATAATCAAACAAACAAAATCAATAGTTCCTGTATTTGACTAGAATAATTTCCATAATTGTCTTAAGTTCCTTAAGAAAAATAATAAAAATAAATCATTGTACATTGATTTTTAACTTTCATTATTATATTATTGAAATATTAGTGTAATCTTTTTGATCTATTTTTAAAGCAGTAGCAAGACTTGCCACTATTTAGATGTAAAAGAGAATATATTGCTAGCAAGATTTTTGATTTATGAATTGCATTAAGCATTGACTCATTTTTCCGAAACACAATAAAGATTTTCCACTTGCAATAACAAGATGTACAGAAATAAAGAATACCAAAACCAGTAGGCCATATGATAATTTGGTCTGGCTATTTGATATCATAATTTTCTGTAGATGATCTTGCTGTGTAGGATACTGTCTCTTAAATAAGAATTGTAACTTCCTGTGTGACAAAATTAAGATTCTTATAAAAAAGGCAAGTCATATTGAGAGAGCCTCTTGAAAACACTGATCCCAACAACATGTAGCATTCTCTTATACTTTCTTTGCTTGAAAATGTATTAAAACACACATTCGAAATTAAAAAAAAAATATTACTGAAGAAAACATATTTCCTGTTCTCAATAGAGGTTACATGTATGGTATTTTTTGATGGTTATCCTGTAAATATCCATATTGCTATGAGAAGTGGTGAGGACACAGTGCACTGTCTCCTTGTGCTCTGGGTTTCCCTGTTGCCTCCTTGGCTCCACTGAGAGAATTGGGCAGTGGCAGAGTGGGGGTCAGCAGCAGCACTGAACTGTGGCAGCTGGAGAGCTGAGGCAATGTGGTGCACATGGACGTGCTCTAAACTCTCATGTAAACAGGAACATTTTGGTTTATTCTGCACTATGCTTGGCGAGACAATTTTCTTTGTTCAGCCTAGCATCAGCCCAACATGACAGTCTGAGCTGTCATGTTCCACACTGCTTCTCGCTCCTTTTGCACCCAAACCACTTGAGAAAGCCTTACAAACCCTGCCTTAGTAATATTATTCAGTATTTTTTGCTTTGATGGGCCCTTTGGGGAACTTGTCTTAGAAAACACTGCACATGTATAGATATGTCCAGAGTTTATTGTCTGCAAAAGGCAACTTCAACTCAATAAGTTACTATAACACATCATACAAAAAGAATATTTGCTGCAGACAAAATTAACCTTAAAATTCTTGCACTTATATTGCATTATTTAAGGAGAAAAGGAAATATGACTATATTTTGAAATCCTTCTGTACATTTTTCATGGCTTACAGCTTTGTGTTAAGAACGTATTTATAACTGTTCCTGGTAACATTCTTCTCAGAAAACATGGGCAGATGAAGGCACAAGGTGGTTTTAGAACTGCAAAATTTGTAAGAAAAAAGAAACAAATCTTTATGGAACTTGTCAATGGTAGCATGGGTTTTTTAAGCTTGATATCTGTGTCTAAAAATCAAAGTCCCAGTGGATAAAGGTAAAAGTCACTTAACTGACAAAATTCCTGAGTGACTGAAAACTTGCATCTGTTCTTTATAGGTTCATCTTTAAGATTTCTCACTAGAAAACAGCATTTGAAAATATTATCTTATAGCAGTACTAAATAATAGACTGTTCTGCGACATTCAAAGGTCTGAGGCTCCCTGTGGAACTAATGACATTTGTACAGCAAGTCAGACTGCTTCTGCAAAGGAGGATGGTGGAAGGGGGAAAATTATAGTTTTTTGACAGAATGTTAATTCCAAGTTGCCAGATTTTCTAAAAGATAACTGCAAATAAGAGAGCTCTAATAACACTTCTAATAAAGAACAAAAGTCTTAGATGAATTTTAAACTCATACACTTCCCTGATTTTGATCTTCACAGCTGATGCTCTGTCCCTGACACTTGGGAGAGAGGAAATAAATGCCATATTGCTGTGCTCTGACAACAGATCAGTAAGGTACATTTTCTCAGAAGATATAATAATCACTTTATTAAGGACACTTCCTTTTGCTTGTCATTGCAACACTCTATTTTTTCTTTTCTTTTAAACACCAGAGTTTAAAAGGTTTCTCTGGACTTCTTTGAAGTATGGCTAGCTCAGCCATTAAGCATTGTCATGACCTCCAAATGAGACCTGTTCCTATATTTAATCCACTGCTATACTGAAAAAACATTAAGGGAGAATTAAATCATGGGCTTTTCTCACCCAGGAGACAATTTGACCTTACATGTCCGGACTGCCCTTAGTACAGGGCTGTAATAGGTGCAGGAAAAATATTGGGAAGACTCTTCATCTCTCTGATTGAATCTGAGGAAAATTTAAGAGCTGGGAATTTAAGAGTCAGTGGGAAAGAAAGCAAGTGAACTAGGATAACTTGCTTTCTTCTCCTGGAAGAGAGAAGAAGTCAGCTCCAGACCTCATGCCTGGTTGTGTTTTACATCCTCATCTCTTTGGCTAGCCCTCCTTACTGGGAATCTTTTTTCAGTGTATGATAGCATAACTTCAAGCCAAGGGTTAAGAGTTTACATGTCTCTGATATCCCACAATCCTGATGCTCCAGCCCATCTCACTGTGTATAAGAGTCAAATTATTTCAGAGCAAGATGGGTCTACTGAGGAAAATTGGCACCAAAATATTTGTAAAAGTCACTTTGTTCTGCTGCTTTCTACCACCCACTGCCTGATACAGCTGTCTGTGAGGACCAGCACAATGACCTGCTTTGTAGACTTCTTTGGGGATTTAAACAGAATTGGGCAGCTATCTGTCTGAAGTCATATAACAAGAGAACTCAGTTGGAAGAAGAACATTATCTTCTCAACAGGGCAGCTAAATCTGTATTTAAGCACTCAGTCAATTTCTGCCTCAAGAAACTGGAGACTTAGGCAGTGTTAGAAGTAGATGCTCTTGATTACTGTTTGAATCTTGAACCGAGAGCCCAAATTCCCAGCTGAGATGCATTTCCCAGGGTTGCACTTAGCCCCATGGGCAGCCACAATTACCTACCTGCACTTGCTCTGTCTGTTACCTCAAAATCTGCTTAGTCTTTCTCACTCTACACATAGGCATGCAAAGAAACTGAGACTTACACTAAAAAGTTTTAGAGACATGACAGTATTTCTCACTAGGATTACAAAAGAGATAAAGAGAAGGATTTACTGTGCATTAATAATAATATGGCCCTTCAGGGTCAGCCTGTGCTCAGCCCATGAAATACTGCATGCTGTCTAGCTAGCAGAGTAACAAGGTATGTTTGGGCAGAGGACCAGCATTTAAACCAAACTTGTCATTATATCTCTCCAACTATATACTCATGTTACCTAGGTTAGCTAAAATGCAGACTTAGAAATAAGTTCCCCTGAGGCATAGTGTTACATATGTACTGGCTATACATATTTTCTCTTGTAGCTGCTTACATTTCCAAATATTTGGTGTAGACAAACAGCTTTTAAGATGTACTGGCCTAAGCAATTTACTATACTGAAATCATCCATGCCCTCCTCTTCTCTCAACTACCATATGTGAAAGTGGTTTTTGTCAGCATAAACTTCCTGAACAAACGTTAAATCTTAACTTCTGTAGCTGCTACAAAGAAAGTCAGTAATGCCTGGTACTGTTTTGGCTTTAAAGATTCCTTTGTAACTTTGCTTCCTTTTTCTTTGTGATTCCAAATTGACAGATGGAGTTTGCATGTTGCTGAGATATTTAAAATTAAAAGTAGTAAAAAACTTATTCAAATTTTAAAACAAACCAACCCCAAGCCTTCTGCCCTACACTCCTGTTCCTTTTTCAATAATTGAAGAAATCTTTCTTTTTGTATGGAACTATCTGAAAAAATGCACCTTCTCCTTTTCTGTTAAACAAATACTCTTCCTCTATTGCTTCTGCACAATATATGGGAAATTAAATAGACATATAAAAGACAGGAAAAAGCAAATTAATAAATTTTAAAAATCTTGATTCTTCTTTCTTACCAAACAAAAGCTAGAAGCTAATATTACACAATGCAAAATAGACTGAAGCAAAGTGGATCCACCCTTGATTGTACTATATCAATATTTTCTTAAAGAAGTATTTATGGTTTCAGTGTTCAAGCTGAAAGATGGAGTGTTATGGAGACAAAACCTTATTAAAAATATCCTGCATTGTCATGACTGTTACAAACCAGTTTGCTCCTTTAGTTTTACTGGTGGTTACCACATCCCACTAGTCTGCATTGCCTGAATCTGTTCTAAGAGCACAGAAAAAGTGCAAATGCAGAGGCCCTTTTTTTCACTTCAGATTCCATCATAAGCTCTCATAAAGCCAATAATGCTTTCCCCACTTCTAATGGTTCAGCATTGATTACATATAGAGGTAGTCCTGCAGGTTTTAGGCTTTCCTGTTTTCCCCTCAATGTTTTCATTACTCGGTAAATGACAATTTGACTTACTGAAATTTAATCCATACAAATTTTAGGTGAATATGCTTTTAAGAAAATTTTCCTTTTCTGTTTTGACTTTCTCATTTCAATAAAGTCCTCTGAAACTGAATCCAAATTATTTTTTGCGGCACTTTATAAATAATTCTTAGAAATAGTCCAAAGAAAAAGGCCAGAAAAGCAGAAAATTATACCACTGGGTTTTCCAAGCCTCTTACCTCTCTTGATAAATACTGCATCAAAGCTGACCCTATAAGGCAAACCATTTCCCTGCTCTTGAGTGCTGTGGTTTTCCTTTGTTTTTAACAGTTTCTCAATTGAGTCTGCCAGCAGGCCCATGAACTATCCAACAGTGATAACAGTGTGCAATACACAACCTTTTTCTACACAGCTTCCCTGCCTCTCTTTCTGTGTCATAGCTGTCTCTGTATGCCATTTGGCAGAAATCCAAGCTTAGGGTTTTAGCCAACTCCAAATTTCAGGTATTATTACTGTACCATTAAAAAGCTTCTAAATTTCAATTCTTCAACATCTTCAGCATAAAATACTGCATATTGTGCTCCATCTTTTTAACTAGTTTATTTCCCTTTATCTCCTCTAATAACTTACTAACAGACACAGACTTCCCTCTTCTAAACTGCAGTATACTCTGCTAATTATTTGTATTAAATAAATTGTAAAAGAAAAAATATTACTTAATTATCACTATATTCTGCATTGCTTTAAAATTAGCACTCATTTGCATTGCAGCAGAACCTGATGGGTCCCACAGGGAGCAGGGTATTATTGTACTTATTGCTATAGGAACACAGAACAAGGATCAATCTCAGTCCTAAATAGCTATTAGCTGCATCAGGCAAAAGGATTGTTCTACCTTGTTTAACTGATGCCATTCCAAAGCACAGAGATTAAATAATTTGCTCAAGAAAATTCATGGCAGAACTGAACCCAGGTCTCTTAAATCTGAGCCAGATGTCCAGTTCAAAAGAAGTCCATTTTTCTTCCTTAGGATAAGTCACATTGTGTAAACATCTGTGTCTTATCTGCTGTCTCAGTGTACCCTGACTCAGCAGAGATTTCCTGTAGCTATCAATAAGAAAGCCTTTCATTTCTGCTGTCTTCACACATGAAAACTTTGAAACCTCAGAACGTTCAGACGTGGAATTTAAAAAAAAAAAAAAATGTGGACTGTTGCCATTGCCATAGCCAGAGTTTTGTGTCTGACAGAAAAACTGGCACAAACACAATTCACATTCATTGCTGTAAACAAGATGTAATGGAGCAGCCTTGCAGCAGCCATGACTGTCACATATTATCATTGCTCTACTTCCATGTAATTAATTCCTTGTGAAAGGTACCATTATAATAAAACAATTCACTATAATCTCCCAACCAGTGTTTCTGCCTCGAAAAAAGCACGTCACAGTCAGGAGAATGGTTTCAGTTAACAACACTCCCCTTGTTCTGTACCAGAGCCAACAAGCACTGTATCCATCAGCACTGCAACTAGCCAGCCCACAATAATGACCTCACTGGACAAATCTGTAATGGAAACTGAACCTATAATTTCAAGATATTTTAGAAATAGAGCAGGGACAGAAGAACACACAGTGGAATATGGAATATTTGTACCAGAGATACTTGTGAGTTAGTTTATATCTGTCTGTATGTTAAGCAGTGGGTTTTACACCATCCTCAACAGAGGACATTATTGGTCAGGGTGAGTATTCGAGTGTTTTTAAAGAAAACCTGGACTATGGGACTATTTTCTGAATTCATATTACCTGGAAGCTGATGTCCTCAAAGATAGGAAAGTCAATAATTTAAATTTGCTTATGACACTTTGGATAAAATCTTATTTGATATCTCAGTATAAACAGGAAAAATATTATGCTTAATTTTTTTTCTTTGAGAGTAATGTATTGAAATAGTTTGGTCAGAAATAGAAATGTCAACAGAGCTACAGTGCTACTTCTACATGTGTTAGTATATTTATCTGTGCTCAGCCCTGTACTTAATCATCTATACACATCCTAAAAGTCCCCAGGGGGTCAGAGGGTTGAGGCATGAAATATTAATAAGATCAGTTAGTTCAATCCTTTCCTGCTCAGGTCACAGAACAGGAAAAACTGATTCTTTCAGACCTATAGGGTTTTGAGTAAAATTTCTAAATTGAAGTGTGTTAAATCATATTTGAATCCTTCCTACCTGAAACACCCTGAGCCCATGTTGTTCAGAAGGAAGATTTACTGCAAGTAATTTTGGACTGTGGCATTCAACAAGGACAGTCCATCTGAAAGAATTAAAAAATTCAGTCGGGAGAATAGCAAACATACAAGCACAACACTATGATTTCTTTTGTTAGCCACAGGGAAGAACAGAAATGGACATCCTTCTGCTGCTATTAATGATGGACTATTTCCCCAGAAAGTTAGGGCATCTTAAAAAAAAGGTTTAGACTATGTTAATGGTTCTTTGTGCAAAGCTACTTTAGGAATTTGCAAGCATCTCTGAAAAAAACTGCCACAATATTACAGTATATACACTACTATTACAGTAGTAATTGTGTTATTAGGTGCAACCCTAGTGACTTGAGGGTCCTGTTTTGAATCTTTGCAGTTATCTCTAACAGCTCAGACAGCAGGATGGTCTGAAAGGTAAAGCACTCCACAGGAAGGTGAGAAGTGCCTCAAGCAGAAGCTGGATTTGAATCTCAACCTCCATGGCCCCAGCTCACACTTGCACTGTGATCCACTGGGGAACTAGCCCCACACTGTTGGGTCTCACACCTCTCCATAGCACCTCCATGAAGGAAATCTTTTAAAAGGTCATTCCCAAGCTCTGGGAGTCTAATGTATTTCTTGACTATTTTTTATGCTTATGCTTTATGCTTAAAAGGGAGAAAACCAAACAAAATATAGAGCAATGCATTTGCTAAATTTACCAGTGCAGAAAACTCAATATTTCCTAACCACAAAGTAATAAGTTTACAAGTATGTATATATTACAAGTTGGAATTATTATATTGTATATATTACTTGTATATATTACAAGTTGGTTCATTATTTTTAACATAAACACTAATACAGAATTCTGTTTGACTACATAAGTCTGGATCATGCATCTTTCATTTGATGGCTAAAAGAAATAAAATTGAATATTATTTTCTGATTTCTACTATTCAGTCAAATATACATAAACCTTTACTAGCAAAAATGATGGGAAAACCTATTTTATCTTCTACAAAATATTATAGAATTGTGGGAACTTTCTGTACTTCATCTATTTATTTGTTTTACAATTAATGCCTTTTTTTCTTTTTAAACTTTTCCCCAGTGTCTTTTGACTGCAGTTAGAATTGTAAACAGAGTCACCTCTCTTAAGACAGGTGAAAAAAGAGATAAATAAGTAATAATTTCTAAAAGAGCTGTTCACATACTGTCCAGAAGGGTCATAAAGACACTGATAGCTCATCATCCAAATTTACTTCTCACAATATATTTGGTAATATTCTTCTTTTGTCTTGCTATATAGAAAATGCAAAAATAAAAAATTCCTAGTATTTTATTCTTTGGAGTAGTAGCAAACCATTTTTCTGATTCTTTCCTATATACTCTGTAGAGAATTGCTCCTCTACACAGGATCTTGCCAGAAACAAGATCTTGGCTCACTTAGTGTTATGGGAAGTAGGCTGTGATTCTCACATCTGCTTGCAAATTCACAGAAAAGGACAATTGAATGAAAATAAAAATGTCTTATCTTTTGCAACTTATAACTGGATTTCACTAGCCTTGTTTACAGTAGTAGTGCCACTGAAGCTGAAATATGAGTTCAGTTTTGGAAATGTGGAAATGTGACAGTCCAGCAGATTTCTCTGTTGCAAGAGACCTTTCAAACTCCCTGTAGGAAACAAGACTTAAATATGGAGTGCTTAACATTTAAAGCTACAGTGGGTAAATAAATTTGGACTTTAAAAAGCTGTGCATACTTTCATGTAATATTAAGAGCAATACTTCTTCAATGAAACGTGATTGTCCATGAATAAAAGGTAATATGAATTTCTCTTGATGCCAATTTTCTCTGAAGCCATAAAATCTCTATCAAATGCAGACAAGCAAAGCAAGCTCCTTGCTAAATGTCGAGCAAATGGTCAAGTACTTGTAAACACAATTTGAGGAGGCTGTTGGCTATATGGTGCAATGCAACCATTTGGAACCCACTACAGCCAGCAATGTAAAATGGTACACAGTTACATATGTACATGTAAATACTGAAATCACCTAGCTTCCAAAGTTATTTTAATACTTATATGGGTTTAAATAATGTTACTGATAGTTTTTTTCATTGAATTGTCACCTCTCTGATAGTTGCATGAGAAGCTGTTAATGTCAAACTGGTTTACTATATCAGTAAAAAAAATCTAACTGTATAAAAAATGATAATTTAAAATTTTTTTTTCTTCTTGTAACCATTCATCATTCATTCATCTTGTCAACACTTAACCCTTTATGCCACATTTCCTTTCATTCAGTGTCTTACCTTAACTGGTGATATTAAGTCTCAATTAATTCTTCTGTCTGAGACAAAGAAAGAAAATAAAATGCATGTTAGCTGGGTTGCAGCTTCCTGAAATTTCAACACTGTCCATGCTCACTCAAAGATAGGAAAAAAGAGAAGTTCAACAAAAACAAGGACTTTGTTTTTCAGTATATTCTGGACTGATGTTTGTCTTTCATGATAAAGACAATCTCACTTTCCATTCTTATTCACCCTTTGGCTTGTTCTGCCCCTCAACCCGTGAGTCAGTATCAGACTCTTGCAATGTCTGTATTGCATAGATGAATACAACAGGTTCACGGGGGCCATCAAATCCTCTCATAAAGTTCACTAAATTTTATGCCAGCAAGCTGAAAGCTTCTCCTAAGCTTCAAGTAGAAGTGTCCATATTTCATCACCAAATCATCCAGTTCTTGACATGCAACTTCTTAAGCTATCCATTCCTGCTATTCATTATTTTACATTATTTTGTGAAATCCTGTATACATAAAAAGTCCATCTGTCTGAAAGTAAAATCATGACATAGATCATGAGCTGTGTCTAGACTAGTAAATATTGAGGGACAATCAAAGAAGTTTCGTAGAGCAAAACAGCAGATGACAATGACAGTGGTGAGGGGCTTGGAACACAAGCCCTGTGAGGAACAACTGAGGGAGCTGGGGTTATTTAGCCTGGAGAAAAGGAGACTCAGAGGGGACCTTATCACTCTCTACAACTTCCTGAAAGGTGGCTGTCGTCAGGTGGGGGTCGGTCTCTTTATCCAGGCAGCAACTGACAGAACCAGAGGACACAATCTCAAGCTGCACCAAGGAAAATATAAGTTGGATATTAGGAAAAAGTTTTTTACTGAAAGAGTGATCAAGTACTGGAATGTAGCGGGGATGGGGTGTAGTCACCTTCCCTGGATGTGTTCAAAAAAAGACTGGATGCGGCACTCAGTGCCATGGCTAATTTGAGGTGTTAGGGCACAGGTTAGACTTGATGATCTTGAAGGTCTCTTCCAACCTAGTGATTCTGTGATTCTGTGACCTAATGCCCACACTATCTGTGTTTCAGGCATTCTACTTCAACTGGCTGAAATATGGCCCTGTGGACTGAAAACCCACTAGAACCTCGTTAATTCTTTGAGTATATCTTCTGGTTCAGTTTCACCTGAAAACAATCAATTTTGCACAGTTTAAGCTTTTATATGATTGAACCAAACTCACTTAGCAGACAGATTCAGATTTGCTGCAAAAACACAATTCTAATCTAAGCCAAAAAGCTAACAGAGCTGAAGGCAGTTTCCACTCATATTTTTGTGCATTAGGTGGCTCCTTATAGTAAGTTTGGTGATTAATGTTGAACTGCTAGCATTCCTTTAAAAATCCTAAAAATATAAATATGATTAACAAGAAAATTAGTAATTCTGAGTATTTTTTTCTTTTTCATTTATTAAGATTTCTAATTCTGTCCAATTTCACTCAACAGACATTTATCACACATTCCTGAATATGCAAAAAAAGCCCCTTAGGAAGTATGTGTACCTAGTAAAATAGATTTGGAATGATCTAAGGCTAGAAATGGCTAGCCTGATATTAACTTTAGTTCTTTTATATAACAAGCATAAATTTCTAAGATTCAGAAAATCATTTTGAAAAATTCTACCTCACAGGAACTTTTAGACGTGGAAAGTGAAAAGAAAGCCATTTAAAAAAAAAATGTTTGGCAGTGATAAGTGGCATTTATAATTGTTAAACTAGAACAAGATACAAACTAAAATTCTACATACTTGTTTTCATGGTTTCTCTTGATTTTTTTTTTTCCTGTTTTCTAAAGTGTTTTGTTTGTGGGTTTGTTTCTTTTTTTTTTTTTTTTTTTTTTTTTTTTTTTTTTTTTTTGGGTGCTTGCTTGCTTGCTTAGTTGTTTTTTTGGCTTTGGTATCCTCAAATAAGTTGAAATGGGCTTTGTATTCTACATGTAGGATCATTCAAATGGGAAAAAACCCCAACCAACTAACAAGCCAAAAGCACTTCACTTTAATACGTTTTATTTTAAACTGCAAAAGGTTTTAAAAATGTTCATTTATGCACACAGTGTGAAGTTTAAAACCCTTATATTTTCCTGATAGACTTTTCAGAATTAAATCCAGCAGCGCTAGGATTGGGTTTAAAAACAAACAGCACATCTTATGAGATTTGGATGGAAATTTGCCTCTGAGATGATTGCACAGAAAGAAACAGAGAAACATACACAATTTTGAGTGACTGGCTTTCTGCAGACCATCTCATAACACCAGTGTCACAGAGCCTTTCCATAAAAAGCAATTCTGCTTCTATGTATTGATTATTAATACTGCTGTGGGTGGTTAGATGAGTTACAGAGAGATCTTGCTTGACAGTCTCGGAAACTGTGACTAATATGACTAATTCTTAAAGGCTTAAAAGAAGTTTATCAGTCTTTTAAAGAGTTCTTAATTTTTTCATACTTTCAATTAAACTTTGCTGTAAGTAGCTTTTTAAAAAGTAACTGTAGAATTTAACGTATTTCCAGGTATGTTTTACACTAGTAATTATTTCCCATCAAATCTACATAAACCTTGGAATATATTATCTTATGGTATTATAGCTTTCTCTGTGTCACTGAACTGTGACAATAGACCAGAAGCAATTTCAAAACTGTCATTTTATCAAGTTCATGTTTTGATTTTTGAATATTCCACATAATTTTAGTGATGCATGCATGTCTAGGATTATCAGGGAAAAAATAGCACATCAAAAATCACTCTAATGGATTTCTCCTCATGTCATTTTAAAGTTAGAAATCAAATGCTATTGCTTATTAGCACCATCACACAAACATTTGGTGAGGAGTGCTTCTTCCAGGGGGCTAAACTGACTGGAGACCTCTTCCAGTTTCATTAATTCTAAACAAAAAGCAATTTTCCGGTCCTATTTCAGCTTCTTACCTAAGTTCAGCTTGCTTTAAGTAGTGATTAAGGACCGATAAAATTATGTAGTTTCCAAGAGTAGGCAATAGAGAACCTAGAGTGCAGACTAAATACGATAGGAAATAAGGGGCAGGAGGAATAAGACAGAACAGCAATACAGTTTTATATATGGTCAGAAGTGAGTGAACATAAATCTGTTTTGAAGTGAAGGGCTGTATAATATCATCATTACCCAAGCACATGTAAACTATTTCTGAGCCCAGTGGGAAACAGAGAGCCTAAAATCCTCAGGCATATTGAAGAGATGTAGTGCTCTTTACTTTCTGTAACTACAGAACATGAAATACGAGTGCCTCACTTGGAGATTGCTAAGTTGAATTATCATTTTTTACCTACAATCAGAGGGTATCCATACCTATTCTTCATAAAAAGTGGAAGTCTGTCAATGTTGCAAATCTACAGGATATACCCAGCTAGTGAAGAATTCTCATGAAGTGAGAAACAAAATCCAGTTAGTATATATAACTGTACTTGTGTTCATTATCCCACATCTGGCTACTCTGGAATAGACAGTAGCAGATTAAAGACAACAAAAACTTGTCTAAAAATACATGTTAAGACAGCACATTAAAGCCTAAGCACTGCACAAAAATAGAGATCCAGCACAATACATATTCTGCTTGTTAATTCACTCATCAAGCCTTTGTCCGCAGTTTAAAATTCCTAAAATACAGTGTAGATAACACAGCTGGTAATGTTTAATTAAAATATTTCTTCTGCTTTGGAGAAACTTAATTCTCTATTGAATAATATTCAGAAACATTTCCTTTGCTGAGAGACAATCAGGAAAGGCAGGATTCCCAAGTGTGCACCCAGTTCCCCATACCTAAGAAAATATCAGAGATTATCTCAGTTTTATTGTCAGGAAATACCACCACAGAAGCAAAAGACTTCAAAGCAGAATAATCAGGGAATAATCCTTTCCTCATGAGTCCCCTTCAGAAGGATGTGCTCAAGTTATTGTAGAATCTGCAGTCAGTCCCCAAACATCACTGGGATAAGAATGGAAAATAACCAAGTTTTGCTCATTTTAAAAGAATCAGAAAACTTTAGTAACTTAATTTGGATAACTAACAGAATTGGAGCTGAACAATTTCTATGATGTCACAACCAAAAGTTTGCCAAACTTGCCATTGGCTAATTGTGTGCATGTACATAGAGGACTTTTTGCACAAGTAGTTGAATGTGAGCCTTTGTGGAAATCTGTTGAAAGCAGAAAATACCACCTGCTTGAGTACCACCCTGCCTGCCAGAACCCAAAGAGTAGACAAAGGTTTCTGAACTCGTGACAGGACAGACAGATCGTCCAACAATATTTGCACAGCACTAGCAACTAGTGTAATCAGAATTTAACCTCTTCCAAAAATTTTCTGAATTGTGCTAGCTGTTCTTTTTGCAGCAGAAAACTTGCTAATCTCTTGCTCACTTAATAGCCAGGAAAAGGCCAGCAGGTCTGCTTTTGCCAAACACTCACAAGTGTTTTGACATATAACTTCTCACAAATACAAACAGCACAGAAACCATCTCCTCTCTATGTGGCTCCTTAACATTACAGCAAATTTCTGCTGCAAAATGATTTAGCAGTAGGGCTCTCCAGAGAGAGCGCCTAGATAGAAAGACAGATGATACAGCAGAAGCCTAGAAACCTTAAAAACAAATAAGATTTGACATCTTTGTAAGATCAAACTTGATGTTAGATCAAAAATAACATTTGTGTGATAGACTTCTCAAAATCTAATGAAAAATGAGCTGTAAGTTTAATTTTCTTCCCAACCCCATCTTAAGTATCATAATTCTGGTTCTTGTGCAAAGCAAGCTAACACCTATCTTTAAAAAACAGCCTTGAATATGACCTTTAAAAAGACCTTGCAACTAATGCTGTTTCCAGTCTGTAAAGAGCAGCCTACAAACCGTTTTGATTTGAAAAAGCATAAAGATTTAGAAACTATTTAAGAAGCTACAGAAAATTGTCAGAGCAAATAAACAGATGCAAAGAAGCAGGTGGCAATCACTTTTCTTATGCATTATAACCTTCAACCAATACTGCTTGAGCTTCTTAAAATGCAAGCAAAGTTATTTCCAAAGAGCAAACAAGTCCTTGATAAAGATTCCCTTTTGTTCCAATCATAATTTTCCAGATCAGTACTCTCCATAGACTGCAAGTTAGTCCTCACTATTCTTCAACAGCTACATGCCATTTTATAAATTACATCAATGTCCTACTAGCAAGTTTCACAGATCAAATCCTGTCAAACATTTGGTGAAGATATTTGAAGCATAGTCAGCATAAGAAAATATTTTATCACAGATGTAATTGTTTCAGAAAACTATGCCCTGGCATAAACTAGGCTAGTAAAAATATATTATTCACTGTGATGTTTTATCATTGCAGCACAAGACTGATTTATTAGAAAAGTATGCAGACTTAGTGTACTGAGTCTGGTTGGGCTGAAGTTCATTTTTTTTAGCAGCCCTCACAGTGTACTTCGCTTTACATTAGTAGCTGTAGAGGTGCTGATAACACAGCAGTGTTTTGGCTCCTGCTGAGCAGCACTGGCAGCACCAGCGCTGTCTCTCTCCAAGGTCCTAGGAGGGGCACAAATTAACCAAAAGGATTCCATACCATATGAATACATATCAGCTCAGATATAAAAGCAGAGGGAGGGAGGAGGAATGGGGGGCATTTGTCATTTTACAACATTTGCCTTCCAGAGCAACCACTACATGTGCTGAAGCCCTGCTTCCTTGGAAGTGTCTGAATGTCACTCACAGATGGGAAGTAGAGATTTTTTGTTTTGTTTTCCCATTGCTTATGCACACAAACTTTCCCCTTTTTTTTTTTTTTTTTTTTTTTCTTGCTTTAGTAAACTCTCTTGTCTCAACCTGCTAGGTTTTTTCCATCTTATTTTTCTCTCCCCTGTCCTGCTGGATAGGGAAGTGATAAAGCAGCTTGGTGAGCACCTGGTACCCAGTCAAGGTCATCTCTACAGTCCTTTTTGGTACTCAGTGTAGAGCATGAGGGAGGAACCAAAAAGACCGGCACACACCAGAGCAGCTTTCTCACTCCCCTCTGCAGTTGGATGTGGGAGAGAAAATATAATGAAGGGTTCACAAGTTGAAATAAAGACTGGGAGGGATCACTCATCAAATAATGTCATGGGCAAAATAAGCTCAAATTAGAGACATGAAATTAATTTATTGCTAACAATATCAGAATAGGACAATGAAAAGTAAAATAAGACCTTAAAAGCACTGCCTCCTTCCCCAGTGGCACACGGAGACTGGGAATGGGGGGTATGGTCAGTTCCTCACCTGAGGCTTCTCCCACTGCTCAGGGAGAGGAGTCCTTCTGCTGCTCCACCATGGGATCTCTACCCTACTCTAAGAGACAGTTCTCCATGGAGTTGTCCAACATGTAATTGATTATGACTCTCTGGGATCAGCTCTTTAGCTGGTTCTCACCCCATGGTTCTCATCACCCACTCATCCAGTCCACACTTGCTGAGTTTGCCTGTGAGGATGTTGTGACAGACAGTGTCAAAAGGCTTGCTGAAGGCAGGCGATATCCACTGCTCTTCCCTCATCTATCCAGGAAGTTGCTTCATCATAGAAAGTAATCATGTAATCAGGCATCTGATTTTACCTTTATTGAGTCCATGCTGACTACTCCTGATGATCTTCTTGTCATCCATGCAGATAAAGATGGTCTCCAGAATGAGGTGATCCATCACCTTCCCAGAGACTGAGGTGAGGAACTGGAATTACACACAATATCTTGTCATTCAAGTACTCTATAGTTAATGTGATCATTGCTTATCTTCAATTTAGAATATTAGTCCATACATGTGTGCAGAAGTTGTGTCATTTCTATTTTCTTCTTTAAAAGAGGTATTAGTCTTTCATCTTTCTTCCCTTAAACACCTCCCTTTTGCCCCTGGGAGGCCTTTCTGTAAAATGTGAATATTGTAATGAGTTCCTTTTTTCAAAAGGATTATCAAAATGGAATTTGTGTCTCCTTAAGCCTCTATAGTTAAAACTACCTGAATATTCAACATTAAACTTTGGGAAATACGTATCTTCAATCTTCAAAGCATACCGGAGTATGCTGGAGTATATATGCTATATACTGGAGTATAACCAGTGTCAGGGCTAATTCTAGAAATATGTCCAGATTCTCTGTTAATAGTATGGACTAGCACACAGGCCTATAGCCTAAACATAACATGAAGAACTGTTTTTTTAATCAGGGTGTATCTCATTCAAATAACCAACTTTCAGTGCCTCTAAAAGGTGGTGAATAGGAAGAAAGGAAATTAGTTACTTTTGAGACTTTTGTAACAAAAAACCCTCCTCAGATTTCACTTTCTATTTATTGCCAAAGTACAATACCTCAGTGCAAGTGCTAATCAAATGCTATTCATAAAATAAAATGTAACCTTTGATTGCTCTACCGGAGAACTTCTCTAATTTCTGTAGATGCAGTATGCTGAGCGTGAGAATAGAGGTCTAATGATAAACTCTTGCATGTTAACAAAAAATATTCTAACACTGCTGGGATGTCTCAAACTTTATCCAGGTCATCCCCCAAAAAAAACACTAAGAGCAAGGTAATTACATCACCTGTCATGGGAGCATGTAAATCAGACTCTATTTATTTTGAATCATCTGTATTAAAAAAAATAACAGTTTAATTTAGGTAAGAGTTTAAAAAGCCAAACAACTGAGGAACGGAAGCAACTATATAAATAAAACTTATGTCAAGAAAAGGTAATTTTGTTTTACAAGATTTTTATTTCTGTATTAAGTTCTGTATCTTATCTATCCTGTGAGACTGACACTGGACTTCCTCACCCCAGATTCAGAGAATACTGATAACTATTTTTCACATGTTATTTAAAGATGGACACCTCTCATGCAGCAGAAAGCAGTGATGAGAACATTACCTGTTTGTTCTTTCACTGCACAGGAATTTCCATTTTTTGTTTTACTCATTGCTTATGAAACTTCCCATCTTTTATAACTGGTGGCAGTGTTTCACATAGTAACACTGTCATTTTAAGTTATGTGCTTCCTATTTTGATAGGTAGACAAACAAGTGTTCATTTTCTTAAAGCCCATTTCAACAAAATATAAAAAAAATATATTTCTTGACAGTCTAACAATTTTAGAATCACTTGACTGGACTAATTTCCTTACTGTTACTACAAAGACAAAAAAAGAAGCAATACATAGTGAAATTTTGGTTAGGTCCTTAGAGGAAGGACCTTCCTCTGCATTTGTTTTCATCACAACAAAATTTTTGAAAACACCGGTTGAAATTACTGGCTTTTCTTGACCTCAATATATGACGATAAGCAAGCATCACATCAAGAAAACGAAACTATTTCTCTGAAATTATATAAAATAAAAAGTACTGCAACAGAGAGACATAAATTTAGTTAAAAGAATTTTCTTACAAGGGCTGATTTTGCAAATATAAACCTTGGCTGAAACATAAAATGACATTTCTCATTAAAATAATAGTTTCATTTTAGATAGATTAACTAGTTTTAATTAATAAACATAATATTTGAAGACATCCAAATGAGGATTTTACTGAAATAATTATGAAAGTAGCATTCAGTCAACTGGCTTTAAGATGTGCTACTCATTCTGAATAGCAACTGAGTAATTAGAAGTGGTGGCTTATGAAGATATCTGCATAGAATGAAGAAAAAGCAAGAACAGATCAGTTCTGTGTAAGACCTGAAATGATCGTATTTTAGGTACATGTTCATCTTATTAACAGATTTATTTATGTAACTGAGAGACTACCAAGATTCAGTTTCAAATTCAGGAGGAATAGGGAAAAGTAGTCAGCATATTCACAAAACTTAAACCGTCCTTGTCAGAAAAAGCCACTTGTTTTCTTTGAACTGTCAGTTGAGGGAGTATCAACACATATTAGGTCTCCCAAAATGAAATTCAGGACACCAATTTCAGATGTTCTTTTAAGAAAATGTCTTGGAATTTGCCTGTCTTTCTCACTTTGCTTGTATACTATTCTATTTTCTTCTATACAATCTCTATATTTTAAGTGCCCAAAATCCTTCATGGGGGAGGTTAGTCACTGTAAGACTAAGGCTTTGAAATCTCTGTGCATAACCTGACATATAAAAATGGCCGCTTGGCAACCTCCTATATGTGAATTAAAACATAATGATGTTTTAAGTTTTTAGCTTTGACATTTTTCAGACCCTGTACTGCATTAGTGTATAACTCTGAACTCCATATAGAGTGTTAGTAAGCTCTCTTCACATTTTGGTCAGACAAAACAATCCTTCCAGGCCTGAGAACCAAGGACATCCTCTGACTCAGGCCCCAAAATTATAAACAAAGTGAACTGGGACAGAGGAAAACAAACAGGGGGAATATGACTTCATTAACTGAAGCTATAATTGGGCAATTAACCCCTGATATCCAAATATTATATCTGTCTGAAAAACCCATGACCATTGTCCCTCTTGGATGTAGCCCTCTAGGAGGCTTTTGACTGCCCAAGGTGTATCAATTGAAGGCCTTTGACAGATACTCACTTTAGTCTCTTAACTCTGTCTAGCCTCTGTTCTAGGCAGCCAGTCTAAGGCACAATCCAATACATCCCTCAAGCTTTAGCTACTCACAGTTTTTCATCACTTCACTGACAAAAAATTATTCTGGTAACATCAACAATTTATTGTTTAAGGACAAAATATCTGCATCATTGCATTAGAAATTTGAGTAAAAAATAGCCTTAACAAAAATACACTGTCAGCAGTCCATTCTCCAGAAAAGAATCACAGCTTTTTTATTCCTGACTTTGTTGTTATAATTTAATACTGAGAGACATTCCCTTAGTTTTCTCACTACAGAAATATAAAGGTAAGTAGTCACGTGTGACTCCTCCATTTCTGCCAAAAAACTTAACAAGCAAAATCAATACTAAGATTGCAAAAACTTTTTGTACATACTTTCCCTGAAAGCAAATAAGGTTATATAACATAACCAGTTTTCTGCATACTTGAACAATCACAAAAAAAGTCACACATATGCACCGAAACAGAACAAAAAAAAAAAAAAAAAAACAAAAACAATCCAACAAAACCCAAAATACCAAAACAACACAAAAAACATGCAGACCAGCCTGTTCCACTTTCAATTCAACTATTTTTCACTGTCTTTCCAGTGTACTGTAAGTCAGTATAGTATCCTTTTTTTCTTTGCTCCAGAAGAGGGAAATTAATGTATAGAAGAAGTAATGTAAAGAAGAGACATACAGAAAGAAAACAAAAATACAGGGAAATAAGTAAGCAAACAGTAGAGAAATTTTGCAAAAGAAGAAAAAATTAGTGTAAGGTACATATGTCAGTCAGAAATAAAAGCAGAAACTGTGACACTCTAGCCGCTAAGGTGTCTTTGCAGCAGCAGAACTACATTGAGTTATTCTCAACCTGGATATTCTAAGTCAGGGATGAAAACAAGTCCTAGTTTGTCAGGAATCTTGTCAGATAACATGTTTTAAGGCATGTAATTTTCTATGTCTTAACAAGTCTGTGTTTATAGAGCTAAAAAGAAAGCATATGAAACATTCTGCAGCATTTCCTTCTTTTCTGGGAAAACTTGAATTTTTGAGTGTATTTTGCAAGGTGATTAGAAGATTTTTAAGAAGACCCCAATGGCCCTGCCACAGTAATTCATTCAAAATTCCTACCTCAAAGCCTGAGTGGAGATTTATAGAAGGTAAGTAATATAGAATGCAATTATGATCCTACTCTGAAAATGAGAAAAATGTTGTCCATTAGACTAAATCTTTAATCTTTCCATCACTGAAAGCATTTTTTTATCCATAATTAAATTACAGATTTCTAAGAGAAATAATGTTCAGATTCAGCAAGAAGTCATATATCCTTTCTGCTTCCTGACACCCATCTCATACTTGCTCTTAAATGTCCCCATTTATATGGTTTCTAGCTTGGAAATTGTAACTTCCTTACTTCACCATTCATTGTTTCTCAAAACTACACACTTAAGTAATCTTTACAGAAATAAATTCATAATTAATGAAAAAATTATTTCAAGTGAGTATCAAAATCTCCATAGTGGAAAGGATGCCTTGTGGGCACTTGTATGAAGATGCTGTTTTAGTGATCAAATGTGAAGTGTTTAAGAACAGACACACACAAGAATCAGTTTGGACTTCAAATACATATGGCTGCAAACCACAGAAAATAATTTATTTGAAAAATCTTTTTCAGCTGCTTTTTAGTACCCTTCTAAAACCATCATTCTGAAGGCCAAGAAGTTAATCAGCTGTTGACAATGTGTGAACTGCCATTGCTTTCTGAGCTTTCTCTATGTATTTTTTCCCATAAAGGGCTTTATCTGGACAGAGAAATAGAGGCCAGGTACAGGAGTAGAGGTTCTGAAAAATAGAGACACAGTGTCAAGGGAAGAGGAGCATGGACATGACAACTTAAGAAAGGAGGCACTGATTTGTGTCCACAGCTATAAAGCACCTACTGATGATTGAAGGGGTTTTGCTTTTTGGCTTTTTTTTTTTGTCTTTTGGCTTTTTGTGTTTCTTAAAGAAGAAGACCCAGAAGCAGTTGAAAGCAGTTCTCAGTGTAACAAAGAACAAATAGATAATGTATAAAAAAGTAAAAGGCATAAAATTCTGATATAACCTGGAGCTATAGACTGATGAAATACTAGATAGTTGTAAAAGCATAAAAGTGACCCCAAGTATAAGCCAAGTATATAAGAAGAAAACTACAACCATAAGACAAATCATATTCCTCACAATAAAGTATTCCAGAGACTGCTGACCTACAGTGTTGCCCTTTCCAGCAGTCTGAAGCTACCAATGAGCTACTGAAATATGCTATATTTTCATAATTGCTAAATGTCTGGTTTTATCTGTGTGCCTGTCACCATTTGCATTTCAATATAACCAATACAGGTATCCTATTAAAAATATTAACTTATGCCACTGAAATTTGTCTGCATTTAATGGCAAAGTTTCTAACAGCTTACCACATTAAATATTTTCAGTAGGTACCCTACTTAAATAGAGATAGATATATTTCTCCCTTGAGGAAAAAACTTGAAGGCTTTTATTTCACATTATTCACTATTTCATAAAACATGGTACTGGCTAATTTATGCAAAATTCACACTGCTGCATTTCTTAAAAAAAAAAAAAAAAAAAAAAAAAAAAAAAAAAAAAAAAAAAAAAAAAGTGTAGGAGCATCTTCACTTTGAGCAACCTGGTCTAGGGAAGGCATCCCTGCCAAATCATTCCATGATTCTAGGATTTGAAGTTTTCTTTGAATGAAACAAAGGAATAATGTTCTTCTCTTAGCAATGAATAGAGGTGGTATGCTAAGAGGCAAAATTTTTCTTTGCAAATGGAATCAGCTGCCAGTTGCAGAATGTACAAGAAATAGTATAGAAGCTACAGCAATAGCTCCTGTTCTCCTGAGGCAAATGGCACTTTTGAGTTCTGCAAATACTGCTACAAATAACCTTATGGAAAAGGCAGAGAGAGAACTCTCAACACATCTTTTCACTTTATGAATAATAATTTAATTTTATTCTCCCCAAATGAAAGAGCGTGTATTTATTTTTCTATCTTTTTTAGAAATGCTATTTCTGTCTAGACAAATGCTAGTGTCATGAGAAACAAAAAAAAAAAAAAAAAGAAAAAAAAAAAAGAAAAACAACCACTCAAGAATAGAAAAAATAATCTACTTATTTGAAATGCTTCTTTTTGCTGGCTGCTTAATGTCAGTATGTAGCATGTTGTGCTTAAAATGAAATTATTATAGTAAGAAGAAATACTATAACAGAGTTTGGGGAAAAAAGAGTTCTTAGATATTTTACACATGAAGCACATGTTTTCAGGGGGCAGATGGAATGAGAAAGAAAAAAACAGTGTTTAAGAAAATTTCAGATTAAGTAAAAACAATTTGTAATTTCCACTGCAAGTGCCACCAAGATGATAGAATTTCAAATATTTCCCAACTTTTAAATTTTCTTTTGAGAAATATCCTTCATATGCTACTCCAAGAGAAATAAAATGTCATTGAATCATAAAGTACATTCAGAATCTTATATACTGCAAAAGAACTCTTTTGTGTAGAGTTCTATAAGTAATTCACTTTACTCAATTTCCTTTTACTCAAAGTAAACATTTTTTTCAGCTTGACCTAAAACTTGGCTTCTTAGTATTTTAGTTAACTTCTGAACATGCTACAGCTTCTCCTTAGGGGATAGGACTCACATGAAAATGAAAGCTTGTTGTATTCAGGTTTTTCTTGTCTTCAGAATTAGAGTGGGAAGGAGTATTCCAGCCATGTGAGCCAAGCAACAGAACAGAATTTCCTCTGCAGCTGAGGTGTGATTTAATGCCAAGGAGCTCTGGGAAGGCCATCTAACCAAGGTTCTGCTATTGCAGTGCCCGAGTCCACTGAGCGTGATCTCCTTCTGTCGTGCTAGGGGTGCAGCTGTCAGTCAGCCAACACACACACAGTCAGCACAGAAAAGGGCCAGAAGCTCTGCTGAGGGTAGCGACCACAGCCTGGACAGCAGCAGTGACTTGACACAGTGCAGTCCCCAGCACCAGCCCTGAAGATACAGCCCCTGGCCATCAGAGGCGTCCACCCAGATCTCCTAAGATAAAACACGCATCTGGGGCTGTAGGGTTGCCTGGTGCCCCTTGCTGGGTCAGGCACGAGGTAGGGAGACTCCTCTCCTATGGGTAGTGTGTGCTGGTAGAAACTGCTCTGTCAGGAAAATTAACTCCAGGAGAGAGACAGTGGTCTCTGCAGCATCTAAGATGTAGAAAAAGAGAATGGCTGAAAGAAAAGCAGTGGATATTGTTTATCTTGAGTTAAGCAAGGCTTCCAACACTGTCTGCATAGCACTTTTATAGAGAAGGAGATCAAGTATGAGTGAGAGAAACTGAAGAGCTGTTGAACTCAAAGGGCTGTGATCACAGCACAAAGTTCAGCTGGAGGCCAGTAACTAGTGCTGTACTCCAAGAATACAAGGGCCAGTGTTGTTTAGTGTTTTCACTGGTGACCTTCTAGATGACAGCACAAAGTGAACTCTCAGCCAGCTTGCAGATGACACAAAATTAGATCCTATAAACAAACTTTGTACTACAGTAACAAAAGGATCAAATTACATAGCAGACCATTGTTAACTTTTGAGTCCTGTGTTATTTCAACATAGGGACATTCTTTTTTTTTTTTTATTTCTTTTACCCATGGAATATATATGTGCACTGCAACACAATTTTGCCTGTTATGGATGTACTACATCTTGTTCAACAAAGGAATTCACATTCAAATTATCCCTAGAAAAATATTGTCATTAAGATTTTTTTAACTCTTGCATCTTGAAAAAGATGAAATTGAAGAGTAAAAACTTTAAAGTACTATTAATTAATACATATTTTCTAACTAATCCCACCTTCCTAATTGTTTTCCTTACAGCATAAGACTATCAGTTCGGTTTTATCCATTTCCATTCTTTCCAGCTTCTTTTTTTTTCCTAAAAAATTGACACATTCTTTGAAATCTAACATGCCCTCCTTTAATTCCCTTCATGCAATGGCTGTTTCATGATTTGGAGTGTAACATGACATATATATCTACTTATCACCCAAAAGCTTTATTTTTCTCTTTTAATCTCTAATCTACAAATGTATGACCAATAGTGAGAAGAAAAAATTTATAAAGAAATAAATTAGATATGAAGTCTAAAACAAAATTATTTGTTTGAAACAAAGGTTTCTGCAGGTGAAAATAACAATTAAATTTACCCAAGAATTAGAAAGGAAAAGAAGATTAAAGGAAAATAAGTCATGGTTCAGCCCCAGCCAGCAATTAAGCTACACACACAGTGGGATGGAGGAAAGAATGTGAAGCCTAAAAGTAAGAAAACTCATGAGCTGATATAAGAACAGTACAATAATGATAATGATGATAAATGAAAACCCAAGAAAGACAAATTACATAAATGAAAAAACAATTTTTCATTATCAACTGACCAATGTCCAGCCTGTTCCTAAGCACTGCTCCCTGGTGGCTAACTCTCCTCTTAGTTTATATGCTGAGCGTGTCATAGGGCATGGAATATTCGTTTGATCAAATGGAGTCAGCTGTCCAGCTGTGTCCCCTCCCAGCCTTATTCACTGGACATCCACTCACTGCCAGGGCAGGATTAGAAACTGAAAAGTGTGATTTAGTGTCAGCAGTGCTCAGTAGCAGCTAAAAGTCAGTGTCTTGTCAACATTGTTCTCATCCTGACTCTAAAATACAGCACCATACTACCTGCTAGAAAGAAAATTGACTCAATCCCAGCTGAAACCAGGCAAGGAAGAAAAACAATCTCCTTTTGTTTGTGATGTTATTATTTGGTTTGGTTTGGTGCTTGGCTTCAGCAGTGCCTTTAAGAAAGGCTATTTAAGCTGGAAGTTTGAAGAAGAAAAGATAAATTTTGGTGCTTTTCTCTGGCAGCACACTACAGGTGTTCATCAGTAGCATTTCAACTGCACTTGTGGACAGACATGTATTTTTGCATATGAAAAAATAGAGGAGGAAGAAAAGGTTACAACATTCAGATTTATGCACTTGAAGTGTAATTTTAAGAGATATCAGTTTGCTGAGTCTCATACAATTTTTTTCCAAGTTGATCAAATTCACTAAATAAAAAATCATGCATAAGGTGATTTAAAGGGAAATAAAGATATGAAGAGAATATCCCAGTGAGATAAGATATGAAGGGTATTTGAATGCTCAGAACAGCTGGTTATTGAATGCTCTGAACAGCTGGTAATGAAGAGTACAGTGTAAGAGTCAATCCTGCTACAGCAGGGAGTGATATATTGTAAGTTCAGTTATTGAGGATCTTTTTAACTTTAGGCTTTAACTACTTAGAAAACAGTATCATGTTAGTGATATTACCTAGGTAAAAATTAATTCTGCGACAGGTAACCTTCAGCAGTGTCAGGATGCTCAACAGCATTTTTTTCAAAACTCTAAAACCACCCAAAATTTTTAAGTTTCTCCCTACACCCCTTCATGCTTCTGTCACTTTGTGTTATAAGTCATTAGAGAAACCATGTTCTTATGTATGGTGCATTTCTAAGAGTTACCAACATGAATTATTTAAACCCTTTAGCCAGTAGCTGCCACAATTACAGCTTCATGCATATCCATGATTGCAGAGAACCTGTGCAGTCCTACTGTTGGAAGAGGGAATGAAATAGGAGAGGATGCACTTCAGAATATTCACAGGGACTCAGGGACTGTGAATTCTTCCTTTACTGTCAAAGTCAGCCTTTCAACCTCTACATTTAGTCTCAATTTCTAGTTTGTCTTCAAGGATTAAAGAGCAAACCTTTCTGGTACAACCTTTATAAAGTCTGCATATATAACTTCCTCGAACACATTTATCATATATCTGAAAACAAATTGGATTTTAAAATTATTATTATTATTGTTCCATGTTCTAACCACTAAAGCTATGAACTCCAAATATACTGCTAAATGTATTCTGTAAATAATTGCAATGTGTTGCCTTTCTGGAATGTTAAATTTGCACTGACAGGATCAGCCTAATCAAATACATATTTAGGGCCAAAAGTAGCCTTGTTTTCAAAACAAAACCTAAAAAATCCTTTATAAAAGACTACAGAATGCTCAACTGAAATAAATGTATAAGACAGTGAAAACAGGTTGCTGGAAAGGTTAAAGAAATGCTAAAAGGTATCAGTATATCAAATTGTGTCTATAGGAGGCTGCTGAAAACTTCAATATAAGAAACGACATATCAAGCTTTCATACATAAATGACTTAGGGTTTTCATTTCCTCCCTTTCAAGTCATTCCACGATTGGGCTTTTTTTGTTTGCTTGTTTTTCTATTCCTGATTATTCTGAGCAATCGATTGTACACAGCACTTGGCCTTTTTTCAGGCCAAGTCTCCTGCTTAAATGAGTCTCTACATAGACATATATTGTAGGTCTGACACTTACAGGTTCCTTCTCTAAGATATTTGTCATGTAATTATTTTCCTCCTCAGGAAGAAAAAATATTTTTTCATTGGGGTTTTTTAATATATATATCTGCATTACTTCAATATAAATATCTCTGTCATGAACACAAATAATTTTAAATGATAATTTTTGTGGGCATAGATACTTGGACTTAATTACAGAGCTTCTTAGCTCCATCCATATCAATGGTTCAGGTGAAACCCCTAATGGTAAGACTGTAACTTATTAATAAGAATTCAGGCACCACTGTCAATCTAAAGTCATGGTTTCAATAATTCCTGGAGATATAAATTTTGTCCTACCTATGAAACTGTACCCTCTGTCCCATTGTTTGTGGTATTTTTACATAGGTAAAAGTGCATTGTTCAGCTTCTGTATTATTTTGACTAGAATTCAGCTGGGAATAACGTTGAGAAATTAGTAACAGAAATTTTCTGGTTTTAGTCTCTGGAATTCTGCTACTTTCTGTCTAATTTGCCCCACTAATCCAATGCTGTACTATGTAGAATATTTTCTGATCTCATAAATATCACAAGTCATGGCCCCTTCGCTACATCACACAGAAAAATATTTAAGAGATGCTGGGACAGAAATGATTTCTGAAATTATGAATCACCTTCTGCTTTTGAAATTTCTTTCCATTTCTCATTCTTATTCTTCCTTTCCCCTTTAAATATTTTCTCTTTGCTATTTATATTCTTCCATGGTTTAAAATTGCTACAACATGTCCTTCTACCAGTCATCATTTAGACAGATTTGACAAAATTTGGGACTCCTCTCTTGATGACCTCAAATTATTAAACTTTTGTTCCTAGTTTTTTAGTAACCTTGTCTCTCAAAGAATTGTAAGTGCTCTCAAAGGAAACTCCCTTAAAAACTGTCTTCATTATTTTATCATGGTAGCTTCCAAAAAGGACTATGTACTCATAAGGCAAATGTTCTAATTTTGTAAGGTATCAAATGCAAAATCTTGAAGAAATTATTTACAAATTTAGTCTTTTTACAAAAAAAAAAAAAATTACTTAGCAACCTTTATCAATTGATAAATCAATTAGTTATCTACCTGAGCTTCTTCCAAGAGAACTAAATTAGTAACACAGCTTTTACTTTTTTCCTTTTTTTCCTAAAAATGTTTGAATGTTAACAGTGGTAGAAACTGAAACTACCTAAGCTTTCACAGACAAATGTCAAAGATTTAGAAATATTTCACTTCTAAAATGACAAACCCTTTTTCTTTTATGGTCAGATAATTTTTCCATATTGAAATTCCTAAATAGACCATATCTCTAGTGTGTCTATGATTCTAGTATAGAAACACAAGAATATTACTGTTTAATTTATGCCAAGTTCCCCATTTTACCATAATATCACTGTTTTTATTCATTGCATACTTAGATAATCTTCAAGTTGTTTCTGTTTCTCCTTAGTTTTCATTACAGTATGTCTCGCCTGTAGAGAAGTTGTTGTTACACAGACTTCAGATGCATTTGAAAATTTAAATTCTAAATAATTGCTCAAGTAACATTGTTTTCATCCTCAGTGATTTTTAGCATTTGATTTCCCAAACTCAAAATTTTAATTTCAAAGATTTAACTTTTTAAAGTGCATTTGCTCTCACAGTGTTATGATTTAACCCTAGCCAGTAAATAAACTTCATACAGGCTTTCCACTCACTCTGTAGTGGTGAGATGCAGATAGAGGAAGAAGAGCAGAAGTGAGAAAATTTATGGTTTGAGATAAAGAGAATTTAATAGTGACTTTAAAGCGGAAGTCATGCCCACAAATAAAGCAAAACCAGGAATTCACTTAGTCAGACTTTTGGCTGGCAGGCAGGTGTTCAGCCATCCCCTGGAAAGATGGGTCCTATCACGCAGAATGTTGATTTAGGAAGATATTGCTCCGAGCATCCCCCTGTTCCTCTTTGCAGTTTTATGTGCTGTGCATGATGTCATAAGATGTTGGATATCTCTGGACTCAGCTGGGACCAGCTATCCAGCTATGTCTCCTCCCAGCTCCTTGTGCACCCCCAGCATGTTTGCTGGTGGGGTGGGGTGAGAGGCACAGAAGACCTTACCAGAGTAAGCCCTGCTCAGCAACAGGAAAAAAAAAAATAAAAAAAAAAAATCCCTGTGTTATCAACACTGTTTACAGCACAAATTCAAAACAGCTGTACTAGCTATTGTGAAGTAAATTGACTCTTCCAGAGGAAATCAGAACACTTAGGCAAGGGCTATCATTTTCTGTATTATAAAAAAGCTTCAGTTTATCTGCTCCTTTATTGAGCTTAACCTTTTCAAAGGGATAATTATTCTCCCACTTTTAAACTGCTAATTTTGCATTATATCTGTTCTGTTGTAGATGAAAAATTATCTGACTCTCATTTCTTTCCCATCAATTATGTTATTTGTTTTCTGTATTGTCTTTCCATCTCCTTTCTTCTTCCCATTCTCATATTTTGAATTCAACACTTAGAGTCAGTTTTAGTAGTACTTTTTCCCCCGTGGTAGACTTCTTTGCATACAAATCTGAAATAATATTATATGTTTCAGCAGATTAAATATACATACTTTGACTTTCAGAATTCCTTTGGATGCTTCTGGGAAGGACCCAGGGTCATGCCATATAACTATCGTGTGAGACCATAACTGATCAGGGCAGAATGTTATACTAATGTTTTATTTTTTATGTTACCTATGTTATAAATTATACTACATATTGGACCAAATAGTCTCACCACTTTTCTTCTGTCCATAGTCGTTTTCAATCATAATGATTGTGAATTCCCATCAGCTCCAACGAAGTTTTAATTTTTTAATCTCCTTGAGGTTAGACAGGTTAGACAATAGTTATGTCACTACTTTTAGATGACTGTTAGAATAAGTTAAGCCCGGTTCAGGCTGTGAAAACCTCACAAGTGATAAGACCCTCAGCAGTGAGTTCAACGGAAGCTTTGTGGCCTTAATTAGTAATGACAAAAGTTTATTTACTGGTCCAAATGCTCCTAATACAGGCACTGGTCCAGAACTAGAAATACCTTAGTGTTGGCAAAAGATTTTATATACCTGCTTCTCAACCTTAGTGTCCAAAAATTTAGCTTTATAAACACAACAAAATTATTCATGAATATGCATGGGAAGTTCTAGAAAAAATTATATTAACAAAATACCTTTATTACCTTTATATACCTATATTAACTAAATACCTTGCTTTTTGCAAATATTAGAATTGGCCCTTTTGTTTAGTTTTGGTATTAAGAAGTAATAGTTCACTAGAATCTAGAAGTGGATGTAATGTAGAGATAAATTACTTTTATTTTAGCCCTATTGTGGGCATTTCTCAGAAAGGCTAATATTGGTTAAATGTCTGCAGTCCTACTGAGCAGGGTAATGGGTGGATTTAAGAAAGAATGTGTGTGGAAAAGCAGAGGAGGTGAATCCCTAGGGGCAACATGTCTGGGAAAGCTAATTGTTATACAGGACCTATGGTATTCAGTTATGTTTTACAATATGCATTACATAAAAATTACTACTTCAGCTAGCGAATGAACTAGCTAAAAGAAACTCCCAATATATATTTTGAAATCTGTTAAACAAGACTTAGCTATTTGGTCACTACAGCAAAGATTTAGTTTTGCACATCACCTTCTTCTATCAAAATTAATTGTTTTGCTTTTTAAAGACAAAATCTATTGACAAAGAGCAGTTCATAAGCCAACAGCAGCTAAGCAATCTTCACTATTATAGTCCAAAGAAGAATTCCAGAAACCTAAAATTAGATCCCTAAAACTATCTCATATTTAAGTGGTCTGATTTATAAAAACACTTCATCAACCCTCAGATATCAGTAGAGTTCAAAGAACTAAGGGAACTCTGTTAACTAAGAACAGGATGCTGCCTTTTCACGCATAACTTAGTTTAATTGTACTCCCTGCAGCAAATACAAATTTTCATTTTTCCATGCTGTATACTGGAAATATTTTGTGATCTTACATCCAACAGTGCCAGTGGCTGCCATTCTAATGGTGTTCTTCATCCCTATAATACCTCTACGTGTGGGATTGGTTTGGTTTGGTTTCTAATATGGCTGCCATGATCTTTTTGCTTGCTCGTGTATAAGTACCAAATACCACCTTTCCTTTCATTTGCGTGAATCTACCAGATGTAATAAATCAGCTCAGGCATTTTAGAATATAAGGAAGCACACTAGATTAATTATGAGGAAACTTTCTTTTCATCTATTGCCAAGTTTTGGTCGATACGATTGACACTAAGAAGAGTAACATTGCTGCAGGGAGTTTTCCAGGCTGAAACACCCTCTTTCACGTTCATTAAGGTTCTGAGTTGTTTTTCCCTTTTCCTTCATGATAATTATATCTATATACCACAGAAACCCTTTTTGGAGTGTGTTTGCTCTCCCTGATTGGATTCAAATGAAAATCTGCCTTTCTCTGTGGGCTGATTTCTTTTTCCTGTCTAATCAGAAGCATGGCCTGAATCCTAATTACAAGTTAGGGACTTAATGAATGAACTTTGAGAATATTAATTTAATGCTTGAAACACCAGCAAATAGAGTGAATGTTTTATTTAGGGTTGGCTTCATAAAATCTCCTTTTAACAGCATTAGAATTTAAAGTTTAAAATGAGAACATGTTGAAAAACAACATTTATTCCTCAATGAGAGGAAATTAGTAAAGACTTATAAAAATGAGGAGGTGAATTAAAGGAGGAGAAAGAAGAAAGGTAGCTGTAATTAAACAGAGATTTTAAAATTAATGATCTCACACATTTTAAGTCATTTTTACTTGCAACAGTAAAATCAAAGGCACAAGAATATGTATTACTGTTGATTTTGCAGGCAAAATTCATCACTCAAGTACATCTGGGTTCATATTTGTTAAACAGTCAACTTATACCTGCAGTCTTAGTTTCTGGTGAAAATTTGGTTTCCTCTTATGGCACTGAATTACCTGAAAAAGGTGCTTTCAAACACTTTCTGAAGGAAATTCCATGTGTTCCTCTAGATTGAGTGTAAACCTTGAGTGAGTACTCCCTCTAAGGCTTTCAAAACCTTGAACTGGCCTACGGGCTTTAAACGGTCATATTGATAGCTGAGATACTAAGGAGAAGTGGCTTTCTCAGCACCTAGGAGAAAAGGCTTAATCTCCAGAGTTTCTTTCCCAACAGGAATTTTCCTATGCTGACATTCAACACCAATTCTGTAAGCACAGGCCTTTTACTCAAAAGTTAATTTACTGCCCTTCTCACTGCAGTGTTTTTGTTTTGTTTCTTTAATAGGATTCCAAAGAAAAGCCTTAGTTTACATAAGTAAACAAAGTTTGAAATATTTTGATACATCTCCCTTATCATTCTGCCCATTCTTTTAAATATTGTCTAGGAGCTTCTTTAGCCTTTTGGTTTTTTCAATGGATTTTTAAAGAGCAGGGTAAGAAAAGAAAATTTCTTTTAAGGTAGTAGATTAAAAAGCACAAGTAAGAGATCAAATGTGGTGCATCAGGACTTGGCTACCACCACCTTTAGAGTCTGAGCAGACACCAATGGGATATTCTGCTAGAGATTAGACAGAAGTTTTATAAATGCTCTTCATTAAGCATCCTCAGCAATTAGACCTGTTTTTAATCTTTGACAACTTCATGGTCACCATACAAACACCTCTGTTTTCTCTTCTTTTTTTTCAATTGTTGTTATTTTAAGTTTTCTGGTTTTGTTTTTTTGGTTTTTTTTTGGTTTTTTTTTTTTTTTTTTTTTTTTTTGGTTTTGTTTTGTTTTGTTTTGTTTTGTTTTTATTTCTTAAGGAAAAGTATCATAATGTGACACATAGTAGAGAGATGAGATAGTTTCTTTGTACCTAGTCAAGGCACAAGGACCAAGAAAGGTCTATGTGGAATGATTAAAAAAGTTGAACTATATGAATGTTTACCCCTGGAAAAGTAAGGAAAGGAAATATGTTTATTACTACAGAACTCAAATACATTCGTTGGTCAATGTGTGTTAGCATAGACCAAATTGCAGTTCTTTTCTACACAGAAACCTCAGTCCCCTGTGTTCCATTTAATTAAAGGTCATCCATCTTTGCTATAGAAGAATAGGCAGGATTTTAATTTTTTTTTAATGGCTTTACTTGTAAATTTTATTCAACAGGCAAAAGGGAGAAAATAATAAAACCCACAAAATTGTCAACAATTGTTCAAGTATAAGAAAACATAAACATTCCTCCAACTATGCCCTTGAAGTCCCATTGTGGAGTTTTACCCCTGAGTGGATTAATTAAAACCATTGAGTTAGATTTCTATTGAAGTTTTTTCATACATTTCTGTCTTCCCTCCAATAAAATTATCCCATCCCTCTGAATACATTTGAACCCATCATGCTGTTTCCTGTGACAAAGATGCCTTTGACCTTCTAACCAAATCAGGCAATTATTTCAAAATACACTGAATGCTGCCCTTCAACTTGAGTCCATATATTTATAGGACTTACTGCAGATGGGCACTTTAAATACAACTATGACTCAATTTGTTTTACCTGTATCCATCTGCATTTAATCTGTCCCACTGTCTTGAGCCATCATATATATTGCCTTCTTTCAGGCAACACCAATTTTTTTTCTGCCTTTTTAAAGCTTTTTTTTCTCATTCTGCTTCTCTAAGAAGAGCTCTTTGTTTTTGTATCCTCACTAAAAAATAATATGCACTGTCTAAAGTCAATGGACTCTCCAAAATTGTTTCGTATTACACAAAATTGAAAATAATTTTTTATTACAATTGATTTAAATTGGAACATAATTCATGGTTATGCAAGTTAGGGAAATGAAAATAAAGGTTGAGTTAACAAAAAGCTAATATGGTCCTTTTGAAAAGTGTTATGACTTGAAGTATCCGCAGGTTCTTCTATAAAACAGCTGTTGAGAAAACTAACCATAAAATTATCAGTGTTTACAAGATTTTTATTATACAAATCTAATGGTTCCCATGGTTTTAATGCACTGCAAAATAGTCTTTCCTCTTCCTTATGAGCACAAAGCACATCTCCCTAAAGGGACTTCTCTTCCTACAAGCTATCAAAGCAATCAAAACTAGTGATGCATTTTATTACATTACTGCCTCTTGAAGAAACATGTTTTTATTGTAATATTTCATAAAGATTTCCTGCAGGCAATGTAAAAAATAACTATCTAATAAAATTTAGTAGTGTGTTCTTGCAAACCCGATTAAAAAATGTATAGTAGGCTAGCAAATATATATATACTTTAAACTCACCACTAAAAATTAATATCTTAGCCTCTACTAGTGAGCTTCTACCATGTGTCTCTCACATTCTTATTAGAAAAATATGTGCATGAATTTCTTGATGAAAGTAATAAAAAAAGCTTCAAAGTGTAAAATAAGCTTGGCAAGTCTGCTGTAATCCATATATAAAATATATGGACCTATATCTGAGCATATAAACACTGTTTCAATTTAACAATGTATTAATGTATAATTAAAACATTAGAAAATTTGGTGATGAAAATCACTATGAAAAGAGATAAAACTTTCTAAAACACAGAAGGTAATTTTTAATAATAAAAAACAATGGGAATATTAACATATTTATTTTAGCCTACTAAGATTTATCTCCCTTTGTGTTATCTAATCACAATAGAAATAAAAGATTACTCTACAAAACAATTAAGAACAGGAAACCAGTGCATCTAATGCTATGTATACACTGGCAAATATCAACACTATTTGGTCCTACAAGAACAAGCCAATTTGTACAGCAAAACAATTGATGCTGAGGACCTGGTATTCACAGTATGCAAATTTATATAGTTTTTAATTTCACAATATCTCTAGCCTAGCCCTGAGTTTGATTGTCTCTTAGCAGTTGGAGGGTATTAAGCACAATTCTGCAGTTTGTCTTTCAATTTAGTTTAATCTGAAACACATCCAGTCTGAATGTTCTCAGTGTGCTTCACAAAGTCCTACAAGGGGGGAAAATTAGAACATTCATTTCAAAAGCAACCTCTTAATTATTATGAAAAAACTGATGTAGATGCATTCTGAATTTCTTAAAAGTGGAATTTTGGCTAAAGGACAAGTTTAATAACATAACATGTAAGATAGTCTATTGGGTTTGCATGGCAAAGATTTGGTAGTGGTGGGACTACAGGGGCAGGTTCTGTGAGAAGCTGCCAGAAACTTCCTTCTTGTCTGACAGAGCCAATGCCACCTGGCTCCAGGACAGATCTGCTGCTGGCTGAGGCTGAGCCCAGCCGTGACAGGGGTAGCACCTCTGGGATAACAGATTTGAGAAGAGGAAAGGAAAAAATCAACTTTCTGTGGAACAGCTCTGGAAGGAGTAAGAATATGTGAGAGAAACAGAGCTGTAGACAGCAAGATCAGTGAAGAAATAGGAAGAAGGTGCTCCAGACACCAGAGGAGAGATCCCCTAAAGCTCCTGGAGGACCCCAAGATAGAGCAGGTGGATGACCAAAGGGGGCTTTGACCTCTTGGGAAGCCTGTGATTGAAACAGGCTCCTGGCATGACCTGTGGCCGCATGGAGAGAGGATCCCACACTGGAGCAGATTTGCTGACAAGATCTATGATTCTTATGAGTCTGTTCTGGAAGGACTGCACCCCATGGAAGGACCCATGCTGGAACAGTTCATGAAGAACTGGTGCCTGTGGGGAGGACTCATGTTGGACAGGCTTGTGGAGTGCTATCTCCTGTGGAAGTGACCCCACACTGCAGAGGGGAAGAGTGTGAGTAGGGATTCATTCCCAGCTTGATTGATCATAAATTGAATTATTTCCCACCCAAGCTAAGTATGTTTTGCCCTTGACAGTAACTGATGAGTGATCTCCTCCTGCTTTATATCAACCCACAGGCCTTTTGTTATATTTTCCCTTCCCTGCCCAGTTGAGATGAGTGATGGAGTGGCCTCAGTAGGCACTTGATGTCCAGCCAGCATCAACCCACCCTAGAGGACTAACAAATTGTTTTAGTTTTGTGAGTGTTTTAGTGTTTGCATTTTTTCATTTTGTGTTTTAAAAAAATGGATTTTGTGGTGACTTGAAGAAACTTTTTTCAAGGGAAGAGCATTGATTCATCATAATAGCCTGGAATCTGTTTTTAAACACAAACCGGTTCCAATTGGCTCTGGACACTGAGTGTCCCAGCTGTCCTCCTGAGGATAATTGGGCAATTAGCCTTTGTCTCTCACACTAATTACCAGCTCATCCTACCTGGCTGATTCTCAAAGAAACCCAGACAACTACAAGCAGAGAAAATAGGAGAATACAGCCTTTCATGAACACCAGATATTCACATACCATTTACTAGGCTACCCTCTCCCAACCTATTTATAATGAAGGCACAGAACAGAGGTCTTGACCAGAGGAGTTCACCGGGCAGTCAACAATGACTACCTAATTAGATGTGACTTTCTGCCATATGAAAATACTAGTAGTTCCTGATCCTGCTCCAAGTCTGGGCAGGGGAAGGGTCTGGTGGCAGTGATTGTGAGTATGTGTTTAGCGACAGTGATTCAAGTGTATTAGAATATGAATCTGACCACAGAAAATAAAATAGAGGGGTGGAAAAAGCAGAGTACATTATATTTCTTCATGGATGTTTATCTACATCATTCCCAGTGGAGCTAAGAGAAGGTGCTATTATAGCTGAGGAGTAAAAAAAAAGAAAAAAGACCCTTTTTTCTCCTTGACTCCCTGCAGTCACCCACTGAAGACACGGTTTGGGAATCCTTATAAACTGCTGAGAACAACAAAAAAAATCTATCAGAAGTGCAGGTCCTTAGTAAAGATTTCTGACTTTAGTAATTTTAATTCTTCAGTCCCAGAAAATGTTGACTATATTTTACTTAATATCACTTTCTTTTAAAATACGGTGCCTATAGCTCAACTGCATAGATAGCCTTTGGAATATCACAATGAAACTTAGTTAATATTACAGAGATATGCATGGGGAAATTGCTCACAGCAGGTACAAAGAAATATTGATAAATAGGTTGTCTACCCTTTGTTTGTTCTTTAGAAAAATTGAGTTCCTTCATGCTTTTCTTCCCATGGGGCTTTTATTGTATGTCTGCCTGCATTCCACAAGTGCCATGAAGAGTAAGTCAATTCACCTTAATTTTTTCTAATCTTCCAGAACCAAGAGACTTTTTATTTGTGCTTTTTTTAAGGCTGTGCTTTAGATCTTCAAAATGTTCCACTACATAACAGTGGTTCAATAGCATCATAAACCCCTGCAGGGTAAGGTTTGTTGCATGCTTCAGCAAGTAGGACAGAGGAGAGGAACTTGCATGTAGAGTACCACAGAATTCATCAAGTGGCTACAGACAGAGTTCAGCAACCTTTGTGCTCCTTGAGGAATGCACTGGAGAAGCTGATGAGCTTTTCTATAAATTTTATAGACTGCTGAGGCAAGAGTGGAGAGAAAGGGTCAGCTTTTCTAATGTTCTTCATGCTGTTTTGCCACTGAGATTGCATTCAATTACTTGGTTTGCTCATTGTAAACCAGTGGGCTGAAACATGGGTGAGGTCACGGTTTGTAATAGTGTATGGATCAATGCTTGCCATTTAGAAACTAGGCAAATTGGGTTAAAAGACACTACAAAGTATGTGTCTGAGGAAAACAGATATTTGCTCTTTTTTCCTCTAATATCAGTAGAGTGGATGGGTTTTTTGGTTAGTTCTTGGGATTTTTTTGGAAGCAACCAAAAAAAGAAATGGAGTTGAGTAAAATATATAATACTTCTGTTTAGCATAGATACAATTAATGTACCTATGATACTGGATAATGGAGCTGTATAACTGAAATAACAGAACTTCTTTCAGCTGACCTAATAGACTGCATAATAGACTGCTTTGGGTTTTGTTTTGCTAGTTAAGTTTAGCCTTTACTTATTCAGAGAGATGTTCAGATCTGAGTTGTCATTTTATACCCAAATAGAATTGCCATGTTTGTCAGTCCAGTGGGATCAGTATAGGTGGAGCTCATAGGTCTCTAGAAACAGAATGAGGTTTCATGCTTAAAGGCATTTTTTTTGTGTGTGTGTGGATCCTCTGTATCCAAGAGCTTGTATGTTGTCACTGAGTTTGTTGTCACTGAGCAACGGTTGGAGTTGAGTCCTACAGGCTGTGCTTGCAGTTTTGTTATTATTGGTACAAATTCCAAAGCAGTGGACTATCTTGTGCATGAGACACACAGATTAAAACAAAATTAAGCAAACACTGTACATATTTCTGTGCCTAAGTTTTAGTGTAGTTTGTGTCTACTCTGATAAGAACTGAAATTATGTTTTCTACACTAATTGGATTGTTTGTCAATCCCATGGCTTGCTTTCTCAACTTTTAAGACTTTCTGTCTCAACTCACATCTTTAACTTCCTTTATTATTGTATCTACATTAATGTATATTTTCTTCTCTTCCCCTCCCACTGAACTGTATTGTTTTCTCTTTCCTTTTTCAGCCCCAAAATTTGCCATGTTGTCTTCTATGACAAATATGATTCTCTCCTGCTCTGAATATCTTCTTTCTGTATATGGTAACTTCCATTTTTAAACCCATTTAATGGAAACAAATAAGAGAAAAAGTATTCTGTAGGGCTACCCTAAACAGAAGAAACACTAATTTTGCAACATTAGTGTCTAGATCCCAGTCAGAAATTCTGATTTTCTATTCATGTCACAATATTAAAGCAAAGCAAAACAAAACAAAAAACCCACCCCTCGTATACATTAATTTTATTATGAGAATGGTATAGCATAGCATAGCATAGCATAGCATAGCATAGCATAGCATAGCATAGCATAGAATAGAATAGAATAGAATAGAATAGAATAGAATAGAATAGAATAGAATAGAATAGAATAGAATAGAATAGTCTGAGTTTTAAAGGACCCAAGATTATCCAATCCAGTTCCTGGAGTAAATAGATATCTTTTATGCTTTATATTTGAGTGTTACAAACCATTTTTGCTATACTATTCTTCATGCCTTACCCTTCTTATTTTCCATGTTGAAAAAAGTTTCAGAATTTTCATAGTATTGGTGACTCTGTATATTTCCCTTTTTAATCCTCTTTCACGTTTTGGTGTATCTTCTTAAAGATCACACACAGCATTAAAGGAAATGGTATAATGTGCATTTATACCAGAGCATAAATATGATATTTTCTATTTATCTATTCCTTTTTAAACAACTTCTCATAATCTATTTGCCATTTTGATTGCCATGCAACACTGAGCTAAATTCTCAGAGATCTGACAACAACATAATGACTGAGAACATACAGACCTACTTAGAATACATTTGTTCAAGTGGACTTCTTAACAATGAATTTTGTCTGCTCATTTTGCCATTCAGTATCATGAGATAATCTTCAGTTCACTTTAGACTTCACTACCCTAAATAATACTGTATCCTTTGTAAGGGACGTGTTCATTTTATTCACTCCTTCCAAGGAATTTTTCAGAATATTGAACTGAGCAGGCTCGTGTGCAAATTCCTCAAACCCCCATAGGGAGTAGCTGGCACAATGTCGTGTTCTTTGTGTTTCCCTTATGAGAAGGGAACTACATCTGAAGATCAAAATCTGTGATAGAAAGCCTCGCTTATTATTATTCACATAAATTTCTCATCTACTACTGCAAATGTTATTCAGAGACACTGTTAGCAACATGGACTACCAAGGAAATGTGATAATTAGAACAGTACATAGGCAAATTTCAATCTGTATGCTGAGAATATAATGCATACCATGTTATTACTGTAAACCTCTGAGAAGATTCTATGCTACAATAAGAAATGTCTTGATTTATGGAAAACTGGCTGTTAATCTCTCCAAGCCTATCCTGAAATTTCTGCCAGTTTAATTATTCTAATCACGTATTTCTACATCAGGCTTTTGAAAGTAAGATGAAAATCAGCCATTTTGTTGCTTACTATAACTGGTTATATAATACTTCATGTCTAAACGGTGCTCCCAAAATATTGTGACAGAGATGGACAACCTATTCATTATTATTTCTTCAATTGCATCTTGCTTCTGAAGCTTTCCAGAGAGCTTCTCCAACAGGTGATTTTTTAAGTTCTGTTTTGCTGTTTTGTTTTCATCAGTTTGCTTTAATCAGTTTGCTTTAATACTGTGAAAATGCAGCACTGTCCCAGTATATCAAAGTAGCATTACACTCAAAATTAACTGATTTGCTTCTGGAACATTCAGTAAATGAAAGATCTGTGTTTTGGATATTTTCCAAGGTGAGGTGGATAAGTATCAGTTCCCATTATATTTTGCCAAAAATTTCAACACCCCTAGGATATATCTGGAGTATTGTGTTCAATTCTGGCCTCCTCAGCATAAGAAAAACAAGTTGCTACAGGAGTGGGTCCAGCGAAGGGTCACAAAGGCGACTAGGGGACCGGAGCATCTCTCTTGTGTGGAAAGATGCAGGAACTGGGCCTGTTTAGTCTAGAGAAAAGACTGAGAGGGAATCTCATCAATGCACATAAATATCTCAAAGGTGGGTGTCAAGAGGATGGTGCCATGCTCCTTTTGGCATTGCCTAGCAGCGTGAGAGGTGCAGTGGCCTTAAACTAAAACACAAGAAGTTTCACCACAACATGAGGAAGAACTTCTTTACATTGAGACTGGCAGAGCACTGAACAGGCTGCCCAGGGGGCTTATGGAGTTTCCCTCTCTGGAGACATTCAAAACCCACCCGGACATGTTCCTATGTCACCTGCTATAGGTAACCCTGCCTTGACAGCAGTTTGGACTGCTGATCTCCAGAGATCCCTTCCAACCCTTATGATTCTGTGATTCTATGATTCTGTATTCAAAAGCTAGATTCAACATGCCTCACAATTTTTAAGCAAAGCATATCAGCAGTTCTGAAATTTGTCTTCTTTTTACTTGTTTGAAACAAATAATGAAACAAATCAGCCAATATTCATAACTGTCTGAACTTCAAAACACTTTTTAAGGTAATAAGTTCTTTAATTGCATAAATTATTCTAATGCCTATTTCAGAGTTGATATGCTCATAGTGGAAACATATTTCCTGGAAATTTATGTGTAGAAGCATTCTTTTCAAATTACAAAATTGCACAGAATGACAGTTACTCAAATTTCCCTCATTTCATCTACCAAACTGGTGAAAATCAAGACCTGAGCCACTGGAATTAGTGAAGCTAGATTAGACTGCTATGATATCTTGTTAAATGAAAAAAAGAGTGAAGTCTTCCTTTTCCTACTGCCTCAGATTTAGTTTTAGGTTAAAGCATTGCAACCTCATTAGTCATAATGGGATGGCACAAGGCACAAGGCATATTCATAGCAGAAATTTATCCAGCACATCAATCAATGATCCATTAAGGATAAACACTTTTTAAATGCTGATAGCTTTGTGCAGATTTCCCATTAGAAACACAGTGATGTGTGGCACTATTTTCCTCCTTCGAAGTTAAATTTTTATCATTTTTCACATTTAGAGCAGTACATTATATCCTTGCAAACATGAATCCCTTTACCTTACAGCTGTGCAGAACCAGCCTTCTCCAGTGAGCGTGGTATTGGTAGCATGCCAAACTACAATATTCTGTGACTGTTCTAGATGGGAGCAAAAGTCTGCAAACCTTGAATTTCCCTTTTTTAGAACAGTTGAGAAAGATGAATGGAAGTTATCTGAAAACCTGAGATGGAGATCTCTAAAAATAATGCATCAATGTTTGCTTTGTGCTGCTTACTTTACTCTGACTTGTTTTTATCATCCTTTTGTTAGTTCAGAAAAAAATATGGTGTTTCCTTCAGGGTACTTTGATTACAGGAGAAATCAAGTGTGAAAAAATGATTACAATCTGATAAAAAAATTGTTAAACGAGGGGGGGTCACTCACTTAAATCATAACCCATTATCTCTTGGCACTTGAACTTTCTCATCCTGAAATGACATCTTGGCAGCAATGACAATTATTAAGTTCATCAAGATTGATACTAAAAACAATGGTCCTTGATTTCTAATATTGACATTTTGGAGTACTATTAAGAACATTACCGAAAAATTACCTGAAATGGTAATTTCCATTTCCAGTCCTGGTAAGACTATGGATGGATATTTCAAATGGGAAGGAAAAAAGTAATATAAAAATGAAGTGGGAAGAAAAATTACATGCTGAACAAGAGAATGCATTTATAGGCCAAGAAACCTATCTAGCTTAATAGAAAATGTAAAGATAATATTCTTTCTAATCTGAAGAGCAATCAAAGCTGAAAGGATTAAAACCCCACAGATTACTCAATATCTGAGAAAAAAGTCATAAAAATGAAGTTTGGAAACATTACAGAAAATTAATTATTAAATGTTACACTTTCTCCGAATTTTATCACAGAAAATGTTACTCATAATGGGCCATTTACTGTACCAATTATTTGCTATGGTATTAATTTCAAGATTAATTTATAGAATATTCTCAGGTGGAAAATATGATAATATTTTGTTCTTTGGACAATAAGAACCAACTTCAGAGATCTTCCTCCTAATTCAAATATTTGGAAATTTATAGGCCACATCATTAATCCACATTTTAAATTTCAGTCACTTTTGTTTGGAATTCTGTGTTCTATGGCAGCAATAGCCTGGCCTGAGCATGTTGTTAAAGTGGCAAAAAGTGTGTCTTATAGGTAATATTGCATAGACTTCGGTTTAAATTGAATACTGCTCTTATCAAGTTTACATCTCTCAGACTATGATTATTTATACTCAGTTTCTACATTTCAGGTAAAGTATTGTAAATGTTGTTCAGTTGTACAGAAAAGGGATTTGAGAGCAGTACAAAAATTATTGTCCATATTCAGTAAAACAACAAACTGTTGATGACCTTACCCTATCATATTCTTTCACTTTCTTTGGACTTTGGAATGTGGAAGAGAAATTATTTACGTTAGGTATGTTTTTCCTAAATTTGACTGGCTTAACTATTTAAAATATGGGGTTGGCGCATGTTTTCCAGAGGTTTAGCTATTTACAGCTGTAGTACTTATTTTATATGTGATAGATGATAATACATATAAGGAATTCATCTTTAGCTATTGATTAATTTAAGATTATTGAGATGAACAGGTATCTTGAAGCCTCCATTGCACTTGTCGTTTATGTTTAAAGATGTCCAAGGTTATAAAGATTGCTTAGATGGGTCATTTTGCAGCACTCAGCTTTCCTTCAATTCCACTGCTGTGGAATTTTGTCTGAGGGACAGCCACATTAGTAAACTGCCTAGATGAATGCAATGTGTATCAGATCATATCACCACATTTTATTATTCTTGTGGTAAACACTTTTGTTTATCATAAAAGTAGCTGTTGTATTCACACCTCTTATTCATCTTTGACATATGCTTCTGAGAATCAGAATTTAACTCTTTCAGTGATTGACTAGAAAGGTTTTTAAAAACATTTTGTGAAAAACAGAAAACAAAATCAACACTTTTCTTAGCATGGTATTTTTCTGTATGCCCTGCTAAGTAATCATGTTAAATTCTTCTTTTCCCAAGAAAAAAAAAAGAACAGAGGCTGCCTTCCCTAACTGCCTCACATCCAAAAGCCAGAAACATTGTTCTTAAATATTAAAAGTCACAAGAAGATAGGCCAAGGGAATAATGAGAAAAAAATAAATTAAGAATTCAATGTAGAGACTTGGGAGAAGCATGGAAGGGAAGCAAGGATGATGAGTTCCAGAAAGGGAGGAGGAAAAAGTGTGTAGGTAAATAGAAGTGAGGAGACTGAAAACTAGTCAGAGGTAGGAAGGAGATTAGGAGGAGAAAAAAATCAAATAAGAAATTATGATGAAGAGATTTGAGGAATAATACTGCAGGAAGCAGTAGGTAGGTATAATTTGCTATCATAATCAAGATTATGCAAGACATCTGTTAGTAACAAAAAAAAATAAGTGTTCTGCTGTGCCCAATATGATATTTTGCTTTTCCTTATGATCTCTGTTTAATATTTATAAATTCCTTCAGAAATTTCAAAAGATATACAAAATGTCATGTCATTGACAATGTGCATGTTGGAAATGGAACTTAAAAAAATTATGGGATTCAATATTTTAAGGAAAAGTTTTTATTAGGTTGTTCTACTTTTTTTTCACTGTAGGTTAAAACAGCATGCAGCTATGAATATAAATTAGTATCACATTAAAAGTCTCCGCATACAAGTTGACTTTTTGCAATACAAAATAGTATGTGTAGATTAGTGAATTTAAACTAAATAACTTTCTTATACTTTGTTTCTACGTAATAAAAATATATCCATAATGAGGACCTAATCCTCCTTTAACATATGTGCCTCATTAGGTGTCACTATTAATGAGTTATAGATCAGTAAAATCAATAAAATCAAGAGAATAATTGAAATTTTAATATCCATTCTTCTGAAAAATAGAAAAATACTTATTCAAACACATAAATATTTATATGGATATGACTACTAATTTTGAATTTACACAACTGATAAATTATTTCAGAAATTATAGATTGTAAGTGCCTTGATCATAACATTTTATCCATATCAGAGTTGTATTCTGAGGTGAATTGAAAACTGGTTGAATGTCCAGGCCTGGAGGGTGGTGATCATTGGCATGGAGCCTAGTAAGGAGGAGTAACTGCCTAGTAGGAGGCAGTAACTACTGCAAGGGCAGGGGTCAAGGATAGGGCAGAGTGAACCTGCAGCAAGTTTGATATGACACCAAACTGTGAGGAGTGACTGATGCACCAGATGGTCATGTAGCCATGCCAAGGGATTTTGGCAGGCTGGAGAAAGGGGGGGAAATAAACCACATAAAGGGAAAAATGCAGAGTCCTGCACGTGGGGAGGAACAACCCCAGGCAAAAGAACATGCTGGGGGGCTGTCCAACTGGAAAGGAGCTGGACAAAAAATGGCCCTGGGGATCCTGGTGGATGCTGAGTTGAACTTGCACCAGCAGTGTGCCCTTGTTACAAAGGAGGCTAATGGACCTTGAGCTGCAGTAGACAAAGTATTGCCAGCAGGTCAGGGGAGGGGATCCTTTCCATCTCCTCAGCACTGCTGTGGCCACACCTGCAATGCTGTGTCCAGTGTTGGATGCCCCAGTACAACAGGAATGTGAATATACAGGAGAAATTCCAGCAAAAGGCCACAAAAGTGATTGAGGGACTGAGCATCTCTCCTATGACAAAAAGCTGAGAGAGCTGGAGAAGCCTGGAGAAAAGAAGGCTCAGGGGAAATCTCATCAATACCTGAAGGAGGGTGCAAAGAGTACAGGGACAGGCTATTTTCAGTGGTGTCTGGTGGCAGGACCAGAGACAATAGGCACATGCTGAAACAGAGGAGTTTCCCTCTGAACACCAGGAATTGCTTTTTTTACCATGAAGGTGACTGAGCATGGGCACAGGCTACCCAGAGAAGTGGTAAAAACTCCCACCTTGGAGATGGTGGACACAATCCAGGCAAACTCACTATAGATTATTTGGAAGGTCAGATAACATGACTTCCACAGCTGCCTTCCAAACTCAGCCACCATGAGATTCTGTGAATTTGGCTTCTTTTGAAGAGGAAGTAGAAGTGATGACATAATATCAAAGAAACTTAGGTAGGAGGCAATAAGTCTATGCTGCATAATTTCTCATAATCTTATGTGAAAACCAGCACATTGGTTGAGGATAAAAAGGATGGAGACATCATCTCATATTTTTTATTATTGCTTTTTTTATTATTCCTTTTTAGGTCTTAAAATGAAGGAACAACATTTCAATCAAAATATGATACTTTGTCTTTCAGTTATACTTTCCAAATGAGGCTTTTTTCTCCTTTTTTTGTTGGGGGGGGGGCGTGGGATGATAGCTCCACATTTAAAATAAGCCTGCACATGTAAATCTCATTGGAAATCATAATGGTAGACAATTTCATTGCTAGGGTTTTCACTCTAAGCTATATATCTCAGTTTTCTGATTGAAGCAGACTCAGACTGTACAGAAAATATTAAACAGTTATTTCCTTTCTTACAAAATTCACAAACCTCCATTTTCATTAAAAAATATCTTTTTAATATATGTATATTAATTACATAATATATATTATGTAATTTATATTATTATAATAATTATATATTAATATATGTCTAGCATTTTACTACATTAAAATTTCTTCAAGACTTTGACCAAGTCTGCAAGGCTATATTTATATATATTTGTATATATTTGCATTTTACAAGTGGACACTAATAAATGCAAAATATACACATTTAATTCTCAAATCATCTTATAATGCTTTCTGTTTGGTGCAAATGTGGATAGAGTAAGGAAACATAGTCTCCATTTATTGAAATAGTAAGTACCAAGAGGAAGTTATTGTGGTTGAAACAGAAGCATAAGATTTGAGATCTCTTTCATAAGCCTGATGCACTTTATCCCCCCAAATGTTTTCTTTGTAGCACCAATTTAACATACAGAGTTGTGCAGTCTATTTTGTCTGCTGTAATGAATCAAAATAGACTGCTTTGTGTACCTGCAACTCCTCAGTGTCCCAGGACCATATCTGGCATACATTATTAGTAATCTAGTAATTCTGTGAAATGGAGAATGGACAAAAAATTAAAAAAACTCAATTCTTGATAGATGTCTGTGGTGGAGCATGGATGAGAGCAACAAAATATTACTTGTATCACAGAATGGTTGGGGTTGAAAGGGACTTTTGGAGATCACAGAATCCAACCCCCTTGTCATCTCACCCTCAGAAGTCAATACCTAGTGGCTCAACCATAATTATTAAGTAACCTTGTTACTGTAAGCGTTTATTTTCGGTCAGCTGTCACATGACACACAAAGATCAATGGATCTGATGGATCACCATACAAAGTTTAAGAAGAATTTGATGACCAAGAGGAGTAGGCTTACTTCCATTATATAGGGATATATAAATCAATAAAATCACTAAAACATAACATATTTTACTCTCTGCCTAGTTCCAAATTATTTTCTTACCTGGCAAAATGCAATTAGGAAAAAAAAAAATCCAAACATTTTCCACACAAAGTAGGAGAGAAAATATACCAGTTTTACTGGCATTTCAGAAAAGCCTCTTAGAAAGAATGACAATATAGCACTTGTAGCAGCACATATAATTAGAATTGCTGAGCAGAATGATTTCATACTAATTTGAAAAATAAATTGTTTATTCTCTCTATGCTACTGTTCCAGCTGCTTAAAACAATTTTGCGATAATGGATTATTAATTACATTGATCTTGCATGTCAGTTGACATGAGGGAAATATTTGCATTTCTGAACAATTTATGTACAAGAGTGGTTACACAAAACTCACTTCTTGAATACTGGAAATACCACTTGCCTAATGCACAGAATAAAATAGAGAACTATAGATAGGCAGATCTTTAATATCATGTAGACTGCAGTTTACCTTAAAAAATATTATAAATCAACAATCTCTTCTCACACTGAAGGAAAGTTTTTTTTTTCTGTGTTAGCTTTAAGTACTTCATTCACCCAGGGGACGGTTCCATTAACCTATTATTTTGATTTTAGAGCAAACTGAACCACAAAAGAAAATGAGATTCTATTTCATGTTCTCACAGGGCACTGATTGCTCCTTCAATAATCCACCATCTGTATCCAAAGTCCTACCTAATAGAACAAACCAAATTATATTCAAATATGTTGTGTCTTTCCATGCATTCTGTATTTCACGCTTGAAAGGGACTTATTTATTATTGACCAAACTTTTTGGAGTGTCAGGGAGGAGAAAGAAAAGCTTGGTGAAAGGCAGGATATATTAACATGAGTGGCAAGTTTAACCAAAAAATATAAGCCACTGATAGCTAAGATTTGAGAGATTTTAATGAGAAGCATTAGGTAACTTTAATACAAATGTCACTATCATTTAGTTCCTAGAAGGAGAGCTGAAGCAATGCTAAATTGTCAGAATTCATTTGAGTCTGAAAACTAATTTCAAGTAGAATTTTTTGAATTTATTTTGGGATCACTTTCCACGAGCAAGTTAATCTTATGTAGTCAAAGCTTATGAATATAGGACCTAGTTCTTCTCTCATTTACTTCAGTTTTCAGCCTTGTGATTTGCCTAGCTTTGTGCAAAATCCTCCTAGGTTAACACAGGAGCAGTAGAAAAGAGAATGAAATTCCAAATTGAAATCATGTGTATGAAAGGTGAGCATTTACGTATACAATTTGTGAAAACTTTTTAAAATATTATGCTAACTCACATTATTGGGTTATTTCCAAAGAGTTCTCCTGATAAGGTGAATGAGAATTTCTTTTTGCCATTTTTTCTTCTTACTGTCTGCATTTTGCAGACAGTAGAAGAGTAGAAGTTTGAATAAATGACTTAGCATGACTCTTTCTTTTTGTATTCCCCAACTGTTTCATGTACAAGTGTCATCTGATTGCTCATCACTGTTCAGCTCTGTGGCCTCCCCCACTGCTTCTGCAGTTAACAGAACCTGATTCTTACTTCACTGTCATTCCTTACACACAAATATTTCTTGTGGTGGGGTGGTAAGTGGATAAGAAGATATGTTCTAGCTTATCAGATCTATTCCACATTGCCTAACCTAAAATGTAATCCAGAAGAAGAAAAAAAAAATGATCGGTGCTTGAAAATTCTGTAGGCTGAAAGGAATCACTGTCAGCTATGCAAATAAAAAAAACCACCAAGACCTCAGAAATCAGATAATACCATCATCACTAAATCTGATAGCTCTTTAAGTTCCTCTGAAATTTCATGTATGAGAAAGGCATTTATTTTTATTTCATGAGGAAGGAGTACACAGAAAATACTGGCACAGCCTCCATGAACTTACACAACTCAATAGCTCCATAAACAGGTTTAGTGATAGGAGACTATTATTTAGGGTAAGGGAGCCTGCTGAATGACACTCAGACTGAGGCTCCACAGTGATTTGGCACTCAAGAAAGCAACAAGTAGATAAGCCAAAAAATGTTAAGGACAGCAATAGAAGCTGTGATGCAACTCCCACACAACAATAAATAAGTTATGGTATGACATTGCCTTTAAGGAAAGATCAGCCATTTTTCTAGTTCACAAGACCTTCACAAGATATCTGAGAGGAAAAATAATGTTAATGATGAGTTCAAAGCAGAGTTAGTGCATGAAGTGTAAGCGAACAATATTCACACAACTAATTTTCACTAAGAAAGATGTGTAGCAGAAAGATTAAGTACGGTGCTTAAAATCTATTCAGGTTGCATATGTCCCACATGGAACTTAGATGAGGTCTATAATGATGAAGAAGCTTCCCAGCAGTAGGGTTTTATTTCTTATAGGTAAGCAGAACATTGCAGTACTGATATGCTGTAAACCACTGCAAGGTGCACCAATACTGATATGATACCTGGTATCTCCACTATAGCAAGAAGCTATATAGGTTTGCCTTGACATGTGTCATGATCTAAGATCTAATAAAAAACTTCACATGTTTTAGAAAAAATTCTCTCTAAGAAGAAAATAACCTTGTAATACTATTTGTCTGCTTTCTGCTGCAGATATTTATAGGGGAAAGCACTGTATAAACACTTCAGAACTCACTGTGAAGATGTAAGACAAACAAAGAACTAAGTTTTATTCTGAGGCTGAGACACATGGAGATCTCAGGTGTGAAAATAAATTATTTCCAAAATTGTTTCACATCTGAGAAAACTAAGACTCCAAAAACATGAAGCTCAAAATTTCAGCCTAAGCTTTGCAGGATTAAGCAAGGGAATCTACAAGCACTGATAGTAGTTTGTCTTCAATGTAGTTTGACATTTATTGTCACTAGTTTAAATTTGTGTTAGGAGGTATTTGGCAGAGGACATTTCACGTCCTTTATAGGATCCACCTCGCAGCAGATGCAATGATACCTGAAGCATGATACCTGAAACAGGGGTTAGAAAGATGACTAAAGACAAAAATGTGCACATGCAAGATATAGTGGTTTCATCACTATACCCAGACTGAAATGTGATTAACACACCAAGGTGATCAAGCATGCCTTAGGATGCCAGGAGGAAGGCTTATCTTCCTTGACAAGGTTCTCATGCACTGGGAACACCACCACCGAATTTTCCTGAAGTTGTAGGTGTGTCTTCTCATCTTGAGCATATATAGATTAAAATAAACAAGTGATTATTCAATATTAGTGCATCACCAAGTGTCAGGCCCACAGTTAGCAAGCATTCTGGTGGTCAGGCATATTGTCTTATCTCAACATGGAAGTGTTAGGCAATCACAATGTGCCAGAGCAATCTCATGCCACAAACAGCTCACATCATCAGCTTTCCTTTAAGGATATCGATGTATATAAAATTGCAACTTCCATCCATCTTCATAAATCTGATTACTTTTTATCTTTTCAGAGAAACCCAAGATTTGATTGTTTTTCAGGGAGCTGATCTCAAAACATGATACATTGTACATATAAATAGCCACACCCTGACACGTTCAAAAAGTTTCAGTTTACTGCATCTGCATTTTACCATTGCTTTATCTCTGTCACTTCAAGGCATTTCTCTCCAAATTGATGTAGAGTCACTGAGATGAGAATAAGACATTTAAAGAGTGGCAAGAACAAGTACAGGTGGATTCTGATTTGTTATGCTGCAGTTCTTATAAATGGTGCTTGTCTGACTGATGTGCTTGCCAGAAATCATCTTCATATTTTGTTTCAGGAAAGCTTGTTAGAGGTAATAGACCACATCCTTGGAATCTTCATTCTTCAGAAAAAGAGGTTATTGGAGCAATGAAAAAAAAAAATGGTGACAGACATCCTAAGGCAAAGATATTTTCTGAGCTCCCAATATGGCTTACCAATGCACATGCACATGCCTAGTCATAAGGATTCTCTTCCTCCCCTGAGAAAGTATGTTGTAAATTATTCAGCAGGAATCCAGTGGAATTGGATGACTATTCAGCCAGTGCCTTCTGGCTCTGCATTTGCACTGACTGATCCATTTCATTCAGTCACAAGTGGTCATGAGATGAAACCATTCCAGGAAGAGACTTGTAAACACATTTGTGTATTGTTCTTACTTTTTAACTCTAAATCCCCATTCAGCTCTTCAGAAATATGATACATGTGTTAATACAATCTAGAGTAAAAGTTTCCAGTTGAGGCATATAAGAATTTTGTCTTGCCCTGCTCTAGAAAGAGTTTCACTTTATCATACTGTCACAGTACGATCCAACAACATATTTTACCAGAATTGCAAAAGAAATTCTTACATAAACACTAAAAATGTTACTTCCACCTCTGTATCTGTCTCAGTTCTTTCACTTCTAATATTTGGAACTCATGCCAAGACTGTCCAAGCAGTCTTCTCCAGCACTGAGAAGTGGACAGTTTAGTACTGAAATCAATATTTTAAAAGTGGAGAGAAAAGGAAAGCTGCCTTTAGATAATCACAAAACACAGTATCAGCAGCAGCTGCTTGAAAGAGAAATGGCTAATTACTTACTAACTGTTATGCTTTAGTGTGTAAAATGGTCCCTACACAAAACCATACTCAGTGGCAGAGGCAGGTCCAAATGCTTCTATAAATCAACTAAATTCCATGAATTGCTAGAATGTAAATGGGGACGATGACATGAATTACAGTCTAACAAGGGTATTGAATCCTTAAATGAACTGTACACTCACATTTTTAATGCAGAAAGCTGAAACCAGGCATAATAAAAATAATTAAAATGAGCTTTTGAATACATTAATCTAGATGAAAAGTGCTTTAAAGAACAAGTGAAGCAGAAAAACAGACAGAATGTGTATGGCATTTACTTTTAGATATCCTTTGCTGCTGTTATTATCTGTTACCATTAGTAAAATGTAAAAAAGTAGAAGATAAAAAAGCTTTAAAATATTTTTATTACATTGAAAATCAAGAAAAAAAAAATGGAATTACTGCCTTGTAAACAGTGATAACTGCATTCTGCCACAGATTGAGTCATTCCTTAGAGAAACAAGTGAGGGAAGAAATAAAAGGACCCAATGACAACAGGGGTACTGGCAAGCCTTTAGACTTCCTGGAATATAACTACAAGGTAGATACCTACAAGAGACTGCAAGGAAAATGTAAAGTATCAGTACAATCTTAGATCACAGAGAGGAATAGGGAGGCCTTTCTTAGTTCAGAAGCTCTAGTGTGAACAGAGATCCCACTGGAATACTACTGTCTGCAGCACTGAAACCACTTACAGCCAGACAGGAAACAGAACTGATGATACCATTCAAGACCAGAAAGACCATCTAATGAGCCAAGAATCAATGCTGAACACTGCCATGGTGGCTGGATTTCCGGCTTAGACTTAAATGTCTACCATCAAAAAATTGTCCTTTTAGTCATTCAGACATACTTTAGATTCAGCCCTACAAATTTTCTGTGGTCTGGGGCTATATTTTAATTTCAAAGCAGTTCAGTTCTTTTCTGTCTCAATGAAGAAGCTGTTTTAAAGCAGTATTGTAGCAAAAGAACACACAATATAGTGCTCAGAAGAAGCCTATATATACATATCTATATACATTTGTGTATCTCAAATTTGCCCTCCCAGAAGACACTGTCAGAGGCAAAATTCCCCTTCTAAATTCATACATTTGAACCTTCATTTTGTATCTATGAATAGCTTAATCCTCAGCTGCTCTTAGTTTCTGTTCTTAGAATAGCTGGTAGCTAAATTATGAGAAAATCAGGATGTCAATACGTGTATTTCTTAGGAGAATTCAAGCCAGACACGTGATTTCTAATTTAAGGCCATCATGCTCCTAAAATAGAAACCTCCTCAAGCTCTGCCAGTTCTGAATAAGTAAATTGTTCAATTCACTTATTTCTAGGCTGACCTGAGTGAGTCAGATATTTTAAGAATATCAAGGAGGAAACAAAAGCTAAGAGTATTCTAAAATCCCCTATGATACCACAGAACTGTATTTTAGATTTCTATAATTTCAAATCAGATCTTTCTTGAATATGCACTAAACTTACAATAATTTATTCTGCTTATAAACAAATATCTATATAAACATAATAATATAACCAGCAGAGAAGTTAGCCTCACTATGAGGTGAGCTTTGAAATGAGAACAGGAGTCAGGACAATCAGGGTGTCTGCTCTCACACTGACAACATGGGAGAAAGAGCTGGGGACTGGAGAGAAATTAAGTCAGAGAAACAGAAGGGTCTAGGAGCTAAAAGCACCAGTCTGAAGCATTCATCAGATGGGAAAGAAGTGGGGTAGCTGCTGCTCTTAGAAAGTTCTAGAACGAGACTGGTACTCTCTCTATATTATAGGACAGACACAGAAAAGAAAATAAATTTTATATTTTTTTAATATATGTTACTGAAACACCTTTGTGTACTATTTTAGAAGTAGTGGTGGTAAAACAGTATAGCAACAAAGCAAAAGAGGCAATTTTAAAATAAAGATGTAATCTCTCCTGCTCAACCAACTGGAAAAAAAAAGCAGATAAAAGATTTGACACACAGGGGGTTTCATGAAAGGTCTGCAAGTCCAAAAGATATCTTCTTTTTCCCTCTATATCAGTCGTCTTAGTAAAGGATGCTACCTTTTGCAATAAACTTTATCTTTTTAGTGTTGTTGCCTGAACATCCTTGAATATGTATGTTTGAGAATTTTCTTGTAAACACATCAGTTCTACACAACACATCTTAAACAGCAATATATAAATATGTCTGTTATAAGGAATATGCACAAAGATTTTTTTTAAGTAGACATAATTGAGTTACAGGTTTTTAAAATAGCTTTTGTTTTTTGCCTGAGGTCTAATATTATTTTAGGTCTACAACTTCATTCCTGATTTATTTAGGATCCATTCTTTTTTAAATCAAGGAATATCAGACATTTTTAGAGTACATATCAAAGTACAGCTCTTTAGCTCAATGTTTTATCACCAGTTATGTATGTTATTCTTTGCTATCCCAAACTATAACAGGCTCTGAAGCAATGCTGGGCAAAGAGAAGGAAGGTTACATATTGATTGTAAACAACTCAGTCAGCTTAATAACCAAGTTTCCCAGTTCATACTTACAGGTGCATTTGACAAAGTTTTAAAGGAGAGAAACATCTAGTTTCCTTCTAGCATTAACATAGTTAATGCTCATCTGTTTTTCTCAATCATAAGTTTAATTGTATTGTAGGAAATGAACATTTTAAGCATTTTGTAGTTTTCAGGCTGTATACCTGCCCAGATAAGCTAGACATTTGTTTGCACATTGAAACATTTAGCTGAAAGATATGCTGAAATCTGAATTGTTACTGCAAATTTACTGTTTTCAAAAGGAGCTGAAACCTAGAAATGCCAGTGGAAACCTTTTGGTACTTTGACTCTGGCAATTACTGCCATAAGAAAAGACAGATACATTTGTTTCTGCCTTCAGCTGCTGCTTGGAAATCTGTTTCTGTTTTTACTCACGTATTTATAGATTTTTAGCTAAGTCGTTACTCTGAGTTTCCATAGTGATAACTGAAATATGTATTAACACCAAACCTCAAGGCATATTTATGGTTGGCAATGCTTCATAAATTACTTTTTTCAAGAGCAGCTTCTCAAAACATATTTGCTCAGTTCAGTTCCTCACTTGATTTGTGATAGATACTTTTGATATAGCTGTATTTATCTAGGAGAGAGAAATTTTTCCCTCTGCAAGATTCAGCATGTTGATATTACTTCTCTTTTTTATCTATGCTATCAAAAGGTCTGAAAAGATGAAGCTTCTGAATTCAGAATGTTATCTTTAAAATAAAATCACACTTTTAAATTTGCCTTGCTTTCAATTAGACCTTCCTTAAATGAAGCACCATTAATGGAGAGTATTGAACATCACAGATAACTTATCTGTATTCATAATAATGAGTTTTTGAACAAAGAACCTATTTCTCTGGTTGCCATCAGATTAGGAAAGAATCACTCATTCATACCATCTTGCTAATTGGAAAAGCTGAGCTGCAGCTCATCAGGTATACCCAGAACATCCTGGGTAGTTTTTTTCCTAAAAAAAAATCTAGACCAGCATTTTCCCATTCTGCTTATTTTTCCTGATATATTTATCTAAACATTCTATTTGTCTGCTCTGGGATGCCTTAATATCATGGAAAAAAGAGAAAGCATCAAATCCAAAATATTTTTTATTAGATTACACACACACAAAAAAAAAAGTTTGGATTTTTGGTTTGTTGTGGCTTTTTTTTTGGGGGGGGGGGGGGGGGGTTAGTAGATGTTTGAAAATCTAGTACGCTGACAGTCAATGTTTCCAGGAAATGTCTGAATGAATGAATGACTAAACAAATTTCCTCTTCATTTCTGGTAATTGCTTCTGTGAAGACAGCTGAATTAGAAGTTATTGGATGAAAATCTTTCACTGTTTATTTCAAACATTCAGGGCTGGCCTCTATTCTGTACTAAGGAGAACTGTCATGCATACAAATACAAGGTGACAAATAATCACCAAAACAGGCCTAGAAAGGGACTTGAGCCTGAATTAATGAAAGTGCCTGTGTGGTTCCTATTTTACCCTGCTTGCAAGTAGGAATGTGCTTTAATTTCTTTATGTCTCCTGAGTCTGCTGGTCATTTATAGAAGGAAGTGCTTACATTCAACAAGCTGCATTTTCGTTCAGCTGTTTTGGAGTCTGATGCAGTATAAAGTAGTCTCTCATTAACTGCAGGTCTCTATTGTGTGCCATAATCCTGTCCTCCCTTCTTATCCTCTGCAGTCATCGCCCATATGCTCACATGGCAACAACTACAAGCACAAAACATCTTTCTCCAACTAGTATTGTGTCAGACCCATATCTCCAGGTTCTAACTGCTAGACATCCTTTTCCATTATCCTTACCTTAAATAGCATTTTGTATTAGCTTAGTTTTTCATGGATATTAGCAGTTCAAACAGTTGGGTTTAAATTGTTTTTCTCTCCATAACAGTGGAGACTCTTGCACAAGGAGAGTGCCCTCTGCAGTCATTCTTTGCATTTTGTACTGTTCTGGTCTCTAGTAATCTCAGTTAGGACTGAAGGAGAAAACCCTCTCTTGTTCTGTTCTGTCATGCTAGCTCTCAAGGCCCCAAAGCTCAGAGGCTTTAGCTGCAGAGCTGATTTGAGCTCAGGCTATTTCCTGTCATCCTTGGCTATGTGATGCTGCTGATATGCCTTTGCCCAGACTGCATCATGCTGATCCTGACCCTGACCCAGTGTGAATATGATGAAGCCAAGCCTAACACTCTTCAGTGTGCTTTAGCAATTGAGACATAGCCAGAAGAAACTGAGCTAGATGTTGCTAGTAGTTTATTGTGTCTGTGTGAGACAATGTCTCTTATGTTCCTCTCCTAGATCAGCAGCAGGCAGGAATATGGGATAGCTGCAACTCTCTAGAGATTGCAGGAGCTGCCCCTTGCCCTGCTGAGCTGGTCATGCTCTGTGCCTGGTGTGTGCACTGAGAGTCACAGATCTGCCTTAAGGATACAAAGACAAGCACAGTGCACCCTCAGAGTCACCTTTGAAATTTATGAAGAAGAAAAAGTTAAATTTGTGTTGTCTAGCAAACATTAGCACTACCTCAGTGCTTTTCACCCATAATTGGGGTTTCATTAAGTAGGGTATAAATGAGATTACTGAGTGAAGCATGTTGCATAAGTTTTCCTTTAATCATGATTTGCTTCAGTCCAACCCACTCTCTGTGTCACTGTGAAGATTAATTTTTAGTACAGAAAATATGGAGTCGAATGTACTCACAACACAAGCAATTGCTAAGGGGCAATGTGATCCTGTACATTAGCAATTCTGTGGAAACTGCCTGTTTGTAAACTTCTGCTTTCAATGAAAAAATGAGGTAGCTTGTTATTTTCTCATTAAGGGATAAGCTACTTCAACTTATTTTCTGATTGCATGTTTATAGCTACCAGCCTGCAGTAACTTGTCATCCAGTAATTTCCTACTGTGTCATCAGTCTTCATAAATATTTTGATCCTCAAAACACCTGCTCCATTACTATCTAATAAAATGGCAGACCTCTTTCTTGAAAGAAAAGATGGACTATTTCCCTCTTTTACCTTTCCTAAAAATAAAGCTCTCCAGAGCTTTCTCTTTTGTTGTTCTTACTCAGAAGCAGAGGACATAAGATGTCCTGGCAACCTGAAAATAGGAGTTCTCTTTATGGCCTGATGGAGACAGGATAATATAATAGCTTACTATAAAATGCTGTGCATAAAATCAAGGGTATACTGGATGTGTCTGAGGTGGAGTTAACTTTCTTCATACAGTGCTGCCTTTTGGATTTGCTGCCAAAACAATGTTAATAACACACCAGTGTCAGCTTTTGCCAAGTAGTCCTTTGCACAGTGCCCAGACTTTCTCTGGTACTCATTCTGCCACACCAGAGAGTAGGCTGGAGGAGGTCACAAGAAAGAGAGGGACACAGCCAGGCCAGATCACACAAACTGATCAAAGGAATATTCCACACTATATAGCATGATGTGCAGCCATTAATTTTTTTTTTTTAAAAAATAGTGGTCTGGTCTTTCCTATGAAGCCATTGCTTGAGAACTGGCTGATCTGATTGTACAAGGTGGTGAATTACAGTTTTGCATCACTTGTTTTGGGTTTTGTCTACTTGTTGGCTGGAAGGTTATTTTTTGGTTTTGGTGGGTTTTTTAATTTTTCTCTTTGAGTTTGAGTTTTCTCTTGAGAGTTTGACTGAAACCACAAGTTTCCCTGCTGTTGCTTTTCTGAATTTCTACCCCAGCCCATTAGGAGGGGTGATAACAAGTGTTTGAGTGGGTGCCTCATTGCTGTCTGGGGTCAGCCGACCAAAAAGGGACAATTACTATTGTCTTTTAAACTAACAGAAACATTGTTACTTCTTTTCCTATAAATGGTGCTAGGAAAGCAAAGCCAAATTATGGGAAACTCATCACCATCTCCCTTTCCTGCTAAGAGTGGACAGATCACAAAGGTAAGTTAGAACAATCATTCTTTCTCCCTACAATAATGTTGCCTCATTTAAATTCTTTTTTCCAAAAGGTTCATGTCTCCAGACACAGGAACAAGCCTGAATATTGACTGGAAATTTTAACATTCACCAAATCCTTGCACCAAAAATTTTGTTCTCATGTTTAAAAAGGAGCAGATTGCCACTAGACATCCATTTCATTTTTAGTCCTTATTTCTCACGGAGTTCCTAGTCAGCAGATTGACTACTTTCAGGCTAACCAGCCCAAGTCAGAGCATGAAAATATAAGATCTCCAGCATTTCTAAGGCATGTCTCTGTAAATTATATAAAATATGATATTTCTCCTGAAAATAAGTTTTTTTCAAACAAAGGAAGTTTGTCAAAAATGCTTTATTGTGTATATGCTTTGCTGAATTGAAAAAGAGACCATTGATGCAAATTAAAGGGAGAAAATGTTGAAGCAGTATATGGAATGGAATGGAATGGAATGGAATGGAATGGAATGGAATGGGCAATGTCAGTTAGAAGGGACCTACCATAACCATCCAGTCCAACAGCCTGACCACTTCAGGACTGACCAAAAGTTAAAGCCTGTTACTAAGGGGAATGGGTCCAAATGCTTACTCAACACTCACAGGCTTGGGGCATCAAACACTTCTCTAGGAGCTTGTTCCAGGATTTTGCCACACTCTGGGTAAAGAAATTATTCCCAATGTCCATTCTAAACCTCCCCTGGCACAATTTTGTGCCATTCCCATGTCTCCTGTCAGTGGATCTCAGGGAGAAGTGATGAGCGCCTCCTTCCGCAGGAAGCTGTACAGAGCAATGAGATCATCCTCAAACTCCTCTCTAAACTAGGCAAGCACAGTGATCCCAGCTGGTGCTCATAGGACATTCCTTACAGCCCTTTCCACAGCTTTGTTGCCTTCCTCTGGGTATACTCAAGCACCTGCAAATCCTTCTTAAATTGGGAGGCCCAGAACTGCATGCAGTACTCCAGGTAAGGCAGCATCAACACTAAATACAACAGGATATTCACCTCTTTTGAGCAGCTGGGGGTGGTGTGTTTGATGCACTCCAGGATGGGGCTTGTCTTTGTGGTTATCAGGGCACCCTGCTGACTCCTACTGAGTCCTTCTGTGACCCGCAACCACAGCTTCCCTTCTGCAGGGCTGCTGCCCAGTCACTCCTCTCCTCATTTATACTTAGTCTGCATTTACTCTGTCCCAGCTGCAGAATGATGCTCTTTTCTTGTTAAATTTAATCCCGCTAATCATTCCTCTAGTCTATCTAGATCCCTCTGCAAAACCTCTTATCTCTCAAAGCAGTCAACAAACATCACCTCCCAGCGTGGTATCATGAGCAAATTTGCTAATGGTGCATCCACCTGCTGCATCCAGAGCACTGATAGATGTACTGAACAGAGCTGGCTCTAGAACTGAACCCTGAGGAACACCAGTGATGACCAGACACCAGCCAGATTTGGCACCATTCACTACAACCTCTTGAGCATGACTGTCCCCCAGTCTTCACCCAGTGCACTGTGTTCATCTCACAGCTGGACAACTTACCCAGAAGGAGGCTGTGGGGGATGGTGTCAAAAGCCTTACTAAAATCCAGAAAACTGTATCTACTGCTGCAGTTTATCCACCAGGCTACTGACCATGTCTTAGAAGGATATCAAATTAGTTGCACTTTCCTTTTGTGACCCAAGGGTGAACATGCCTAATGATGGCACTACCCTTTAAATATTTTTCAATAATACCCAGTATGATCTTCTCCATAATTTTTCCAGGAACTGAGGTTAGACCAATGGGTCTGTATTCCCTATAGTGTGTGCACATGTGTGTGTGTGTGTGTGCATGTGACAAGGTGGGCAGTTACTCTTGGACATTTACAAATTTTCACAACTTATGTATATGTGAGTATAATTTATTAAAGTAACAGTTTATTTATTTAAATCCAAAGGAAGCAACAATTTCTAAATATAGGTCAGAACAAAATGCTGCAGAGATTTAAACAGTCATTCCTTTGTGCTTGCTTCATCCCTAGGTAAAATTTTATACTACTATCTTTTCATATTATTCTGGGAATCGGGAATAACCATTAGCTATTATTAAAATAACATTCACCAAGCCATAACCAGAGGGGTAATCTATATTATTTTTTGACAAACAAGTTGAAAATATATGTCCAATTGATGACAGAAGTCTCAGCAGAAATTTCTTCTCATGATATTTCAATACGGTAGCCTGGAATGATGGAGAGTTTTATAATTAATGTCAGTTATGCTGGACATACTCTGATAAGAAATGATGGGCTTGCCATTTACAAACATCAAATTTTATGAGCTGGAAATGAAATGCAGTCAAAACAGGCCAACAGACCAAAAAGTGATATAAGCTGTAATTTCGTGATAGTTTATCTTCTGCTGGCAAAGCAAAAACTGTTCCCAGAGGAGCTGAATAATGCTATGGGATTGGTTAGGAAATGGCAAAAACACTGCAGCAATTATTACTGGGTTTAGAGTTACACATTCCTTGTTTGGAAAACAAAAAAAAAAAAAAAAAGTTTTAGCTTCATCTTTCTGCTGTAACTGGAGAATATATTCACCAAATTTCCACAGCAGAAAATTTCACAGAATTTTTGCAGAAAAATGATGTAAAAAGAATTGACAGAGGATGCTGTAGCAACCTCTTGACAGTGAACAGAAGAAAAGCCATAATAAAGGCATTTAGATATTTTCAGCATTAAGTGTTATGGGGTTTTTGTATTTACTATAAAGTAACAGGCTTCCTGTTGCCACATTTTTCACTGCAGCTAGTGAAAAGACTGTTTCTTCTGCCCAGGAAGGGAAAAAAAAAGGCAATATGATATCTCACATCCAAAGTGTTTCATGAAAATAAAACATAAAGGAAAAATTCAGGAATGTTATTAAGAATTATGACATCACCAAGAAAAATTAGGGTGATGCAGATAAATTTGTACCATGATGTTTGCAACCTAAATGTTATGAAATGCAGTATTTTCGTTCCAGCTGAAGTGCAGCATTAAAAATGTCTTTCTCCAAGGTCAATACATTTTGAATCTGTCATCAGAGTTTTTATGAAGATGAATGTTTTCACCTTACAAGAAAATTCACAGAGATAGAAATAACATTGCAAAAAAAAAAGGTGAGGAAAAAGGGCCAGATCTTCTCACTAAGTGCTTTTTTCAGCACTATTGCTCTGCTGCCTTTGAGTGCTGTTTGTAATTTGAAATTCAGAGGCTTCTAGAAAGGTGCTAAAGCCATCCTCGTTGCTTTGAAATTAGTTATTTAATTCCTGGTCCCTGCAGAAATTTAGCATGATCTCTGAACACAGGTTTTACCGTACTCCTTCATTTTTCCTTCGCTTTTAAAGAAATTCAGTGTTGACAAAAACACTAAATGAAATAGTTAATTTGGCATGCCAAAAGTAGGTTTAAAAGTTTTCAAAATATACTTATACTTGCAATTTGGGAATCTTCATCTTATTCCTAACAACCTGATATAATGAATATCTTCATATCTATGTTTTGAAACCAAAGCATCACACACCTTAATTTCTCTTACTTATACAGACCATATATTTTAGGCACATTACATATCTTGGGCAAATCTACTGTTCTACTATGTAAATCACAGTACTACAAATCCAGATCTTTAAAGGAGATTATCAGTAAGTCATAAAAATAAATACATAAAGTAAACCAAAATAAAATATAATAAAATAAAGATTGCCATGCAAAAAGAGATATTTTCCCTAATATCATAAAATCATTTAGATATTCTGCAGGCAATAGAGTAAGAACTGGGAATTATCAAGGCTTTTTTGAAATCTGAAGCACTTGGCACTGAAAGAGAGGATATCAGGAAACACCTAGAAAATTATATGTCATATCGTATTAATCTACTGAGCCATATCCTAGCCTAATGTGGTGGGTTGATCTTTGTGGAATGTCAGGTACCCACCCAAGCTGCTCTGTCACTCTCCCCTACAGCTGGACAGGGGAGAAAAAAATATAATGAAAACCTTATGGGTTGAGATAAGGGCAGGGAGCAATTACTTACCAGTTACAGTCATGGGCAAAACAGATTGTACTTGGGGACATTTAATTTATTACCAATCAAATCAGATAAGGGAAATGAAATCTCAAAGACCACTTTCTCCCAAATCCACCCTTCTTCCTGGGTGCAACTTAACACCTGATTTTCTCTACCTTCTCCCCTCCAGCAACTCAGAGGTATGTGAATGGAGGTTGCATTCAGTTCATCTGCCATTCCTTCCTCCCCAGGGAGAGATTCCTCACACTCTTTCCCTGCTTCAGCTTGGAGTCTCTCCCTGAACTGTTCTGATGTGAGTCCTTCACATGGGCTGCAATTCTCCATGAACTGCTCCAGTGTGGGTCCTCAGGGGTCACAAGCACTGCCAGGAGCCTGCTCCAGCACAGGCTTCCCTGTGCTCACAGTCTCCTTTGGGAATCCACCTGTTGTGGCGTGAGGTCTCCTCTGCTCCAGTGTTGATCTCCATGAGCTCCAGAGGCACAGCTCCTCCACCATGGTCTATCTGCACCACAGGCTTCAGGGGATTCTCAGTCCCAGTGTCTGGAACACCTCCTCCCCTCCTTCTTCACTGGCCATGGTCTCTGCAGGGCTGTGTGTCTCACACATTCTCTTTCTGGAGGCAGCTGCTGTTGGCCAGTTTCTTTTTCCCCTTTTGAAATCTGTTTTTCCCAAGGCACTGCCACCATTGCTGCTAGACTTGGCCTTGGCCAGTGGCAGATCCATCTTGGAGCTGGCTGACACTGGCTCTGTCAGACAAGGGTGAAGCTGCTGGAAGATTCTCACTGTTGCCCCCCCCGCCCCCCCCACTAGCAAAATCCTGCCACACAAACCCAATACACATAACAATGAAGAATGGGAAAATTATATCCCATAAACAATTTGTATTATAAATTTGGATTTCCATTAAGTTCAAGAGCTATTTGGACAAAAGCTAAATATTATGATTTTTTTATTGTTTGAATTTTTTTCAGCAATAGAATCAAATAGAATTTACTGATAATGTACTAAAATTCTGCAAAAGGCAACTGTGGAGACAGCTGAGCTTGTTCAAAAAAGGTTAAGGTAAATTCATGAGCAACAGGTTCTTAAGAGTACAATAAAATTCTACACAAGCATATAGTCTCTAACATCCTTAACAAGGATTGGAAAATATTACAAGAATGAAGTAACTCCTCTCTTTAACTGTTGTAGACCCGTTTTCAGAAACAAAATTGATCTGACTCAGTAAAGCACTTTTTTTGGTTTTATGGTCAACAATCTCTGACATGCTGCTTGCAAATTTTGTTGTGTATTAGATCAATTTAGGTAAGTAATGGTTCTGGATTAATATGCTCCTAAAAGCACAACTAGCTTTTAAGATCATGAAACAACCATTTCAAATATAATTCTGCAAGATGCAAAATGAATGTAGCCAAATGTGTCTGTCTGTAGAAACCTAAAAACAAAACAACAACAAAAAGCTAAGTAAATTACAATTAGAAACTGATAATATTGATTGATGTGAACATTTACTCAATATAATAAGAAGCAAAATGAATATTTCTCAAAAATCTGACAGCAGAACATAACTGTGCTGACTGGATAGAAGGAATTTCCAGGCACTGTGTCCTGCACGTGAGAAAATTCCTGCTTTGCCTCAGTCTTTCAGATCCATTTTTCTTCTGACCTATATTCCCCTGTCCCATCTTTTGACATTTAGATTACTTGCCTTCCTTAAAAACCTAAACTACAGTTTCACTGTGTATAAAATATAATTTTACTTTGATAAGACAAGCATGCATCTACCATACTGCAAATAAACATGACTTTTATCTCTTAGAATTTTATTTGCCTACTTTACTTACTGGACTTGTTTAAGACTGTGAGATCTTTGTTCTGGTAATTTTTTTTTTTTTTTTTTTATTTATCATTACTGCTCTTTCAAAGTTTGCCTTCCATTTGGGTCATTTTTCTCATGATCATTCATTTATTTGTAAATCTGCAGCACAACTGGACTACACAAGGAGACTTGTGAAAAAACATGTCATTAGTACACAATAATATTTATAGGCAAAGGAGTACTCATTACAGAAGAGTTAAACACAGAAAGTTCTCTTAAGAGTGTAGGTGACAACCATCACATTGAGGTTATCCTTTATTCGTGATATATATTCTTTACTTAACTTCCTGGGAGAAAAACTGTGTCTTGTCTAAATAAACATATACTAAATGTCATGCTAAATCAGTTCATTTAGATTTGTTTCAATAACCTATGTGGTTATTACTAGGCTGTGGCATTCACTTCATCTATCTTTTCTTACATTTAGATGTTTAGGGTACAGATATTTCATCACCTGCAACTGGATTTATTAGATCAGATAGGGGTGTATACATCAAGGAAATGATTTAGCCCACTTTTAGAGTCAGAGGAGACAAACAGGAATTTCAAAGATTTGCTCATTCCATTATTACTTCCTAGGGGAAGCAGGTAGAATGAATTCCATCCTTAATTTTAGATTTTTGCATCTGACTTAATAACACTAAATTCCCTAACCTGAATGCAACATCTCAGTGCAACTGAGTCTTGCCCTGGGTTTATATCCAGGCAGAGATTTTATTGTTTTTCAAATTTTAATTGAACTCTAAAAATAGGTCCAAGGAGGATGATCTGGAGCCTCTTACAACTAATTCTGCAAATAACATTTCATCTATATATACCAACAAGGAGGAATTTGCTTTCAGCCACTACAAAAAACTTAAACAGCATTATTTCTTTTACATAAAAGTGGAACACAGCTGAATAACTGTTTTCTTTTTTTTTTTTTTTTTTTTACTTTCATAAGTACTGCAACATAATTCTATGCTATCATCTCTTCTGAAACACTGCCAGAGTGGAGAAATGGATAATTCAGGAGAATGTTGAAAGTATACTTCTGAGCATATTAGTTTGCTTAAAATATTGAAGAGTAAACTATATGAAAAACACAAACACAGAAAAGAAGGACCTTAATTCTCCTGGGATTTGTTTCCTTGTGAAACAAGGAAATATATGTAATAAAAGGTACTTGAAAAACCTGCAGCAGTGCTAAGATCATGAGCGTTTGTTGAGATCATTACTACAAACTGGAGAACACTAGACCAGAAAAGGGTAGTTTCATGTAGCCCAGTAAATATGGTATTGCTTCTGCTAATAGAAGGCTGAAGGCATTTTTCTGTCTCTCTGAGGCCTCAGGACTGGCTCTTGTCAGGCTTGCTTAGTCCAGCAAGCCTATCTCAGGCTTGCCTGGAGGTTGCTTGTTTTATCTCTAACATCAGTTTTGTAATGACAAGGCAGCTGTCACCCAATTATTTTTAGACTTGCTTCACTTTGTGCAATTGGAACATGCAAAGCCTATTATTGCAATAATTTTGATACATTTCTGAAAGTACTAGAGAGTGTTAACATGTAGTTGCTCTATATAGAACGAACTGCTGATGACCCTGAAATACAGATGGGGCAGAAGAGTGCAAGGGTGCAATGCAAGCAAAGGCCCAGAAAGTTTGAATACAAGCACAAGAGTTATAATGAAATCAACAATGAACAATTACTGAATATTAAATAATGTATCCTTGGGAGCTTCGTAGGTACCTAAAACCAGTTTTAGGTGTGACAGAGAAAACAAAAACGTTTACTTTATATGTAATGGCTGTAATCTGCAATACATTTGGATATAACATGGGATCAAAGACTAGCAAAGAAAAAATCAAGGTATAAACTGTGCTAGAGCATATATTAAAAATAGCCATGAGTGGATGCCAGTGTGAAGAGGAAGTAACAATGACCATCATATTCCTCTCAGTAAGAAGAAAGAAGAAATCCCTCACTTCTAAAATCATACTTCTTCACCTGAGGAACCTGGGAAACTATGATGTTTCTCTCATCCAGACCAAAGCCATCAACTTAAGATTCAGAGAAAGGGTAAGAATATGAAAGAAAATTTTGATATATATTGCATTTTGTTATTAGATTTTTTTGGTATTCTATAGATAATTTACACTATGATTCCAATATCATTGTTGCTGAAATTATAGTAACTGTTGTACATTTATTATATTCTAAAATATTTCAATTAAACTAATATTGAATTCTATGTTTCCCACACAATGGGAATTCTCATGTGATCTCTGTGTTTCTTTAGCCCACAGAGTCACACAAGATGTCATTGCAGAACTATCACATTATTCCAAATGTGGTAGAAGATGGTGGGGCTCTACTTTGGGTTGAACCTTCCTGTTGAAATTGAGAGGGGTTCATTGCCTTAGTATTTTATAAGACAACCTTTGCAATTTGGCATTGGATGGACAAGTTTGACATTGTTACCACAGCAGAACCTTACTTGGGAAATTCACTTTCCTGACACTGAGTTCAGTGTCATTTTGTCTAGGTCTGCTGCTGACCTTTTAATCATAGTTTGGCTTTTTCCAGGGCCTCCTGTGTGAAGTATAATCAGGACTGGATCGCTGTGAGCAAGCATACCAACATGAATGGTTTCTTGATATTATTTCCTTACCTAGGTTTTTTTAACCATCAATTGACACCATGAGAAAAGCATTTTGGAATTTTGAGAAGACATAGAAGGCTCAGTAAATAGCCACTTTAATATGTTTTTTCAATGTTTCTTAACACTTGAGGTATTTAATAGTGATTTGTATAAGCAGGGAATTAAATAATAGTAAAGATGTGGCATTTTCACAGCTGGCTGTATCACCATTGTCATTACTAGGCTGCAATGTCCTATGTTGGAGTAGCATCTTAGACACAAATAATTTGTTAGCCATTATTTTGAATAATAATGAGCTTTTTGCTTTGGGAATTATTTTTCCCATACCATATACTTATTCCTATTTATTCCTTTTTTGCAAGTTACTTCTTCCTACTAAGTCAGTTTTTATGTTGGTCTTCCTTTTATCATTTATTTAATGAAAAACTTTTGTAATAAACTAATTTAGGGGTAAATATTTGGTGTGGAAACAATATCATTGCTTTCTTGCTTTGAATAACTAGACAATATTTTGGGGAAATGGTTACACATTACAGTTTCAATTTAAGGAAACAAAAGAGTTATTTGCAATTGATAATGACTGAGAAAGGAAAACTATATAAAAATAGGCTTTGACCTTTTTTGTGAAATTGAACTGATGCATTTAAAAAAAGCCAGAAAATCATGATATGCTATGAGAGGCATTATGAAAGAAAATAAAGGTATTTAAAGTGCTTTCTTTTCTTTTTTCCTTTCCTTTCCTTTCCCTTTCCTTTCCTTTTTCTTTTCTTTTCTTTTCTTTTCTTTTCTTTTCTTTTCTTTTCTTTTCTTTTCTTTTCTTTTCTTTTCTTTTCTTTTCTTTTCTTTTCTTTTCTTTTCTTTTCTTTTCTTTTCTTTTCTTTTCTTTTTTTCTTTTCTTTTTTCTTTTCTTTTCTCTTTTCCTTTCTTTTCTTTTCTTTTCTTTTCTTTTCTTTTCTTTTCTTTTCTTTTCTTTTCTTTTCTTTTCTTTTCTTTTCTTTTCTTTTCTTTTCTTTTCTTTTCTTTTCTTTTCTTTTCTTTTCTTTTCTTTTCTTTTCTTTTCTCTTGTTTTCTCACGGCAAAAAGTAACACTGAAGCAACAGAAGTTGCTGCTTGAAGTTCCATTTTGGGTGGCACCCTGGAGATCTGGAGAGCTGAAACTGGTGCTGATACCAAAAACGTATCAATAAATCTCTGTTACACAGTGCATCCTAGAAGCTAAAGCCATGAGCTTCTGAATGAAAGGAATAACCTTTCTTTACCATGAAAGAAATACATTAGCATGATTAAAATTTTGTGAGAATGTGTAACATAGAGCCATTTCTTCTCCCAAGGCAGCCTATCAGTAAGACAACTCTCCCTTCTACAGTGCCACAAGGACAGGTATATTTGTATAGTTAAGGAAGTTTGTGGAGGTTTAGAAACCCAAAAACAAACATAGATTGACAGCTAGGGTGGAATTACCTTTTTGCAGGGATAAGAGTGTAGCAACTGAAGTCAGGACCAGGAATCTCAAAATGCCATTTCAGAGTCAGACCCTCACACAAAAGGGTGAATCAATTGCTAGAAACAATCCAATAAGCTTCTGTTTTCAGCAAGACTACACTAGGGACCAAAGGTCTGCACTTGTTCTTTAGTCCGACCTGGTCTGTGATTTTCCTTTATTACTTTTCCCTCAAAGTCTAAAATGAATCACAAGTACATTTCACAGGCTGAGTTCATGGCAGCTCATTAACCCTGGATCAATCACTCTTCCCCAGCCCATTTTGGCCTTTGCCAATCCCCATGCTATCCACACTTAAATATTGGGTGATTTTTTTCAAACATTACACTGGGCTTAGAGAATACAAAATTTCAGAAAATCAGGTTTTAGTTGTATTCAATGCAGGTGGTATTTAGGGGACAATGCAGGGCCTTGGAAAATAATCACAGTTACATTGTAGACAATAGAGAACATCAATAGAAATTTCTGAAATGAGATCTTCTATACTGATACAGGTGTTTTTAGCAGATCAGATGAATCAAGCATTACCAGTACTTGCAAAAGATGCCTGGCTATTCCACCATCAGAGGAATGCCATGTGCAAGGACTTCTCTGCAAAGATTTCTCCTTGCAACTACAGAGCATAAAAAAAGTGATTAGTTCAGATTCAGTGTTTCAAATTTAGATGTTTTCATTTGGGCAAATGAAGCTCATCGAACTAGTTTCCAGAAGGTGAGTCAGACATGTAAGTCCTCCTAAATGAAAAGTAAAAAAAAAATTATCCAAGCTGCAAATCAGGTACTATCTGGGACACAGAATTTCATGTCAGGAGCTCCTGTGGTGGAGGTACATGAAAAAGGTCTGGCTTCACTGCCTCAAATATCTCTTTTCTGGTGAATCACAGGAACAAAAGTTTGGGATCGTGAGACTTACTGCCGAGTTTATTTTGAGATGTAGCATTACTTGACACACTTGCAGCCATGTGTGGGTAATAATACCATTGTAGAAGTTTTCATCTGCCAGTCAGTGTGCCACATTTCATTTGCTTCTATAAATTCTTGAATTGCACCCTCATTTCTTTCTCTTTTTCTGTTACTAATTTCTACTATTTATTTCTAAAAAAAATTTGTATTTATTTCTAAAAAACTACTGTCTAAAATTCCGTGGTAGTCAGCAGCAAGAGTAATCAATACTTAACTGATTTGGATTATTGAGTAATACCAATCATATTATTGATTAGTAGTGACAGTGATTACTAAGTGAAAAATACTACAAATGTAGCCCATAGAGTACTAGAGTAATTCTCACTGCAGAAACATTTAATGTCACCTTTTTTTCAGTGTTTCAGTGTTTCTTACATACTTCTAGTTCAAAGAATCCATTTGTCGATAACTTAATTTCAAAATATTCCAGTATATTAAAGGCTTCAGCCACTGTCCACCTTGATCATCTAGCTCTACCTAGAGTGAACAGGCTATGAAGAATTGAAAAGTAAAAATAATGAAAATAAAGATTATAATTCTTTCAAATGAGAAATAGAGGAGACCATAAAGGAAAATAATGTGTTGGTCATACTCTCACACAAAAAATTTGGCTTGCAAAACACAAAATGTAGCACCCTACTACCAGGTAACATCTATTTCAGCAAGAACAGCTTGAATGCCTGGACAGAGTTATTCAGTGAAGCACAGTCCATAGAGCTAGTGGTGAGTCCCTGACTTTGGTACTGTTGGCATGGTGACTGTCTTTCCAGCAACATAGTTAAAAGTCTGTTGTCATCTTTATTTATTCCTGCTTTCATTTGATGATCTTTTCTTGAAGATCTTTTCCTGAATAAAGATTTTTTTTCTTTTTTAAGGATATATATCTTCATTCAGTTGAGGTACTCCTCATTTACCTTGATAAAAGCTTATTTTCCTCAGAGGGGTGACATAAAGAACTGCACATGCTCTGGGTTTAGTATCCCCTTCTTACCTTGTTCTGCAGAGCAGTTCAGGACCCTCACAAACCCAAGAATTATTATCCTGCTTGTTTTTACACATTGGAGTCAAGTTTTCATCTTTACTGCAGTGAAAATGAGGCTTCTTGTCATACCTACTCCTAATTGGGTCCCACAAAGAAAGCTTTTTCTGTAAGGACTGCATCTATATTGCCCACCACTTTTTCCCTGCAGCCTCACACATGGATCTAAATGGACTCTCCAGTCCACAGAGGAAGTATGTAGAAGTCATTTAAAAGAAGCGGTGATAAAGGGAGAAGGGAGGAGCCTATACAAGAGCAGCATTTACAAACAGGAGAGTTCAACAGTGATACATAATGGGATAATATAATGCTATTTTTAAAAAATCAGATACCATTGTTTACAAGAAGATGAGATAATCTGTTTCAGGAAACCTGTATATTACTGTAGAAGATCTCCTGTAGATAGAATAAAAAGGTTAAAGTAATCTTCAGATGCTACCTACCTTTCCTTCTGCTAAAGAAAGAAGCCAGACTGACAGCTGTGGGATTTAGAGAAATCCATATTTCTGATTGCTATTTCATAATTGTAAGGTATTTCAGCTGCTTTGTGTTCAGCAATAAAATGTCTTATAACTCTAGTCCTACTAAAGACAAAATGTAATTGTCTCCATCTATCTAGTCAAAGTTATTTATGAAACCCTGCAAAGAGTGTATTTTGTCTGATTACAACTGTCCAATAAAATTCTCCTAAAAGCTCTTCAGCAACACAGTGATTTTAAAATGGATCTGTGTTTGACCTGCATTTAGACTTGTGTCATAAGCAGTTTTCTGACATATGCTTGAAGGTATCAGGTAATAGTGATTTGCATGTCCCAGGCAGAGTTGTCTGAAAGGGTCATGTCCACAGCCCTCTAAGGAAAGTGGGATTAGATCAGTTGGGAGGGAAAGATGCTGTGCACATCATGTAATCCTTTTTTCTTACATTTTGAAATTCAGCATTTTCAGAAAACTTTTTTCACGGAGTCTGTCTTCTTCATCTAATAGAATGGCATGAGAAAGAAAAAAAAAAAAAAAAAAACAAGATGAAAATTTTGTTTCAGTTACCCCAAGTAATCCTATTCCAAAACGAATTAATCCCATTCTTCCAAAGTTGCATCTAAAGCTCACATTTGGTTGCAAGGGTTTTGTGCTTTGTCCACTATCAGTTGTTAAAAGGTAATCCAAAAGGGATAAAACAAAAAAGACCAAGATAGGATTCCTATTTCAGAGACTCTGAAGCAGCTGACTACAGCTCCAGACATTAGCACAATTTGTTTCCAGGAGTTCTAATTTCAGTGAGCCTTTGCCCAGGGGTGAGGGCAGAGATGCTTCCTCCTGCCACTGTCAGTAAGGCTGAGGCGTTTCCATTCCTCTGTATCCTATCTAATATTTCTGACTAAAGTGGCATGGTAAGGCTAATTAAGTCAGCAAGACTGCATTAATTTCATGTTTCCTAATTGCCATTTTAACAATCCATGTCTGTCTCCCACCAAGATGCAAGAAATACAGCCAGTTAAATAAAGGACATTTCTTCCAGACACATAATGATACTCTCACATGTATCTCTGGCATTGTAATAAATATTAGAATATAAAGGTGGTAAGGTTTAGAAGAGGTCCTTATGTCAAAGCACCATGAAGAGATTCCAGCTCATCATTAATATTTTCAAATCAAATTCCAAATAGGCTTAGTTATCTTGCCAGAGAGTTCATTGTTTGAATACAAAGCCCCAAATATTTTAATACCATTGAACACACACACACACACATATACAAAATAAACTTACTCATCATTATAGTTTTGTATAATTCCATTTGTTTCTTGAGATGCAGAAGAATTCCAGAATTAAATAGTATAGAATGCCATTATGTTTCAAGAAAACTAATATCCTTAATATTAAGACCAAAATTCAATAAATTTGACTATATTCAAATACAAAAAATCTTAAATTCCCTGCATTCAATATCAATTGTGATTCTGCCAAAATTCAAAATCATCAATAAATCAAAAATATCAATGTCATATCTTTATCAGAGGTACTGATATGGGTTACTCCTTTGAATGCCAAAATGGTATATATTAACATTCTAGTTTTGAAATAATTTTAAACTTTGTTTGAATAAGTTTCTTTAACATATTCAGCAGTATGGCAAATGCAGCTACTGTTACACTTTTACAGAGAGAATGTAAAATTAAGTCATCTGCTCACCACGTGCAGGAAGAGTAAAGCTGTGAGAGAATTCAAAATAGAGGGATTTACAGATGGAAGGAGACATTTTGTTCTTCCTCAGAATGGTTTTATGTTCATGTTTTTACTTCTGCTTTTATTTTCTTGAAAAAAATAAATAAGAGAGGCTAATCCTTAACTGATATTAATTTTGGAAACCTATATATCAAATAGCATGCCCAGAATGCAGAGAATGGGATAGTCAGTCACTGGATGTAGGGATGAAAACTGTTCTCCATTTTATTTTGTGTCCTTAAAAGGTCTGTGAGCAGCCCTTCAAGCTGCAGTCCTAAATGAACAGAATTTTCTGTACTTCCTTATCTATTATAGTTCCTAAGAGTGAAGTTTGTCAAGATTGTAGCTAATATCAAGGAATCTGAATTTTATAGATTCTCCTGTTTCAAAATGACTATGTGGACTGAAGAAGTGTCTCCAAGATAACTGAAAACAAATTAACACCAAGAGATGCTTGATAAATAAAAGTGCATTTCACAATTTAAGTCAATTCCAAAATACAATATTTTCTTTTGTATATGTGAAAAAAATTGAAAATACACAAAACCAAAAAGATTTCAAAAGTTAACATCTGCCTGTTAATCTGAAAATTTAAGGAAAATGTAGATAAATTTGGATACTAAACTATTCACCAAAAAAGTGATATCTCAATCTAGCAAATGTGTTCTCTTGTTCCTGTGTTTTCCAGGAAATAATATCCTGAAACAGAAAAAGAAAATAGACTGCAAGTGCCTACTGTGCTTTATAAATCATTATTTTAAAAGGAAGGAAAAACTAAAACCACAAGCACACAGAATACAAAAGTGATTTCAGTTACTGTTTCTTCTGAGACCAAATTTCACAGAGTCTTGTGTTAAAAAAAAAGGGCTCACTTTCTACTTTGTACCCTAATTGTAGAGTCTGCTAAGGATCTTGGTTCTTAATTGTTCACTCAGTCCCGTTTGTAACAATAACCTACAGAATCTGGAAAACAGTCATAAATTATCAAGACCTGCCCCCAAATTGTCCCATTTTTGTGGTGTGAAGTCTTCTTGTGGGAAAGGGAGCAGGAATAATGATGTTCTTTCGGGGAACAAAGCCCCAAAATTTGCATTTTACATGCATGACAGGGAAAATAACAAGCAGTTTCATGGTGTTTTAATAAACGATATTAAAGCCCAGTTCCTCCAAAAAGTGGGCGCCACTCCTTCCTCACTGGTGGGTGCATGCTTGTAAAGCAGACCAAGTGCCCAGGGTAACACAGCAGACAGAAAACACAGACCACAGAAGAGATGAGGTCACTAAACATCCTCCAGGTGACACCATTCTGCTTTAAAAGGGACGATTCCTCTGCAAGAGCTCCCCAGACCGCACCGACTTCTTCGCTCTTTCCTTGTCCCTCTTTCTCCCCAGCACAAAGAGCAGCACAAGCTTTATGCTTTGAAGTAATGAATGAACCTGAAGGATGCTCTGTCAAGCCATGCAAAATTAATTAGGTCAAGGGCTCGGGTGGCTGCAGGGTGACTGTTACGCTGACATTTTTAAGCAGCCTGTCTGTGGCACAGCAGCCCTCCCAGTCGTGCCATCCCAAAGATCAGTGTTATGGGACGTGTTCATCAAATCACTAAACATAATCATATTTCCTTTTATAACTGTCATGGCTTCTTTCCTACATGCTCACTCCCCTCTCTTTTTCTTCTGCATTGTATTTATTATTATTATTTTGCCTACAAGAAATGAAAGATTTCTGAAATACCAAAAAGTTTTTTTCCTCGGTACAACAGCTCCCCCTTATGTTCTCTCCCTTTTTTCCTTCATTTCCTGATGGAGAGGAAAAAAAGTATAAGTTATAATTAAAATTTGATGAATGGTGTTTCTTTGGCCATTCTTCTGTGTTGTGAATACACAAATACCAAGGCTCAAACTGGCAAGAATTCTTCCTAGACACTTTATATCTATCTGACAAATAGGCTTTATCAAGAGTACCAAACAATTACAATATGTTTAAAAAGACTATAAATATAACCTAAGCTGGTATCCTGTGACCAGACTTCTTTGACGCTTCTCAGGGTTTGAAAGATCTATGGTTTGATAGCAGAGACTGATTTACAGATATTTTATTTATTTATTGTATTGTTCCATGTCTGAGTAGGTAAGGAGATGTGAGCAGATGTGCTATTCTGACATCTCTTTTAGAAGCCTATGAGTAGAAAAGTGCTGAATAAAAATACCCCTATCAAACCAACGCAAACCCCAGGAAAAAAACATATCAGTTCCTGAGGTCTTTGATTAATGGTGATTGCACTGCAGAGGAATAAAAACAAGACAAGCCATGCAGGAATGGAACATGGATTAAGGAAAAAATTAAAAGAGGAAGAGAGACAAAACAGTGGGTATGAGAAGGGAATGAATACTCAATTGGATCAATAGGCTTTAAAAACAAGTAGATCATTGCCATTTCCCAGGTCAGCCTCCCACACAGTGTACTCCCTAGATGTGAAGGAGATTAATTTCTTCTTCTCCGATACAGAACTGCCAAATATCGTGGTTATAGCTGTGTTCAAACAAATACTGGTCTTTGAAAACCTGTATTTGTGCTAGCTCAGTGTAGTGACATCTAATCTCCTATTTCACGGTGAGAAGGCTTTTTACCCCCTGGAATGTCACAAAATCCAGCTAACATTCGGCCATTCAATGTGAAGGCTGTTTCAAGGACCACTGAACATGAGCAAATACTTATAGCAGGCTAATGGTCAAAGTTTAAAACAATCACAGCACTTAGCAATTAATTAGCATTCTTGTTAAATAAACCTTAGTACAGATCTCTAAAGCTTGTTGGACCTAAAGGACCTCATTTTCCATTAATTTATTTCAATTAAGTTTTAATCTTTTTTGCATTTACTTTTCAAGTGTGTTATGAGAAAAAAAAAAAGTCTTAGGAGAAGTGCCTCAAATCTAAGGAAATCTTAAAAAATATGTGAAAACTATATTATCTCCACTAGAAGTCAGGGTTTCTGAATTATGGCTGAATATTTTTGTAGCTGCTTTTAGGAACCTCATTTTGGGAACATTTTAATGACTAGGTAACAGAAGCCTAAAGACTAGAGTACTGTTATTAAAAAAAACTTGGTTTCATTGTGGAAAATATAGCATATTAGATCAAGAGCTCTACAAGTTTCTCAACTGCCAGTCAAATCAACTTTTTTTTTTTTTTGCAAACTACCACTATCATATATGCTGACATTTTCATTATGTCAATGTTGTCAGATCTTGTGATGTCAGTACGACATTTTAACATTAAACTGAACAAAAAATGCATGTGAGTGTTCAGACAGGTACACTAGAGTCTCTGAAGCTACATTTCTGACCATCATGCATCTGCAAATGTAAAGTCTCAAAAAACTAGCATTTAAATGTATATCTATACACAGACACACAAATCTCAGTCATTATAGAGTAAGTACAATACTAAAATAAAAAATAAAAACAACAACAACAAAAGCCTTGAAATGCAGAGGAAATTATGTGCTTAGAGGACATGAAGGTCAAGAGAAATATTCTTGATGGTGGGCGCAACCAGGTCTTCAGCATTTGGTAGCACCCTACTGGAACACAGTCTTTGGTGAGCAACTCGATGGTCCTGAGCTTTGAAAGAGCAGAAAAAGGGAAGGCAACTGCATTCAAAGGCACATCAGCTCTAATGAGGGGAGGGAAAATTCACATTTCTGTGAGGAAGTATGTGACTGCAATGAGAGGCATATAGCTGAAGTTTTCCAGGCTCCCTCAGAGCAACAGTACTGCCAGTTCTGCTGGCCCATGAGCAGTGTGGTATGGAAAGAGCACTGTGCACTGTTGGTAGGGCAGAAGGGAAGATGTCTGCACCCAGGACAAGTTTTAACAACAGATTGGATTGTCTCTTGCACCTCTCCAAGCTCCAAGTGAGGAATGTACTGCAAAGTGAGAGCTTAAATTTAGAGCTCAGTTCAAATCAATAAAAAAGATATAGATATTTGTAACCATATTAGTGAGGTGGTTACAAAGCTATGATGAAAAAAGATAAATATTGTTAGTTATATTATAGCAGTGAACAAAAAATAAATCCTCTATACACTCTGAGCTACACTGGGTTTCCTGGGTGATATCTCTGTGTCAGCCAGGTCTCAGCTCTCACCTGGAGACAAGCACACTTCTCAGTTCATGTTTACATCTTTGGGTTCCTCACCCGCTTAGCTGCACATTTAATCAAGCTAGCTCTCTCAAAGCCTCACACTACACCTGTCAGGTTGTGTGGTGAGTCTGCTCCCTGTATAGCAGCACCAGGATGGGAGACCCTGGGGCAGGCAGGGCCCCAATGCCTCCTTATGTGCATAAGATCTATATATATGTGTGATCTATATATATATCTATATATATGATATATGTGATTTATATACCTGTATACATATCTATGTGCTTGTGTATATGAATCACATGTGTGTGTGCATGCATTTTCCTCTTGGGAACACATGCTTGGTCTTGATGCAGGCTGAACCTGGGGACACAGGGCTGCCACACCTCCTCTGCCATGCTACTGCCTTCAGTGGCTCCATGACAGTATTTCACTGTTTGCATCCTCAAAGCTTTACCAGAGGAATCACATTCCTATTTTGTGGAGGGAACTTCTCTTTTATGGTGTGAGCCTTTGGAGATCCACCAGCTCTTCTTTCTCAAACAGATTTTGTGTTCTTTTCACGGAGTTGCCTCAACCTCAATATGCACTTTAATACTGAGCTAACCTGGAAGAATGAAATAAAAAATTACTAGCTTTACACTTCCTTTGTAGAGAGATATATCTTCTTTTCTTTTCTCACATATTGTGATAGAAAAAAAAAATTTCTTCCATCAGGATGTGAAAATGAGACACAGGCAGAATAAGATCTAACATTCCAAGATGTCTGAGCGAATTAACAATAGATAAATCTATTCACTTCTTCATTCAGTGCTTCATCTACTTTTAGTAATAGTAATAATCTTGCAGTAAAGCAGTTACCTTTGTTGAGGTTCAACAGGGAACAGATTTTCCTTTTTTTTAAAGAATTACATTGTTTTCTTGACTTGAAGTGATCTTTGGCATGGTCTTTATATCAATCTGAATTTTCTGCAATGTGAAAAAATTTTGCTGAATTTACAACCAGCTGCAGTCACCACAAATGCTAATGCTGACACCTGATGGAAGTGACTCTCAGACCACCAAAGACAATCCAACACACTAGCACTGATTGCAGCTCCAAATTTAGAACAGTGTTCTGGCCATAAAATCATTGAGCAAAGTATTGCAAGAAGGATTTGTAGGGCAGGCTGTGGACAGTTCCAAGATTCAAGAGAGCCTGGCAATTTTAGAGTGCTAACGATTGAGAGAAAATTAAGCATAAATTGATTAACATCTTCCCCCTCAAACAGACTCTCAGGAAAACAGTAATAATAAAGTAGCTTTCACTAAAATCTGATTTCACGATAATTTTGACCTCTCTAAACTGAGTTTTAGTAACATGGATTCAGTTCTTGCAACAGTGCAGGTTTCTGTGCCACCATCAGTAAATACTGGTGAGAGCATTTACAGGGACTGACATCAGCAGATAGACTGTGCCTGCATCAGCAAGCAGGGCAACATAGCAAGAACTAATCTGGAGAGCAGAAGTTTCCATACCACCTGCGCTGCTGGGGCTTGACTTCAGATAATTTCTAGTGTGCTTCTGTAGGCTGAATACCTGAAGACTCCTGAACCCCACATTTTGAGATGGTCTCAATTGAAACCCCAAGCCCTTTCCTTTCTGCAAAATCATGGCAAGCAAGAGTGATAAGGAAATTTATTTAAAAAGAGTTCTGCTGACTCAAACTACAGTGCTAATGTAAACCAAATTAAATCACCTGATTAGAGATTTGAACAAAAAAGATTAAATATATATATATATATATTATTCTGTCTCCTCCTCCCATTGAAGTAAACTGTAGGCTGACCGTGTTAATTTATGAACTTTAACCAGATGTTTAAAATTCGTGCTGTAAGCATCCTTCCTGAGCTCTCTGAAGGACCCTCTTTTCAATCAGGATGAAAGGACTTTCTTTTTACTCCTGTCTCCTTTTTTTCATCTTATTGATTTACTTGTTACCATCATAGCCTGCAACTTCTGGACAATACTTGTCACACATATAAATGAGTCAAAAACATAAGCAAGGTTTTATCTCTCTTTACACTGTAGAAACATTAACACTCTTAAATCTGACTATGGACACCTGCATTAGCTGTCAGCTGGAAGCTTTTTCATCTTCAGAAAAGCACATTATGTTAGGTTTTCTTCAAATCTGATATCAGCAAAATCCCTCTAAACTTGCTTTTCACTGAATGTAGTATTCTCCAAATCCCACTTCAGACAATATCCAGGATGAGCTTACAGACTGAAGCTTTAGACAGCTGGCTCCTACTGTTGCTAATGCTACTGCTGAAATAAAGGTGCTGTTGTTATCTGATAGGGCTTTCTGCAGTGCAGTTCCTTTACTTTGAGTAATGTTTGAGTTTGAGTATGAGTTTTATTGTGCATGTTCATGTGGAGGTCAAAGGAGCACAAAGCTCTCACTTCTGGCTCTCCAACACATCATTTCTTCAGGCAGCTGAGTGGGAAGAAAGGCAGAAAGGGAATGTCTGTATTGTGCAATTCCAAGTTCCCGCATTGCATTGTATACGTTATAAGAAAACTAACAATTACTGGTGCATTAAAATAAGAAGCTTTCTGCTGATAAGCCACCTTGAGTATTTTCTCAGGATTTTTCTCAGAAGGTGGAACTCTGGATACCACCCATGAGAAATGGACTACTACAAGGAAAGGAGCAAGATAAAGCAGGACACACTGAAAAGCAGTGTAAGGGGTATTGAGGCACTCCTGCACGTTTCATGCAGGTGCAGGCTTCTCTCTCCATCTCACAGTAGGTGAGCATGCTGTGCAACTACTGGACTCCCAACAAACAAGCACGAATGGTAGCTACAAAAATGATCTGTAAAAGGCAGACATCAGAATATGAACAAGTACCTAAAAACACTGCAGTGGAAACAAGATCAGAATATAACAGCATTAACATTAAACTTTGTATAACCATGTAGTGGGTTGACCATGGCAGGATGTCAGATGCCCACCCAAGCCACTCTATCACTCCCCTCCTCAGATGGACAAGGGGAGAGAAAGTATAACAAAAGGCTTGTGGGTCGAGAAAAGGACAAGGAGAAGTCACTCACCAGTTACTGTCATGGGTAAAACAGACAGAGTAAGGGAATGAAAAATAAACTCAAATTTAAAATACCTTCCCCTCACTCCTTTATCCTCCCTGGGGTCAAGTTTTCTCCTGATTTTCTCTACATCCCTGTCCACAGCACCATGGGAGGATAAAGAATGGTGTCTGTGGTCAGCTTATCACATGTTGTGTCTGCTTGTCCTTTCTCCTCTGGGGGAGGACTCCTCACACTCTTCCCAGCCACAGTGGGGTCCTTCCCATGGGAGTCAGTTTGCCAAGAACATCTTTCTAAAGTGAGTCCTTCCCATGGGACACTGTTCCTTCATGAACTGCTCGAACACAGGCCCCTTTCATAGGGTGCAATCCTTCAGGAACACACTGCTCCAGCAGTCCAGTGGGGTCACAGGTCCTGCCAGCAAACCTGCTCCAGCTTGGACTCATCGTTTCATGTGACCACACGTCCTGCCAGGATCCTGCTCCAGCATGGGCTTCCCATTGGGCCACAGCTTCTTTTGGGCATCCAGCTGCTCCAGCATGAGGGACCTCCAGGGCTCCATGTGGACCTTCATGTCCAGGTGGACAGCCTGCCTCACCACAGTTTTCACTGTCACTGATGGGCTCTGTCTCAGCCAGCGGCGGGTCCATCTCAGAGCCAGCTGGCTTTGACTCTGTTGGACATGGGCAAAGCTCCTGGCAGCCTCTCACAAAAGCCACTCCACTGTCCTCCCTGCTACCAAAACCTGGCCACACAAACCATTACAAGCCAATAATTTGTGGTGTACTATGAGTTGTTTCTGGATGCCTATTAACAATTTAAGAATATATAGATATTTATACAGGAAAAACACAATGTCCGAATGGTTTCAAATTTTAAACATCTGAAGAAGAAAAATAACTGTAACTGTCTTAACCTAGGAATTAAGAAAAAGGAAAGGAAGCAGACTAGTAGAAAAAATAAATGTTTTGCTCCTCACAGATAAATTAATCAGCAGCAGCTGTAGCAAGATAATTATCAGACAGATGTCTTTAGGAGCATCCTGAACTCTCACTTGCAGTTAAGTTTGGCAGACCCAATAAAAATGAGGTACAGCCAACGTGCAGCTCTTTACCCTGAGAGAGTAAGAAAAAACAGTAAGAAAAGACATAGTTGATTAATATAATTATCTCATACCTCATTAGACAGCTAACCCTTGCTGTGCATTAAAGACTTTTTCCCAAGTCTGTTCTGGTACCACATCAGAGAATTACTTTCTAAATATAATGCAGTGTATAAACAAAGTTAGCTTCAGTTTTTATTGCTTGCCCCAAGGTCTGTGTTCAGTGCTTCTCAACACAATAACAGGGAGCCATGGGGCTTTACCTCTGCCTCTCTTTACACCACTTCCTCCTCTAGACATACAAGTTAGGAATACATCCAGAATAAAGGAAATTCTGAATTTAAAATTAAACGTGATTTTTAGCTTCTGGATAAAAAAGGAAACATTCAGTCTCAACAAAACTTGGACTATGAACTTTGTCTGCCTTTGGAATAAATTATACACAAACACTGTACAGACCTGGCAAATGCATATTTTGGCTCATGATGTGGAACAAGGCCATATGTTAACATGAAAGAAGGGACTACAACTGGGATAACTCAGGGCATTGCTGGCTAGCCCTAGCAAAATCATTTCTATCAGCTCAACCTTTCCAAAAAACTGCAGAAGTTAGGTTTTGCTGAGAAAACTAATTTCACTGACGTCAATGATTTTTTGCAATATGACAGTTAGTTTACAAGACAGGAAGCTGAGTAATCAGTGGATCTTGTCTAAAATAAGAAACTATACATTTGAAATATATCTTGAACTAATGTTTTTTAGATTTGGAATACTTAAGGATTTTCATAATCTGCACTGGTTTATAGCTTTTCCTTCAAATTTAGCTGAATACTGAACATCAAAAAATCAGTTTCATTTGTACAGATGCAAAAGTCTTCTGAAAAGAAGTATGCTGAATTTGCATAATAAGGTTTTTTATTTCTCCATACTTTTCTTGGAAGTATTTTTTTTCAATGTAAGAAAATATCCATTTAAAAAGTGAGAAAAAACTCCATATCTGAGTCCTCCAACATTCTCGCTAAGCTTCCTTTTAGCAGTGCAGTAGAAGCTGATACATCAAGGGACTTTAGCTTTGATAATCAGATAAATACATCTTTTGTTGTTTTAAATTCAAGGAGATTTTAGTGAAAGTCTGACTTCTCCCCAGGAAAAATAAACATATTGGATATATATGTTTCTGTACTGGTGAACTTCCTAAAAAGTGGTCAAGTAGATCTAATATTTTTAATTTTTTTATCATTTATATACAGATGTCTGAAATAGCCAGTGCTAATTCCTTATGGCTCAGGGCTCTGGACCAAACACAAGCCTTTCAATCTTGTGCAGGAGGTTGCTGCAACTTCTTTTCATTTGGTTACTGTAGGCAGTCTAACCTACCACAAAAGAATATGCAGAATATTAGTCAGCAAAGTTTTTAAACCTCTTCATGGAATTAAAATTTCCCTCAGACTGTTAAATTGCATTATTAACAATGAAAGTAACTTGGGGGTCGATTTACAGAATTCAGGCCATGTTATGTGGTTTTCCAATAAGTATCAGTTTCTTAACAGGTTTATTGAAAGGAAGAAAAATAATCTAAATCTATATATTCAAAGAATGTGTTATTATTTCAGGTTAAACATATAACAGTAAATAATAAAGGCATGTTTTAATTAGAGATAGTGGGCACAAACAGAAATAAGAGGAATGCCTTTTAAACAATAGAAAGACTCCATTACTGTAAAGAGTGGTCAAACACAGGTTGAGCTGGGAGGTTGTGGAGTCTCCAGTTTTGCAACTGAAGTCAAACCCCATCTGGACAGAGCCCTGAGCAACCTGCCCCAGCAGACCCTGCTCTGAGCAGGGAGAGGGAGTAGAGACCTCCAGAAGTGCCTGCCAGCCCCAGCCATCCCGTTGAAGGTAGCAACAGTCAAGTCATGATCAAGTAGAAACAATTAACAATGAAACCAGCTTTTCCTTAATGTGCAGAATAATTCACAAAAAATAATATAAATAATTATTGCATGCTTCAAAAGAGAGAATTTTCACCATTTAAAAAGATATATTTTAAATGAAATTTAATCATATACTTTAAAAATAAATAACAAATACACACGTAACAGCAGAAAATGTATGCTGGTGTGCTTTTGCAGTTTTTTAGGATTATCTATAAATCATTTTTAAACACTTGCAGCCAAAAAAAAAAAGAAAATAAAAAAGAAAAGAAAAAAATTTTAAAAATAGAAGAAAGAAAATGAGAAGAAAATGAGATTTTAAGCCTCCCATGTAAGATTTAATTGACCCAAAGACATTCAAAACTAAGTATCACTGCACCAGGCCTTCTGTCAACTTTGATTCTTACTTTGAATCACAGCTTCACAACCTAAATATTCTAGTGGCCTAAATATTCATTTAGTCCTTGAGGTGTGTAGTGGAAGGACAAGAGGTAAGAGTAGGTCTGGTGTCTGCTGGAAAATTATATCTGACTCAATATAACAAGAAATTCGGTGGAACAACTAAATCATTCGGGGGAGTTAGATGCTTTAGCACTGCAGATGAGAGCAAAGTCTTCTGCTTCAGAAAAAAATCAAAGCTATTGACTTATAAATTAAACTTTAAAGTACCTGAACTGACATATTCTTTCCAGCTACCAAATGGCTTTGTCTTTTGGAGTGGCTGGTAGACTTCTCTCTCCATGATATTTTTACAGTTTCATTAATCAAGCAGGTCAGCAGAACAGTCCTGAGGTATAATTGTTCTCATGCCCCTCAGATGGTACCCAGACGTCAGTTTTCAAACATTCAATTCATTTCATCTCCTTCAGGACTTTGGTTCTATTTATCCAAAGTGAAGATGACAAACTGGAATTTAAAATTTCCTGTCTTTTTGGTTTTTTTTCCTCATCCCTTCATCCCTCACCCCAAACCAAGGGGCTTCTGCAGTTTCTTTCATATCTTCAAAAGTCATCAGCAATTATGCTTTACACCAGATTTTTTGAGACTTAGGTAAACATCTAGAAAACAACTAATGTTTGGCATCCCTGGGAGACAGCTGATCAGACACAAAAAGGTCAGCTTGCCTCTATGTGTGCCAAGATTTATTAGATCAGAGGAGACCAATGAAGCTTTGAAATTTGACTCTCTTACTCATATAGGTTTGTGCTATGCCATTTAGGCATTCCTTACAGTTCTAGCTGTCACCATCTGTCACTATAAAAAGGGATAATATTTGACAAAACTCCTAACTATGGCCATCTTGATAGTGCAGAAATTAGGAAGTGATTGTTGTAGCCTTTTGCATTATATATTAATTAAAACACTCTTATTTAATATTAATTTTAAATTTAAGGTTTATCTCTGTATATATTTAGTTATATAAAGCATAGAATTCTACTCTCTTTTGGAGTAATCTAATAGGGCAAAAGAATGAGCTGGACCACTTCCACATCCAAAGTTTTGCCATATGTTCCAGTTAAAGTGAGATCCAAAGGCAAGATTCAGTTCATTAAGGTTCTTATTCTCTTGCTTCTCAGGAGGTATTTCCTTCCTTTTCTCTCATGGATCTGTGAAAGAATTTATGTATTTTGAATTTCTTGGCACCTCACTTGGATAGAGGGGTTCTTTTATGACACACCTCCTATTGATTTCCAAATGCTATAGTAATTGGTTCATATTTTCTTTTCATTATTCAAATCAATTTTACCAACAACAAAAAATAAAAATAAGAACTATTTTGAATTTGTTATTTTCCTCTTTCTGAGGCCCTGAAGTTCTTACTGAAATATACATTGCTTCTTTGTCTTATACTCTTATGTATGGCCTAGGTAGATACTTCAGAGCCTAAATACTCAAATTTTAAAATGCACATGTATGATAAAGAAAAGAAATCTAATAAGTTTGCTTTTAGTTTTCCTAGTCTCAAGCCTGAATAATAAATATTTTTGTCCTATATAAGATCTTTCACAAATACAAATGTGTTTGTCATGAGAAAAAGATGTTAGAACACTTTAGAAAGTGAGATATTTAAGTAAAATGTACCCAAAAATTGCCTTGATAATACTATTGTAGCCTCTATTCATGAAGAGGGTCAGCAGTCATACACATTTGAATACCACTGAAACCACAAATACTAGTCACCTAAATTATTGTTTCTCATTACTGCTTATTGCAATTTTCTCTCCTATAGAGGAAAGGTAACCATGAAAGAGAGAGAACTGTTTGACAGGTCTCCAAAGCCCCTGTTTTGTTGGTTTGGAAACAGAAGGTAGCTGTTGTAAAAATAAAGTTCAATAGAGCCCCTTATGGCTTCCAGCTCTTATCAGTATGATCAGAGTTTGTGCGGGTGAGAAGGGGCTCCCTGGGTTCCCTGTCAGTGCCAGCTGTGCTCTGTGTGAGAGCTGAACCCACGGGAGTGCACACCTGTGTGCAGCTGACAGGCTCGGGTCTAAATCAGATGCATTATGAGCCTCCTGCAGGGAACAAGATTTCCTGAAATAATCTGATCAGACAGAGCAAGTAACTCCTGTATGAATCAAATCTCCTTATATTATCACACACTCAAGAAAGTTCGAAGGGAGCAAGCTGCAGCTTTCAGCATGTAGAGCTGAGTCATTTGATCACAGGATATAGTCAAGAAAAGGAGCAGCTTTGCCCAGCTTAATTCTAGCCTTGAGATAGCATCAGGCACTATTTGGTGTTTGTAACAATAAATTTGCAGAAACTGAGGAAAAAAAAAACTGAAAGATTCTGAAGACTATTTCAGTTTGAAGCAGATTTCTTTTTAAAAGAAATTTCTTAGTATTTCATGACCTCTAGTGGACAGGACTACATGTGCAGGTCTTCCAAATGAAAATCTATATTCTGAACCTATTTTCAGGAAAGACTGCAATGCAACATTATCAAATTATGACCCTTCTCCTCTTTACTTTACAAACTAATCCCCAACTCCAAAATTCATATGCCATCTTCTAATTGTGAACCTGCTTAAACTGAAAAGTGAGTACAAATTATTCTTTCTAAAATGTCTTCAAGCTATCAAGAAAAATTCCTAAAGCAGAATTATTAGCATATTTAATAACAAAACCAATTCAAACACATTAAAAGAATGAAAAAATTCTGCTGGTCCCTGGTTTTTCAAAACTGTAATGCTGCAAAACACCATGTTCAAATTTTCTAAATGGATTTTTTGTCAGAGTCCAGGACATCCCTCTGGCTGCTCTGGCTGTCTTGAGACCCTGGCAGGGGGCTCGGAGACCTTGGCACAAAGTCAAAAACACCTGTGGCTTTGATTTTAGCCCGTGGAAAAAACTGACAACTTTGTATGAGGAATTACAAGCCTCAAGGGTTTGAGTAGTGTAGTAGTTGAATTAACACAGGGTGAAAAAGTGGAATTTTGGGGCTTTTTTAGAAAGGGATTCAAGGGACAAGATGGAGGGATTTGAGCATGTCCTGACCTTCTTCTCCTTCTTTTCCTCCATGTTTTGCTGACACTTTTCTATTGGTTTAAGGTAGAGACACATTGTCTAACATAAATGATAGATATTAGCACATTATTGTAAACATAGTACACCTAGTTTTTAGTATAAAATGTAACCGTCACCCTAGGCGGCACACAGAATGCCATGGCCGCCTTGCTAGACAGACCTCAGCAGGTCAGAGAAAGAATGTTATAGATAAGGAAAAATAAACAACCTTGAGAAGCTGATCCTACTCATTCTGACTCCTCCTTTGGCTGCACAGGCTGGGAGAATAAGGACTTTTACAATCTTGGGGTCATCCCAACACCCAGACTCTGAGAATTTTTCTTTACCAGGGTAAACTATGCTATTTTCTAAGGAAGTCCAGTTTAAAAACATAGCCATCAAGTACACTGTCATAGTACCATGTGCATTTTTCTCTCATTTTAGCACTAGCTGGACTATAAACATTCATGTCTACATAACAGGGGTATAAATTATAAAATCTCCCACAAATTCTTTGATTAGAAATTACATATCTTTCCTGACAACTTCTCCTTTTCCCTCTCTCCTTGACTCCTTTTCCTTCTTGCTCTCCTATTCCTCAAATCTCTATCTCTGATTAGAAATTACATATCTTTCCTGACAACTTCTCCTTTTCCCTACTCTCCTTGACTCCTTTTCCTTCTTGCTCTCCTATTCCTCAAGTGTCTATCTCTTTCCAGAGGCAGAAAGTATTTTTCTTTCACCTGTGCTTCAGCAAAGATATACCCTGAGGACCTTGGGTTGAGTATCAGAAAATCATCTTTTACTTCATTATTTTACCATAATAATTATTTTATTGTTTGATCATTCAGGGTGAAAAGAATTACTAAGTTCCCATGGCTTATATAAGAAGGTCACTTTTCTGACTGGGAGTTTAATTTGTTTCTTTATTATAACAGCCTGTGGTAGTTGGCAAAGAGTGATGATAATTATTGTCTTTAAAATTAACTAGGAGTTGTAACTCTGAAAAAAGAGAATACCATTCACTTTTGACAGTAAAATCATCAACAGCAGTAAAATTATCAGTATATCTAATTCCCTCAAATTATCACTGTATTCCCTTAAGAAAGAAAAAATGGATGGTGCAGAAGAGCAGATCAGAAATGGCTGCACATTCTTTACTGAAGCGATATCATCATTGTGGAGGCAATGGTCAGTGTACAGCAAGCAATAAATGGTAAAGACTTCATAGTTGGTAAAGTCTGACCCTGACTGGCTTACTCATCATGCAATTAATTAAATCAGCACACTCCTGAGCATTTCCATCTCATTCAGCCACGGTTATCTCCCTCTCAGATGTCTCAAGTCTTCTGACTTTTTCTGCTAAAAATAATAATAATTTGAAAATAATAATCTCTGATCCACTGCTTCACTGCAGCATTTTATATCATACTGTGAAAGAGCATTCAGAACATAAGCTCCCCTGATAGGCAAGAATCCAAGCTACTTCAAGAAGAATTAGAAAGATGTTTTGATCCAGACTTCCAGTGAGCCATGCAGGGATGTCTAATTGTCTTTTAATTAATTCATTAAGACATCAGCACATTGCACAAAAAGAGTACAGACTTAAAAGGTGAACCTTGCAAAGCTTTGAGTCACAGAACTGCTGTTGTTGCTTCTGGAAGTTGGAAAGAAGAGTTGTTACAGCCTCCATCTGCCCTCTGGGTACATAAGCAGGTGCTTTATGTGAAACAAATGCTTGTGTCTCTCCCATGAACTCAGGGCTTTGTACTGCCCTCACCTTGGCTTCCGCTAAGCTGTTTCAAAGTTGAGAGGTTTTTCACTTTGGATGTAACACTAATGCAAGCAGTCCCTTTGCCAACACAGAAATCTCCTGTGCCACTGAACTCTTTAACAGTCTCTACCTTTTTATTTTCCACCAACAATAACTCATTGTGTTCTGACATTGAGTAAGATATCTTCATATGCACTCAATTTATCCAAACATTCTTTAGAGAATATTTCATGTTAAAAAGTCCTTAAAACTGGCATCACACAGTAAAATTAATTTACCCTAGTGACAGTCTCAGGTGGAGATGAAGCACAGCAGCATAACATTCAAATTTACCTCATTAGCAGCAGAGTGAACATATTATAGTCTAACTAATATTCTGCTCCTCCATTTATTATCTCCAAAGTTACAGAAATAAACTTGCTGCATAGAACTCATCTTTTATATCTCATACTTTTACAAACCTGAAGCAAGAATTTTAGTAGTCATTCTATACATACATATTGCATTCATCACTGCCTAAGACTTACCTACCCTTCTATGTAAGGAGCTCATTCTACCATCTGGTGTAGGTAGTTCATTCACTTTTCAAACCATATTAGTTATTATTTCTTTATTTCATCATTATTCTGTATTTCTGTATACCATATTCTGTGGTATTTCTCTTCCTTTGCCACAATGAATACTGTCTTTGCACCTGCTGAGTCAGGCTACCTAGTTAACCTGCTTGTCCTGTATTGTGGGAATAGAAAGATAGCATGAATCACTACCAAAATCTGCTCAGTTCAATATGGTAAAATCCTGCTTGAGAAAATGTGTGCCCTGGTGTTAGAAATGGATGTGGGGGGTAGATAAGCCCTTGCCTTTTGCCCAGGTCTCTGGCAGCAGGCAGTAGCTTTACTGAGGCAGCCAGCACCCCAAAACTCACTCTCATTCACAAGTTCTTTAATAAAGTCTGATTAAGTCTATTATATAAATAATTATTTATTTAATAGACAGAAAACTAGCAGTCATAAGTCTTTAAACAAACTAATACTACACAGGAATAAAGAAAAAAAGAAAAGAGAAACTACTAGTAGATATACACAGCACAAGGTTAAAGGTACCTGTTAATGTTACAGCTAGCGAAGAAATAATATAACTTAGGATTCAGAGTATCTTACCATCCAATTGTTGGTGCAGCACACATCAATATCCTTTCCCTCAATCCCCAGAGAAGTAACCATGGAACCCGTGTCCAGGCTCTGGGGAGAGGTCTCCCACACTTTCAGGGCACATGTGTAGAAGGTTTCTGCCTCTCTGATAACTCAAGTGTCTTTTACAGTTTGTAAAAAAGTGTCTCTCAGTCAAGAATATTTCCTTTATCTCTTCCCACATCTGCTCTCCAGACTAAGATATTGTTTCTTAGCTGAGGCCTGAACCCCTCCGGTGCCAGAGATGACCCCTTGCTGGGCCTTTTAGCCCCCAGGTTATCTCTTTATGCACCAAATGTGCATAAATATGTCTATATGTGGTAGAGAGGAGTGGGGGACAGATGTCCTGCCACATCTGGCCAGCCTCAGAGAAAATCACTGGATGAATACCAGATAACTTTATTCCCTATCTGACAGGAGACAACACTAGGGGCATAACTCATCTTGCTGGGCTGGTTTGTTAAAAAAAGATAAGGTCATTACCTCCTCTTGAGAAGACTTAGGGAAACTGAGTGTTTGCAATAATGCGTCTAATGTATGGTCTGTTACCAGCTGTGAGGTTAGGACAGCTGAGCAAAACCCAGTGCACTCTGTGCAATCTAAACAAAAACTCACAGGCTGATCTGTGTATCACTGCTGAAGTTAACCAGATACTGAAACAAACTTAAAAATGCAGGAAGTAAGAATGAAAGAGAAAGACTGTTTCTTTCAAGACAGTAATTATTCCAGTAATAATAAATAAGTAAATAAATATAAAAATAATAAATTATTCCAGTAATAAATAAATAAACTCATGCATACTTTTTATGATAAGGCAAACAAGCTTAAAACATCCTATCTACCCTTCTATGACTGTTCAGAATTACTTTGGTGGTTATATTGAATACAAGGGACTTTCAGCTGTGATATTTGCCTGTGTCATGACTGAGCACTTACACATTATAAATTTTAATGAAATATTGTGGAGGCATCGAGGTCCAACAGATAAACCACTGGACCAAGACTCAGAATTCAGCTCCACCCCTCATCCCTCCTTTACCAGTCTTAAACAATGTCCATCACTTTTCTCTCTTTTACCTTCTCTGCTCCCAAAAAAGGTATAATATCTACTTTTCAGAAATGCATCTGTATCTTTTCTATAGAAGAGAGTTATAAAAAGCTAAATTTTATATGTTATTAGTGCATAAATTGATAGAGATTATTGTATAACCTTCCAGCATTAGCCCCAGTGAAAGGCTGCACTAGTACATCAAAGAGTTAATTAATTTTCTTTCCCAAAGGATAAAGATATTCTGTCGCAGAAAACAATGTGGCTCAACCCAGGAAGAAGGTCCAGAAGTTTTATTTGCCACATGCCCCTTGTATAAAACTTAAACTAAGAAAAAAATAATAATAATTAGAACTTTGAAGGGGCATAAGAGGATTGAATGGTCTTTAAAATAACCCCAACTAACCTAAAAAACCACAGACATACCTCTAATACACACACACAGAAAAGTAAAAACAAAGTTCTTTTACAAGAAGACTATTTCAGATACTATTTACTTCATAATACCTGTAGAATAATGGTGGTCAATGTAGAGACATCCAAGGACAGGGTTTTGACAGGACAAGAAAACCATAAGCAACACATCAGTTCTAAAGAACTGCAACTTTATGGAGGTGCTGAACTGAAAATGATTACAAGCAGCTTAAGAGCAGCAATAATGCAAACCCAAAATGTGACAGCACTTCTGAGGACAGCCATGAGAAATGGCTTGTGTTTATGCATTTGAAAGGCATTACCAGGGACTGCTTTTGGAGTAGCACAGTGCCAATAGGCCACCTTTGGCTGTGTCTGATCATACAGAGATGGTAAGAGCCATTGCTCTTAAATACACTTAAGAGCAGCCACTTAAGTACACCATAACTGAACTACTGATGGAACTACTGATGCTGAATGACAAGATGCAAACCCCCCTTTGCACTGCTTGTGAAAGACCTCACAAAATCTAATGAAGTATTGGACAGTGCAGGTTTCTGAAGACATTAAAATAATAAATGTTCCCTGGCTAATCCAATCACAAGGAGCACATGGCACAAGAGAATATTCACTACTACAGTAGTCTCTGAAAAACAAGATTTTGCTTAAAGGAAAGACAGAAGTTACTCTAATAGATTCAAGGTGTGACATCATGAGCAAATTTTATTCTACTTAATTTCAGATGTCAGCATGGGAGAAATATCACTTCAGTGCGCAATTTTTCTAAGCTGTTTTAAATGCATGCTGAGATGAGACAGAGAGCACTCTGAAAGTGCACTTTTCTTAAAGAGACACTAAAGGAGTCTTGGGTGAGTTGCTCAGACACACAAGTCTACATGCAGGATATATGCATCTGACTAAGTAAGTTCCACTCCATGAGATTGCATTTTGAAAAAAAAAAAAGGCTGTTCTAAACCAAGTGCAATTCAAAGCAAAGCAAAACAAAACAAAACAAACAAACAAGCAAAAACACCTAAAACCAAACTAAAACAATCAACTAAACAAAAAAACCAAACCAAACCAAACAAACCAACCAAACAAAACAAACAAAATACCCAAACAGGCCAGTGGAATCTAACAGATTCGTTGTTCTGGTTCCTGAAACTCTGATGTGAGAGCTAAACACTGGAAAATGTTTGAGGAACTGTATGATGACAGTAAATTAGCACTTTTCAATACACTGCTTGTGGATTAGGCAGGTTTTCAGAAGGATAGTTAGGTGGCAGATGGAAACAAAAGACAAATTTTGAAAAATGTACTATTGTAATACACTCTGCTCAGGAAACAGGATATCTACCAGTGCTGCAATAGAACCAAAATAATTAAGCAACATGATAATGTTACTGTATGGTACATAAGGTATCTTTCTTTTAGTGAGAACCTTCCTTTGCCTCTCATTCAGGAGTGTCACCTTTATAAACAGAAAAAAGATGATGGGTAAAATGAGACATTACATCATGTTTGGCCACTCTGCTGTATCTTCCCAGGGCCAGCATTAGCACAGCACTGAGTTTACTAAAGGATTAGTGTCTGGCACCCAGGCAAATCAGACCAGCAGAGCAGCAAAAGGCAAGACCCAGAAGCACTTAAAATAATCCAGAGTAAGCAGCTTCCTTTTCTAGAGAAAAAAGTATCAGAGGCTATACATAGAGAAAAAAAGGAAGTGTCAGAGGCTATACATAGATGAGCAAGCGTGGGTCTAACCAGGAAGCGGGTCTAGAAATGCAAAAAAGCACAAATACTTTCTCTTTTATGAGGCAGCTGATGAGTTACAAGCAATAATGGAACTAAACCCAAAGCTTTCATAAATAAAAGTAGATTCCTTGTGCCCATGGATAAGCAAAGCTAAAGTTATAACTATTAGAACATGGGTAGGATTGCAAGAAATCAGAACTGATATTTATGAACCACAGCAAGAATTGATTTGGGAAGATATTGCTCAACATGGGTGTAAGCAGTAACAGGGTGAACAAAGTCTGTGTCTACCATGAACAACACAAGAAGCGGAGGGCATATTGGTTAGATAAAACAGCACAGATAAAGCACTATGAAGCAGACTAAAATCCCCTGCCTAGCAAACTCAGCTCTCCCAGATGTAACTAAATTTTGCAAATAAACCTTACTAAAACTATGGTTGTCAACATGAAATGGAGAAATCCTCATGGTGGGCAGAGAGAGAATTCTGCGAATTCTGGGCAATATAAAGAAAGAATCTGAAAGAGAAATCAAGTATCCAATTCGGTATGCATCAGGATAGTCCATGACACCAGCAATTTTCCTGAAGAAGAAAAAAAAACCTGAAGGTTTGGGGTTTTTTTCAGCATAGATTTGACTTTTGCTTTCACCAAGAACACAGCTCTTTGAGGCAAAGTGCAATAATGAATCCTGCAGAACAAATACCCATGGATATTTTCAATGTGCAAACAGCCTGAAAAAGGGGTGACCTTGAACTCAGGTCTCCTGGATGACCTGTTAAACAGTACTTTTTGTTTAAAGAGACCTTGACATCATCATTATCATGATCATCATGATCATCATCATCAGTTCACAATGTTCAGGACAGAGGAGTGAAAACAGGCCACAACTCTGTCTAAAAGTGTTTAAAACAATCAAACAATTACTAATTATATTTTATTTCTGGCAGGGGTGTATTTGTCCCAGAGCAGAGTGGGGGTTTAGCCTGTAGCCAGTAATTAGAGCCTGTTTTCATTGTCTCACACTGAACAAGCTACACTGTACAAGTCTCTTCTAGGAATGTGCAACTGCTTGCTAAGGTTTCTGCAACCTCCCTGAGGGAACTCACGATACTGCTCAAGATAATTAATATTATCTTCTCCCTTCAAGTCGCAGCCCTCAGAAAAACATTCTGCTTTGTCTTTTTCTTTTTTGGAGTCTAGCCAAGAAACAGCAAAAGAGATAAAGGAGAAGAAAGAGGATGAGTGTCTGTACCACTCTAACAGGCTTGGCATAAGCACAGAATGGCAATAACCTCAGATAAAGCTTTTCTCTACAAAAAGTAGGGTTTCCCAACCCCACTCACCAGATTAAATAAAAAATGATGGATTGGTAAAGGCAGTTGAACTCTCCTTTCTCACAACTGACCACAATTCATGATGGCACAAGGTGGACAGACAGCACAGACAGATGTTCAAGCTCTAAATCTCTTAAGACATGGGCCACAGAGCTCACTGATGCCCCTGATATTTTTTTTCAGTCCTAATAGAATCTGGCAATGGTACTACAGGAGCTCCATGTACTTGCTACTCACTTTAACTATTTTCTGTTTCCTGCTGCTAGCTCAGTCCTTTAAATTTGCATAAATGAAAGTACTTGTTGTCTGAGTGATGACATAAGAAGCTGCTTCTCTTATCTCCACAAGATGCTTACCTTGAGAAGCTGGTATGGGCTGGGAGGAGTGCTGACAATTATACAGGAATCAAAAGTTTCTTGACTATCAGGGAAAATTCCCTGACACAGGAAAATTTTAGAGATTCAAACTCTTTAGTCCTTTGTAGCTTTGGTACAGAAGATCTGAAGGTTTCCTTTAAAGCTTCCTTGTCCCCTATGTTCTGTAGATGAACAATCCTGATGCTTTCAGATACAAAAAGTTATGACCCTTCAGCATAAGAATGACTAAATTATTTTGTCAACTACCATCTTTTATGTAACTATCCTGGGAGAAAAATTCCATATCCCTGATACTTCTTTCAGCAGAAGGTTTTGTGTGTCAGTAATAGTAAGCTTTCATACTAGATAATAATCTATGGTGGCAAAAATAGATATAATAAGCAAGTGGCAAAACCTTTGAAATAGCAATAATGTTGGGGGCAAGATGGGACATATTACAACTGCCTTAGATGAATCCATTTGGCCATACCATCGCAACTGCTGAAAGGCTATGGATGGCACTTAGACACTTTATATTATGGCCAGGGGCCCCCAAGAGCACTCAGCATAAACAAATCTGTTTAAATTAACATCTCTGTTTGCTTCCAGCTTCTGAGATTACCTACCCTATGGATTATGCTACTAGCCCAATAAAGTTGCTCTTCCAAGAATGTGTTTACCTTTCGCTTACATCAGCCCCATTGACAACAGCACTGTGGTATCTAAGCTGGAGAATTGCTTCAAGAATGGTGGGAGGTTTCAGAGTTCATGCCTGAAACACCCAGAGCAGTTCTCTTTTGCATGACCCAGACATACAGAAACCCTGCCAAGTCACAGCTCTCCCAGCAGCAGGGGCAGTTTACTGAGCTGTGCAGCTGCGTGCTGTGTTAGGATGCTCCATTCTCTTCTCATCTGCTGAAAAAATAAAACACTTTGTAGAAAGAAATAGCAAATTTTTTATTGCCAAGTCATTGGGCACAGTGAGTCTGAAAATGATGCATAATTCTGAATCTTTGAAGCTCATATTTATTAAAAAAAGAGAGACGAACAAAATTTATGCCTCATGATAAATGATCTGCAGCTTAGTAGAGATGAACAACCAGCCAACTATCCTATGAAACACTGTGACATTTTTGGGCTTTTTTATTAAACACATAATCAAGATGAAAAAGGTGTCCCTGGTTGAAGTTCTCTCCTTCCCAGCTTTGGAACGTCCTTCCAAAGGTAAATGAAGCATTCCAGATACAGCTCCCTCAGGTGTTGTATCAAAATTTGCAGAAAGTTTTTTAATGAGTTTAGAATAAAATGGCTATCAGAATTGGAAATACATTTCCTTCCTTTCAATGCATTTTTTCCAGAAACTGCATTTAGATAGAATATTCTAATCCAACTCCAACAGCCATGTTATCACCAGTCCAAAAGGTCTTTTTAGAAATCAGACTAATACAATTTTCTGAAATTACTTTATAGAAGAAACTGAAAGAACAAATGTACTCCAAGAGAGATTTCAGAAAACACAAAAGCTAAAAACATTATTTAGATAAACCTGTTAACTTTTTTTCTTCACCACTAACTTAACTTCTGCAAACATTTACAGGTTTTTATACTGTATTAGGATTTTTGGTTGTTTTCCTGTTTACTTGGTTGACTGGCTGGGGTAATTTGTTGTTTTGTTTTTGGGGTTTTGGTGGGGTTTTTTTGGGGTTTTTTTTTTTTTGTTTTTTTTGTTTGTTTTTTTTTCCTGGATAGGCCGCAATAACCCCAAGTGTGAATTCTTTTGTAATTTTTTTGGTGATATTTTGTGAACCTTATTTAGTACCTGTGTTTCTACTTAACTTGCTTTTCTTAATGCATTTTTTTCTTGCCTTCACACAACAGTATGCATTGTTCTAGTATCAAACCATGTCTGGCCCCTGAAGAATTTTTGCGATACTCCGACTTTCTTTCTTTAACACTTGTCTAGCTCCTGCTGTTCATGTCAGACTCACTATTCTGCACATATGATGTCTTTGGGTTTTTTGTCTTTTTCATAGTGCTAATAAATTATATTCATGCCTAGTCTAAACATAATTTCTTGGAGTTAGATTTTAAAAAGCTACACTTATCACTTTCTTGTGAATCTTCAGTTTTACAGAATTGATTTCCCCTTCTCAAAGTATTTTGGGACTAAGGACATGGTTTTTAACTGATTTTCAGATACTAAAGACTCAAAGATCCTACCAAAGCCACTAGAAGCTGTGGGGATTCAGCGCTTCTCTCAGTCCCTGAAAAAAAGGTTTCTTGGCAATGTCTCAGTCCATCACTTATAAGATTTGGTACTTTGTCTCAAATAAAAGCTGTTTAAAAGCCATTTCAAGCCACTGATCAATCACTTTTCACCTTGCAATTTTCTACACTTATTCTATTCCTCTTAATAGTTTCCTCTTCAGCCACACCATTTATCTTCATTCTTCATTCCAGCCGCAGGTCTGGCCACTGGACACCACAGGAGAAGCATCTCTGACAAGACTGAAAGAACTCATTATTAAATCTTTAATCTTGATTTCCTCTTCTCCTCCCTTCCCCTGGCTGTTGTGGTTGACACTTACTTTTCCTGAAAAACAAACTGCTCTACCATGTTAGTAAAAAAAAAACATTCTGAGGTGACACTAGTATTTGAGCCCTTCTCAGGGCTCTTACCACAGAGATGGCAGGGAGAGTTTTCTCTGATACTAAGAAAAACGAAGTGTACTTGCAATAGAACTGTTTTATTGATATCCTAAGTTACATCACACTTTAGTGTTTTAACCTCTGCAACGCAAAAAACACTCCTTAACTAATTTTTTAAAAATATGGTACTTGCAAGGCTTACCGTGTATTTTTCAATTCACATTTTTAATTAAATAATTTCTTTAGGATTCTTAAGAGCTTTATCTCTGCTTCAGCTGGGCCCATATTCATTTTTATAAACCTCCATGCAGATCCAAAGTGTTTGGTATTATACAGACAAATAACCTCTCGGACACATTTCTATGCTGCTTGATTTTCTTTTAATGTGGGAAAATATTTTCATGCAAGATAGCAGTGCTCTCTAATTCAGTCTTACACGGCCTATTTCTTTGATGTTTGCTGCTTCTTTCTCTGAGTCTTCCTACAGGAAAGCAGAAAAGCCTTTGAGTGTGCAGCAGGGATGTAACCCAGAAGAAGCCCAACTAGGCACAGTACTCCAGCTTGCTTTAGACGACAGAAAAGGACCAGGATTCCTTATTTCTATAACAGACCGAGAGGAGGAACGCAGGGAAGTGAATGCGCCGGCCTTGAAGAAGGTTTCCCTTGCTGTGAGCCCAAACCCAGGGCAGGTCCCAGCAGAGGGTGCTGCTGCTCCGACCTTCCCAGCGCCGACGGGGATTTCAGCCGCACGGAGCCGGCTCCCCCGCCACAGCGGCGGCACGTCCTGCTGGAGTAACACCTGTCATAAAAGCGACAAGAAATCTCACGTATTAGATATAAGATTGTATTTTCTGTAATCAACCCGATTACAGAAAATAGAGATGCCTGGGTCCCTCTGCGGTCCACATTTCTATAGATTTGACCCCAGCAATTCAGTGTGGGCACTAAAATAAAGTATTTTATTTTATGTATGGTGGGTCTAAAGCTCAAAATAAATTAGAGTTTTCTAGACAAGCATGAATTTTACCAAAAGTTAAATAATTTACTGCAAAAAGTTAACACTAATGTAACAACAGAAATTAGGGGTGGGGCAGTTGCAGGTGCTTTGAACAAGATCTCTAATTGCAGGTCAGCATTCCTCAGAAGATATAGAGGAGCTGAGATACAGAGATGAAAAACATCTACCAATTACTCATCAAGCTGCTGTTAGAGGTAGGAAAGAATCAAATCCTCCTAAATCCAACACCAAAAAGGCTGACAAAATACTCAGACAAATGCTGATAACTCGGAGACTTTTAAGTTCAGTAAGCTTGGGCCAAACAATATTGCCAGTCAGATGGGATTTTTCAGCTCTGAATTCTGTCATTTCTTAAGAGGAGCACAAAATATTATTCACAGGACTATGTCAGACTAAAAGTCCATCTAGACCAGAATCATTTCTCCAGATGAACAGAAGCAGATGACACAACATTAAAGATATTAAACCACAGAAAGTACAGTCTAACACTTTGCCACTTTCAAAACTATTTTTCAGCAGCCAGCTGTTCAAGGAATTCTGAGTGTGTAAGTGGACTATGTTATTAAACAGTCACTGATGATCTATTCTCAGCAAAATTTTCAACTCTCTTTAAGCTGTTTCTGGACTCCACGACATCCTGTGGCACTAAGTTCAATCAGTTAATTATCTGTCAAAAGAAAAACTAGTTCCTTTGTATGTGCAAATACAGAGGTAGGAAAGTACTGCTGCCAAGTATGATAATGTTGTACTCTATTTACCAGAACAGCAAATACCTCTCCTATAATCAATAGGAAGAAAGATGTCTCAACTATTTTGCTTACTTACACAACTTCTGACTCACAAGTAGTTTTATCACATTTGTTGACTCTGGATATCAAGCAGCAGATTCAAATCTCTTTTCATTTTACTCATACCACTGTCAACATCATGTTGACCTAAATCATTGGATTTTAAGAAAAGCCCTGTAGTATAATAATGAAGAGATTATTAGTCTATTTATGTGTTGGGAGAAGTTGCTTTTCTCTTATTTTTGTCTTGTCATAAAATATCCAGTGTTAACTATTGAGAGAAAGAGCATAACAGAGTAGATGGCTTTTTGCTTTGTTTCTCCAAGACCTTTCCTTTTCCATATTCTGATATTTTATTTTTTTTTCCTTGAAACTCCATATATTAAGATCTTGGCTTCTCATGGATAAAATATGCAATTGACAGCAAGAAGAATGCTACAGCCTTAATTAGTCACTCTCTGCAGCCTCTTTGACTTTCATTCTGGTATAAAAAAAAAGCAGTAACTATGTACAAAAAGGAAGTAACATGAAAATATTGGTGTCTTTCAGAGATTCTTCATTAATATTTTAGTATTTCTCTACCATTACACAGCTTTTACATTATGCTATGTAATTCAGAGAACTTTCCCAGTCTCCTTTATGGTGTTATTCCTTTCAGTGCCTGTTGTCACCACCACCACACCACCCACCCCACAAAACTCCTCCCTCACTTTTCCTACTTCTGTATTTGCAGACAAATTCAAATAGTGCAGACAAAGCACTATTGTAGTTTGTTACCAAAATAAACACATCATCAATATTTTAGAATTGCCTCAAACTCTTGGCTGAACAAACCATACACTCACATCAGCAGATACTTCTCTGTAACAGTTGTGCAGTACAAGTGAATCAAGGAAGGATATTGAAGACTATTTCAATAATTAATTCCCTGGAGAAACTCATTTTCATCTGGGGACAGCAGCAAAGGTTCTCCAAAGGGAAGAAAAAAATCGGTTTTTCCTTTACAAATTCCTATTGAAGCAGGACAAACTTGCAATTAGACTACAAAAGAAATAAATATGATTTTAAGGACCAGCTATATATGTGTTATATTGATTTCAAGACCATAAAGGCAAGTCAGAATTCCCATGCTCTCCAAAATTATTAAAAAACAAGTGTTGATTTGTTTGGCCTCTAACAGGGTTTGCTGGGACAAAAGCATTCCCATATTTGCTATGAGAAGACTAGAGCTCCTGATTATGCAGGATGGATTATGGGGAAAACTATGCAAATAAAGTCCTTGTTGTGAAACTCCAGGCAATTCAGTTGGTGGTAGTTCTCCTTACAAAACAAAAGGTTATGTTCAGAGTTGTGTAACTTGGGTGGGGCTATAATGAAATATTCATCCAGATGATACACTTGGTATTCAGTGGCTTAAATTATTCCAAGGAAGTATGTCCATGCCAGCTGAAAGAGCAAAATAAGTTCAGTCTTGGCTCTCTGCAAAAGGGGTATGCTGGCTGGTAAGTACGCAGGTGCAAGGGATGGAAAGCTGTAATGGGATCATAGGGTTCAGCTGTGCCCTCCAGTATCTTTACAGACGGTTACTCAGTGTTCTCCAGCTCAGTGGATCCTACCACAGCTACACAGGAGCAGGGTCCTTGCTATTGTACTGAACAGCCAGTGCAATGCCATTTCTCCATTCCTGTGTGACAAGTTCCTCAAAATAAGAAACCACTGTAACAAAAAAAAACCCCTTCCATAGTCAGCAGATGAAAATTCCCCTGAAAAGTACATTATGGTGATTTTTGTCAGATACCAGGTCTTTTACTGGGTCCTCTTCTTCCTCTTCCTGCATGTCTGACAGCTGCTTGGCCTTTTGAACCACTCAGATCTCACACATCAAAACAGATCCTCTTTCAGCATGTGCTGTCAACACATTTTTGGAGCAGAGACTTGCTGCTTCACTTACTTCAGAACCATAAGTGCAGGGGGCCAACATGCACAGCCTGGATCCTCACTGACCACTGTGCATAGAAGCACTGTTTGAAACTCTATGCTTTGTTTAAAATATTTAATTTATGAAAAAGAAAAAGAAAAAAAAAAAAAAAAGAAAAAGAAGGATGGATTTGGACTGATGTAAATTATTATTCACAGATTCGGGACTACAGCAGAAGTAGTGGGTGATTGTGAGAAGCTGAAACATTTCACTTGCAGTTTCTGCATTTTGTTTTTGTAATTTCATTTATTTTTAAAAAATTGTTTTAAAAGAATTCAGGACAAAATAAAATCTGAGCTAACTGAAAATATTTATTTTTATTTTGGTGTGCTCTTTCAACAAATAGTGTTCCATCAGCTCTGTGTGGTATATTTAACTTGTAGGAGGTGATAGGGTTTTAAACAATGTTTCTTAACTCCATGTTAGCACTCTATGCCACTATTTTCATTAACTTTTTGATAGTAATAGATGAATGATATTAGTCAATTGTTGCAAGAGAAAATTTATTTTTAAATGAACAAACCCTATGATTTTTTCACTCAGTTTCACTCAGCAGAAAATAGAAACTTTATAAGCACATCTGCAAAATATTTCTATAGTTTTCAATTAAATGTTTTGCTTTTGGGCAATCTTCACTAGAATACTTTCTTAAAACATTTTCTGAGAATAGAAACATATTAAAAAAAAGTGATAAACTTTTGCCTATATTGCTAAATGTGGGATTTTTTTGTTTTGTTTTGGTTTGGTTTGTTTGTTTGTTTGTTTGTTTTCTTAATATTTATTTCCATTATATTTTTTAAAAGCATTTTTTGCATCTGGTGCTTCTGGAGAATGTCACTTCTATTCACTGCAAAAACTTTCAAAATATTCATTTTGGCAACAGAGCAAAGTGTTATCAGAGGTAGAGGATCACTGTATTATATTCCAAATGCTCCCTTCTATTAAGCTTTTTACTGTTGAGAACAAGAAACACTCACAAATTGTCAGGAAAGATACAGAAACACATTTGATATACCCAGAAGAACTAAGAATCTAAGGCTGCTTCATGGCTTCCAGCCATGTGGAAAGCCAATCCAACCTCCCTGCTTTGGGTGAGCTTTTGAGAGCATTTCATTCCAGTTACTGCTAAGTCATTCCTGTCATATAGGTTCATAGAATCATAGAAAATGCTGACTTGGAAATGACCCATCAGGATCACTGAGTCCAGAAGGAGGCTGTGAGAAAGAGTTTTCAAAGTTTTGCTGAAGTCCAAAAGGATTACATCTACTGGCTTCCCTTGATCAGCCAGGTGGGTTACCCTGTCGTGGAAGGAAGTTAGGTTTGACAAGCAGGACCTTCCTCTCATGAATCCATGTTGGCTGTGACTGATGACTGTGTTGTCCTCCAGGTTTTTTTAAATATTTCTCAGAATAGTCTTTTCCATGCTTTTACCAGGCACTAAAGTGACACTGACAGGCCTGTAGTTTCCAGCATCATCCTTCTTGCCTTTCTTGAAAGTCAGAGCAACCACTTTCCAGTAGCTGAGACCTCTTTGGATTTCCAAGACAGTTCAAAAACCTTCAGAAGAAGTTTTGTGATGACATCAACCAGCTCTTTGAGGATTCTTGGATGAATCCCATCAGGCCCTATAGATTTGTAGGGATCCAGCTGGAGCAGCAGATCCTGCACAAGTTCAGGGGGGGCAAGGGGGTGTTGATCATTCTTGCAGACATATACAGTTGTGAAATACAGAATCTGCTCCTTTGACAACAAAGGAGCTTGATGGAGTTGATGTAGGCTCTGGTACTGATTACAAGAAAATACTGTACCCTGAATCTACTCCAGCCACTGGCAGCATCATAACTGATGTTCATGGCATGACAGAATTGCTACAAATAATTATCAAAGCACCACTAATAGCAGGCAGCAAAGGTCATCTAAAACTCATTTCTAAGTAGCTTTTTTAGCTGTGATTCTGTGTAAGAAATATGCACAGTATAGAATTCACTGTAAATTTGGATAAGAATACAGTGAAGGGATGAAATCAGGTTCCTACCTTTTAGATAGTCATCTTAGGCATTTTAATCATTAATAGGATTAAATCTAGTTAAATAAGGGCTACATAGTAACACAGAGAGAACCAAGATGAAATTGATAATGCTTTTAAAACTTATTGAGGCTTTATTCTCTCTCTTTCAGCTTGTTTTGAGCCAATGACCCTATTTGTTTCTATAAAGTTGTTGATATTTGCAGTGATTTTTCCTTGTTGTAATTTCCAAATACTATCAAATTATGTAACAGCTGCAGAAGTATGTTCTCTTAACCAAAATATCAATAAGGTTTCGCCAGTTTCCTTACAATACAGAATTTACAGCTGTAAAGGATATATACTTTACATGTCTAGATTGAGAACTGTGATTTTTTTCTATAGAAATGCATTTGGACTGTTGGGCTAGGTTTTCTCTCCAACTGATACATAAATTGATACCTAAAAGAGGTGAAAAATTTAACTGCTT